>NW_020837959.1:15507027-15844536 GCF_003676395.1 Aethalodelphis obliquidens | reverse complement strand
GATCCATCCACCTCACTACAAATATCTCAATTTCGTTTCTTTTTATGGCTGAGTAATATTCCATTGTATATATGTGCCACATCTTCTTTATCCATTCATCTGTCGATGGACACTTAGGTTGCTTCCATGTCCTGGCTATTGTAAATAGAGCTGCAATGAACATTTTGGTACATGACTCTTTTTGAATTATGGTTTTCTCAGGGTAAATGCCCAGTAGTGGGATTGCTGGGTCATATGGTGGTTCTGTTTTTAGTTTTCTAAGGAAGCTCCTCAATTTCTTTTTGAGTGCAAAGACTTAGGCTCAAGGACAGAATATTTTAAGAAAATAAAGAAGAGGGATTTTTTTGTGAATTAAAATTGATACATTTAAAGAAGAAAGTTATTTTAATACTCTTGAATAAAAGTAAATGTATTTCTAAAATTTTTAGTGAAATCGCAGAAGGATACTATTAAAAATCATACATATATCTATATTTTAAAAGATAACAGCCCTGGAGAACTTTAAAAGAATAGAAGATATCATGGTACAGAACATGGTACAGAACAAAACTACAAGCATTTCTGTTCATAACTTGTTTATCTTTTTTACTTTTTCTTTCTTTACTTAAATTAAGCAATTACCTGAAAGCAATAGTGTGCTTGAATCCATTACATACGAATGGAATGCAGCTATATTAAGGTGGCTAAGAAATTATAAGTAATAATCCTAAAGATAAGGAGTAAAGTCCTATAAGTGCAGGTTACAGAATGATGCATCTGAAGGGAGAGATGGCACTAAAACTCTGACTAAATGTTTTCAACGTCTTGTATAGGACAGAGCTGAACTTGAGTTTCTTGGGTCAGTTTATGGCTTCTTAAGGAATACTTAAACCCTCGGTTTACCCAAATGTGCTTGTAGAGATCTAGAATGACACTACAGTAGGGGTGAAACCAAACATATATGTGTCTTCCCATGTAATTTTTTTTTGTACCTCTGAATCTCCTGTTTTCCTCTGTTAGACATTCTTGGACTCTGCCTCATCTCCTAACCTCCGTTTATTGCAGCAACCAGAGGAAGGCAGACTCCGTTACAGCTTGCCTTGGCAGTACTGTTCCTCTCTAATTTTCTACCCCAGGCTGTCTCTGACAGCACCTTGGGACACTGGCAGGAAATCTCCCCTAGGCTCACCCATGCATAGACTGGAAATGTGAAGGAATTAACATTCCTTAATAAGGGCAACCCTTACTACGGGAATTGGTGAAGAAATGCCCCCCTCTTCTGTCCCTTGATCAGACAATTTTAAGCATATTACACACATGGTTCCTCGGAGGGTCATGGCACGATCAAGCCTGAATTGCCCACTGTGTTGACTAACTGTGAACACATCTCCTACTGATTTTCCCTCTCTACCCATGCATGCTTCCTCCCTCACCCTGGCTCCCTGGCATCACTTCCCAAGTAAAATCCCTGCATGCTAGCTTATGTTCCAGACACTGCTTTCCAGAGAGATTGGCACAGGAAAAGACATGACTCACAATTACTGAATACAGTCATCCCGAGGTATCAGTGGGGCTTGGTCCAAGGACCTGCCACAGATATCAAAATCTGCAGACGCATAAGTCCCATAGTTGGCCCTCCTTGTACACAGTTCCGCATCTGGGGATTCAGCCAACCTCAGATCATGTATTAAGTTTGGGATTCGTGGTTGGTTGAATCTGCAGATGCAGAACCCACGGATCAGAGAGCTGACTCTATGTTTACTAAAAAAAATCTGCATATAAGTTGACCCCACACAGTTCAAACCCATGTTGTTGAAGGGTAAACTATACTCCATTCTCTCACCTCTGCCATACAGCAGTACTTTCTCATACATAAATACCCATAATTGATATAATTTGTTTTCCAACTTCATTATTAATCTGTGTCTATTTGGGGGCCATAATTTTATACGTTATATTATGTTTTAATCTGAAAGAATATATCTCCTCCCTCATTCTTTGTCAAAATTATCTTGCTATTTTTGGAAATTTCTTCATTTAATATGTTAAAGTAAACTTGTCAGGGACCATGAGAAATCTTGAGGGGTTTTGATTGGGATTACAGTGAATTTAGAGATTAATATGAGGAGAAGTGGCATTTAATAATTTTGTGTGTTCTTAACCAGGAACATAGCATGTATCTTGGATTTCCTACCTTGTTATTTAGGACTTCAAGTTAATTTTATTCATATGAGGATTGCATACTATTCACTAACTTTTTTCTATGTTTTCCACTTTTTGCTTCTCTGAGATATACTTTACTAAAGCATTTTATAATTAGTGTTTGACATTTGGAAGGCTATTGATTTTAAATACTTTTCTGGTATATCCAACAACTTTCTAGAATGAGTTTTTGTTTTAACATTCTCCTGGTGCATTGTCTTGTATATGCAAGGAAGACAATTGTATCATCTACCGTTAATGATGGATTACATCTTCCTTTCTAACATTTGAATCTCTTATTTCCTATTCCTTTTTAATTTTATTGACTGAACCTTCTAGAATAATGGTGAATAACACAGGTAATAGTGTCTTTTCTTATCTTCTGTTCATGGTTCTTAATGGAATGTTTTGTTTTGTTTTTCCGACTGTTATATTATTTCTTTGGGGTTCTGATAGCTACTCTTTATCATGTTGAATAAATTACTTGACATTCCCAGCTTAATAAGCATTTCTGTCAGTAATTGTTGCATTTTATCAAATGCCTTTTTCACAGATCTATTGAGGTGATTATGTTATTTCTGCTTAAAACATCTAATGTTCTGAAAATCACTTATAAAGTTATTTATATTGAATGATTTTTGTATTCCTGGAGTAACTCCACTCGAGCATTCCTATTATTCCTTTAATATATAACTTTGCATATCAATATTTCATTTGGTTTTGGGTACCTAGTTTCTTACGTGATATTAATTTAATCTAATAATGGTTTTGCCTATCAGGTTTGCCTATCTTTTCTTATGTGAACACTTTGAATAATATAGGAAAATGTGCTCCTTGAAGGTTGATCAAAGTAACCTATAAAAATTATTTATTTGGCATCCTACAAGCAGGGTAGTCTTTTGTCCAGAATTTCAAATATATTTTGTCCTGGTTGGTTTTTCTATTCCAATTATGCCTTCTCAATTTATATTTGCTAAGAAAAAAGTATAAATTCCATTTAAGCTTCCTAAAATATTAGGACAGTACTGCCCATAATATATATATCTTAGATAACAATAAGACATTTACAAAAATTGCTTGTATACTAAACCATAAAGAACTTTTTCTTTAATTCCCTGTAAGTAGAAATGGACAGAATGCATTCTTTGGTCTTAATTTAAATTGCATATTCATTTTAAAAGACTAGTCAATAAATATGTATGTAACTATCTACCTATCTATTACCTATGTATGTATCTATCTAAAACAAACCTCTTAGCAATTTAAGACATATATCTAAATGACTTTTTGATTAAAGAGCAATTCAGAGCAGAAACTGTAACATTTGAAAAATGGAGATATAAGAACACTTTTTATCCACAGTATGGAATTCAGTATTAAGATTTTTAAAATTTAGCAATAAATGCAATTTGCAGAAAACACTAGGGACTAGATAGGAGTAAGTTAGCTAAGTAGTCAACTGTGGAAGCTAAGACAAAAATACTCAAGATAAACATAAGATAGAAGAAAGGAGATAAACATAAAAGCAGAACTAAATGAACAGAAAACAACAGAAGTAGACTTGGTAATAAAGTAAGATCTGGTTCTTTTAAAATGCCAATGAAATAGACAAATTACTTGCAAGACTAATGAAGAATACGGACAGGAAATGCAAATAAGTTCAGCAATGAAAAAGGAGAGAGATTAATAGGTACAAATCCATTTAAATAGAAGAGAAATTATGTCCGTGTGTCTTTGTTCCTTTCTTTAACATTTAGTATGAGAGTTAACCAACTTTGCTGTATGTGTTTAATGAAGAATTCTTATACACTTTTCAATCCAGTTTTCTGTGATTTTATACGATTACTAGGAAATGAGAGGGCTTCTGGAATTGATCTAAGGATAACTACCAGTTTTATATTTGGTGACGTGAAGTGCCAATTTTTTTAGATAAAGTGAGCTGTTTAACTTAATACTACCTGGTGTAAACCTCATGGAACTACAGGTGTTTATGATTTTTTTATATCAGCAGTACTCACTGTATAGCCTCACCACTCAAGATTCTATTTCAGAACAACAGCATCACCGTCACCTGGGAATGCATTAGAAATGCAGGAGTTCAAGCCCCACTCTGTCTGACTGACGCAGAACCAGCATTCAATAAGATCCCCAGACGATCCATATGCACAATAAAGTGTGAGAAGCACTGTTTTAGATAAATATACGTGTAGGTAAAGGGTGAAGGTGTAACGCCAGGGGAAGCAACTCTTTACCAATGTGGACGGTTGAATCTGAGTACCATTGGTAAACTAAATAAAAGGTCAAGTTTACATTCACACAGAAAGCTTACTTTACTTGGTTTATTGAAACAGATTCTAAGTTTTTAATTTTTATTTCTGATTTGGGTGTAAATAAGTTGCAAAATAAATAAATATGTAAGTGTGGAAATAAAGTATGTCTGAAAGCCCTTGAATGTAATTGGAATACTATGGAAATAATTTCACAGTGGGTAATCCTTACCACTGAGTTTTTAAAAAAGAGGAAAAGATCCTTGCAGAATGAATATCTGTGGTTAAAAATCTCATCATCTGTTAAACATATGCTGAATAATTCTTGGAATAGCTTTTATATTATGATGCTGCTTTAGGGCAGTTTATGGAAAACTGCTATTATTATTAAAAACAACTTTATTTACTTTAGAATCGCTGATTAAAGTAAAACTAGAGAAGGAATGAATTGTTAGAATTTCTAGTTTGTTCAGACCTGCATCTTCTTTATCCATAAAGAGGGCAAAATGCAAACCAGAATTTGCAGATGAGATTAATGAAATAAAGGAAGTCTCTAGCACTAATTAAAATTAAAAAGGATGAACAGATGGTCTTCACACAGCTGGAAGTATTCCGATGAAATTCTACCCATGTGTTTACTAAGGCAGCTCTGTTGCAAGAAAACACACCTGTTTACTTTTCTAAGAGCAAAAATATTATTAAATGTAGTTTTTATTTACTGCTATTTTGTTTGTTAAATCATTCCTCAGTCTTTCAGTCTCGTTGTATCCAGAGATAATCAGCTTTAAGTAACTTATTAGTATATATAGTAAGTATGTGTCCGTTTGGGTACAATAATTTTAATCATTACATTCAAATGGCAAGCTGATCATTTGCTAGTTACTTAAATTTTTTTTTAACTGTGGGTCAAAAACACCCATGGAGAAGGTGAAGAAGAGAAATAACAAATATAAGGCTATACATTCATTTTAATAGATCGTAAATAAAGTTTTAAATTCTTTAATTTTTAATATCATTTACCAAGCCTTTGTTCATTATTCAATGTCTTGGAATTTGTAACATATACAAAAATAAATGACTTTAAATTATCTACTTTTAAATGGTAAATACTTTAATAAATACCAACTATTTTATTATTTCCCTAGTAGAAATAATAAATAGAAATAATAAAATAAATAAATAAACAGAAATAAAACAATAAATTCCCTAGTAGAAATAATAAAAAGTATAACCACTTTTAACATTTTGCTAATTATTTTTGAGCATTTATATATACTTATAATCAGACTCTGTATACAATATTATATTCCACACACCACTATTAGGCAACTAAATAATTATTGAGGAATTATTACCAAAACCAGTCTCAGAACCAAACAAGTGTAATATGGCAAATAACTCCACGTTTTCCTTGATTTTTAAGTACTTAAGTTTTGTCTTTCATTTAAAGGCAAAAACTGATACATATTATCCCTTAGTTCAAGTCCTCTTTTTCATTTTAATAAATTCAGTTTCATTACCCACTATTGAACACTTACTGTAAAGCTGGTACAAAGATTTTTATTATTAATGCAAAAGAAGGACCAGAAAAATCATATTCGCATTCTAACGTATACATTGTATTCATTTCCTAGTGCTGCCGTAGCTAAGTACTTCAAACTGGGCTGCTTCAAATAACAGAAACTTGTTCTCTCAGTGTTCTGGAGGCTAGAAGTCTAAATGAAGGCGTTGGTAGGGCCATGCTTCCTCTAACGGCTCTAGGGGAGGATCTTTTCCATACGTGCTCACAATTCTATTGGTACGGTCAATCCTTGGTATTCCTTGGCTTGTAGACACATCACTCCAGTCTCTGCCTTTGTCATCACATGGCCTTCTTCCTGTGTGTCTCTATTTTTGTATCTCTTTTTCTCTTATAAGGATACTAGTTATATTGAATTAGCACCCCACCCCCTTCTAGTTAACTTGATTATATCTGCAAAGACCTCATTTCCAAAATAAAGTTACATTTGCAGGTACTGGAGTTTAAGACTTCAACTTATTTTTTTGGAGGACACAATTCAACTCATAACATAAAATTTGGCAAAATTTTGCTCAATAGCAATAATATTGGTAATAAGGGTGCTTTACTTTTTTTAATCATTTAAGTCTTTCCCCTAACAACAATTCAGCTAGGACACACTGGGATTTCTGACCTGCATAAAAGATGACATAATAAATTCATTATTGCCTCTGCGTTTGGGTGTTGTTTGTTATGCAGCAACAGGTAACTAATGCACTTCCTCATCCACTTCTGTTGCCATTTACTGCCAGCAGACAACCAAAGGCTTTTTGTATGAAAGTGCTATTTTCCAGCTTTCTGTCGAAGCACATTCCACATTTTTTCATAGAGAGGTTAGAGAGAATGGGAAAGACAGAATGAGCAAGGGAAATTTGTATTCAGCTATAAAAATCCTAGAAATCCAGTCTTATGTGTTAATAGTAAAGATCTCTTCCTCTTGCCTGGCAACCCAGGTCACCCTAAGTTAAGAAATTAAACAAAATTAAAGTGTATAATTTTGTTCCTCTGAATTTGCTGTCACTCTTAAAGACAGCAGCTATTTGTTGATCAATTCTGTTGATAACGGTTATAGTCAAATCATGTGGTTGAGCTATTCAGTCACTTATGTCATACTTTCTAGCGGGAAGAGAAAACAATGAATTCTTCATCTTGTATCTTTGTATTCAAGAAGAGTTTCTAAATAAAATCCCCAATGCTATTGGGAAGAAATTACATTTCTGCCATAAGCTCAAAGACATCAATTTCTATCACCTGACTTTAATTTGGTATATAGTTTTCCAATGATTAATGACCAGATTTAAAGATAATCTCAGAAATAAACATTGAACACGTCTTTTTTCTAATACTCTGCTGTATTTTTCCCTAGTACGTTCTGTTATACTTTTGAATCACCTACTAGAATTTATTTACACAGCATTGTGTGTCCCTGGTGTATCACTTTAAAGGTGCAATCATTCACTGATGTGCAATTCATCTTGATTTCATAGCAGTGTGATGAAAATCCATCCCTTAAAGATATTACGTCTGTTTAAATGAAAATGATTTTATCCCCTTCTCCAGAATGTTTGCTCCTGTAGCTCTCACAGATATAAGGTACCATAGAGATTAAGGCTAATTGTGTCTCCATGGAACCTAACGTTAAAAACAGAAAATGACTTTTGTGCACTCAAAGGCAAGATTTGTTCACTAATGATATAACCTATAGAGTTCAACGCTGAGTCTCAAACGCATTGTTTAACATTTTTCCTGAAGAAACTTGATTTAGTCATTTTTAATTGACTCTAAATTATGAAATTACCTTGAAGAGTAGAATCAGAATTTGAAATTTTGGTAAATTTTTGAGAAACAGTCTAATAATATTCATTGAGTTCAAGTGCAACTAAGATTCTTGGATGGGAGGTTTTTGTGTGTCGGTGTTGGAAAGACAATGAGTAATCTGTGATCGCATGCTCTTCGTGGATTTTGACTTGACCAGTGTAAGGATTTAGATAATCGAAGGCCAAGATGATAAGCCAGCCACTTACTATGAAATTCGCTTTGGCTTACGGACTACTTACTACTTGCTCTTTAGAGTAGAATTGGAGGGGAAATGATCACCAAAGAGCCACAGGAATGCTACTCAGATCCTTTTTAACCTGCTATGTCTAGTTATAGAGTTTGAAATAAAGGGAAAGAAAAATTGCAGTCTAGAGAAATGAAAACATACAGAAGCCCTCCATGCCAGGTGAGGATCTGGTCACTTCGTCTTGCTGTGGCTTCTAGTGTACCACAACCCTGTACTTTACACATTTTCAATGATTATTATCAGAGTCATCAAATCACTGCACTTTATGTTTCTCCCTTGTCCTTATTAATTTGTTAACAAAGCATCCAAGATGTGTTTAATCAATTATTTCTTTTTAAAATCAGACATCAGTAAAATACAAAATTCTTTTTAAAAAAACCAGCGTTTTCCATTGATGTACTGGTCAATAACTTGATTAGTCGTGAGATTACTTTCAAAAAGAAAACAACACTGCATTTCATCTCTTTAGATAATCAAGCAAATCAGCACATTTTTGGCCAGTAGAAAACATAATCGAATTTAACGCTCAGCCTGCATTAATTAGAATGCTCTCATTTTGTCCACTGAAAATTTAAGTGCCTGACTAAAGTTTGCTGTATTTAGATTTAGAAGTTCCAGGCTACCCTTCACTTCATGGACAAAAATAGATGAACTTAGAAGCAAAATCAAGACCTTTTCCTTTAATATATATGTGTGTGTGTGTGTATGTATATTTATATTTATATGTATATTTATATATACCTATTTATGTGTATATTTATATATACATATTTATGTACATATATGTATATATGTTTTTTTTTCCCCTAACAAACAAACGCCCATTTGTAGAGGCTATTTAGTTTTCTTCTTGGTGGCTGTCTTTGAACCCTCTGATTCCTGTGTGGAATACAGTGACATGTTTATGTCTGTGCATTCATGTCAGTCCTTTAAGAGGTACTCCCCCATACCTACCAGACTGTTTGAAACAGCCCTTTGTCAGCTTTAGCTCACAACCATAAAATTAGCTTCTAGTTTCCACCTTGTTTGAAACCCCTTGACCAATAACCCCTGTAACCCGAACCAGATGGGGAAAAGTTCACCCAAACAGTGTTGAAACATGTTGACCTTGCCCACATATTACAGAGTAGAGGTTTAGAAAACCTCATCTGAAGTCCTATTTTCCTTTCCTTAGGGTATGTCAGAGAAAATTCCTTAAACCTTGTGAGGTCACATACTTGCAGATCTGCAAATCTGTAACATCTCCTCTCTCCTCCTTTTTTTCTAAACCTGCTTTAGTTCCTTTGGAACTGTTCAGTGGCCTCCATTCTCCCAACTTTTCAAGGAAGGCCAGTTGGATGGCCTTCCTCCTGCCTGCACTCTTTCTGTGTTTGGCAAAGCCATTTCTTCCCTTTTGTGATCCCCACACAATGGCTTCCATCTTTCTATTGATATTTATCAGGGGTCACGCTCTTACATACGAGGACAACTGCCCCCTTAGGACCAGAATTTAATCTCTTCCATCCGAAGGGGCTTTGGTCTGATGCTTCCTCATTAACGTTCTTACTGCGAGGGATCCCCAAATGGACTTGGTCTCTGGAATTATCTTTTCTTCCACCCTAACGTTGATGAGAGAAAAGTCTTGTTCACGAAATGAAATTGGAGCTTATATGTTGATGTTTTTGTTTAGATAATCCTTTTATTCATTGCTTTATGTTTGACTGAATATTGGGGGCAAGGTTTTAGGGAACAAACATTTGCTGACACAGTAACACTAAAAAAAAAGGACCGCGAGCCTTTTACCTGCCGGCATGTTGTTTCATTTTGCAGAACACCTGAGTCAATTACTATAATCAGGGAAGTGTGGCTTTGAAAATGGTTGTAATAATAGTTTCCACTAAATTATACTGCTTTTACTATATAAAGATGAGATCTTTCAAATATGGACTCCAAGAATTGTAAAACAGCATCAACTAACCACTGTTTGCAGAATATTGCTTTTTTCCACTCTCTCTAATTCTTCTTCCATAGGTCTTATGACACACTCTTTCCAGAATCTACCCACCTTTCATCACCCCCATTTGCCCTAATCTAGGCATCATCATCTCTCCTGCCTGGACCTCTAAATAATCTTCCGAGCGGTCCAGCTTCTCCTGTTGCCCCCGACCCCCCATAGTCCATGCTTCTTAGAGCTGCTACAGTGATCTTTACAAGGTTCAGCGAACTTTTTCTTAAAGATTCAGATAAAAAGTATTTCAGGCTTTTGGGTCACATTATCTTTGTCACAACTACTCCAATGTGGTATTGTGGTAAGAAAAAAAGCACGAAACCAGCCATTGACAATAGGTCGAGGAATTTACATGGCTGTGTTCCAATAAATTTTATTTACACAAACTGAGGGTAGATCCATTGAGTAAGGTTTGCCAACCCCAGTTTTAAAGCCATCATAACCTGTCACTCTGTTGCTGAGGCCCTCCTTTGTCTTCCTATTATAGGTGGGATAAAATCTGAACTTCTTGCAAAGCTTTACCTCTCTTGACTAGCTTCTGCACATCCCTAACCAGGCACCCTCCTCCGTCTATCCCTACAAGCTCTAACTACTCTGGTCCTCTTGCTGTAACTCACAGCACTGGGCTATCTCCCTTCCCTAAAACTCTCCTCACTCCTATCAGCACTGGGCTGGTAGGTTTTTGGTTTCATTTTTAATCAGTTAGGCTTTAGTTCAAGTTCATTTCTGCAGAGAGGCTCCCCTGACCAACCTGTGAAAAATATTGCTCATCCTGTCCCTGTTCCACTTATTCTTTATATCTTTTACAGATCTGCCTTCTTCAGAGTCCTTCATCATTTCAAATTATCTTATTTTGTGTATCTATTTATTCTGTGTTATACTGCTAGAACATAAGCTCTGGGAAGGCATGGACATTGCCTTCCTTAAATCATAATTAGTGCACAATTAATGTTTGCTGAATGAATGTATAAATAGATGAGTACAGTTTGTTTAGTATTAGTACAGATTTTAAGTATGAAGTATTAATAGAGGCGAAAGAATAATTCCCTAAAGGCATGATTAAGCCAAAGTAAGGAAATGATGTAGAATTGCTTGCATCGTACTTGCTATATTAAACATTAGTAGAAGTAGAGGTTTAAATGTCTTAGAGGTTTCTGTCCCCTTCCACTCTGTGCTGTTTAACGTACACCCAGAGAAAAATTCTGAGGACTGTGCTCTACAAGGACATTGACTCTGGACCAGTCCAGGACAGAACTATCAGAGCACACTTTCAGAGGAACAGCTGACAATCTATATTTGTTCAGCCTAGAGAAGATTCATAGTCCTGGTAACTCAATATTGACATATAGCTTTATAAAATACCGTGGCTCAAATATTCAAACACCAATGAAATCATCAAAAGCTACACGAATTCATTAGTCATCAGAGAGATGTCAATGAAATCCACAGTGAAGGTACTACTGTACACTCATTAGAAGGCTAAAATGAGAAAGACAGATAATACCAAGAGTTGATGAGGATGAGAAGCAACTGGAATTCTCAATTTACAGCAAAGGATAAATGGGTACAGCCATTAGGAAAACTGTTGGACAGGATCTACCAAAGCGAAAAGATAACTTACTGAATGGGAGAACATATTTGCAAATGATTTGACCAATAAGCGATTAATATCTTATTAATATAATATCAACATACATAAACAACTCAACATCCAAAAATCAAACAACCCGATTAATAAATGGGCAGAATAACTGAATAGACATTTTTCTAAAGAGGAAATACAGGTGGCCAACAGGCACATGAAAAGATTCTCAACATTGCTAATCATCACAGAAATGCATATCAAAACCACAATGAGAGATCACCTCACACCTGTCAACATGGTTGTCATCAAAAAGACACAAATAACAGAGGTTGATGAGGGTGTGGAGAAAAGAGAACTCTCGTACACTGTGGGTCAGAATGTAAATTGGTGCAGCCACTGTGGAAAACAGTATGGAGGTTTCTCAAAAAACTAAAAATAGAACTACCTTATGACCCAGGAATTTCACTCCTGGGTATATATCCAAACACAGAGAGAGAGAATGTGGAATACTACTCAGCCATAAAAAAGAATGAAATTTTGCCATTTGTAGCAACATCGATGGACTTGGAGGGCATTACACTCCAAGTGATATCATACAGTATTTGACTTTCTCTGTCTGATTATCAGACAGAGAAAGTCAAATACTGTATGATATCACTTATCTATGGAATGTAAAAAATACAACAAACTAGTGAATAAAACAAAAAAGAAGCGGACTCACAGATAATAAAGAACAAAGTAGTGGTTACCAGTGGGGAGAGGGAAGGGGGTAGGGACAAGATAGGGGTAGGGGGTTAAAGGGGGTTATTATGGAATTATATGAAACCATGTATGTGAAACTTTTGAAAATTTTAAGGCACTATAGAATTTAAAGAGTCTTTCAAACAAAATGTGAGAAAAAAATAAAACTGAACACAAGCATGTCTTATGACTCAACAATTTCATTTCTAAATAAATACCAAACAGAAAGGTGTACATATATGTCCTAAAAGATGTGCACATGAAAGTTCATGACAGCACTATTCAGAGAGCCCAGTTTGGAACAACCCAAAGTGAAATGTGGTGTATTTATTCAATTGATACCTTGCAATAATTGCTACATGTGATAAAACAGATAAATTTCATAAACATAATGGTGAACATAGGAACCACAGTGAAGAGCCCATTCTGTATGAGTTCATTCATATAAGTTAAAAACTAAGCTCTGTTATAAGTCAGGGACTTGATGATTGGGAAGGGAGCTTTTATGGTACTAGTAATGTTCTGTTTCTTGCATCCCGTACACGGATGTGATCTTTCCTGTGTGTGAGATACGCATTAATAACATACTTACCTAATCGTTAAGTTGCTTCCTGGTTTCTCTTACCATCTTAAAAGCAGAGCTCGCATTTCTGCCTTTGGTTTTTCTCCCAAAACTCTTACACCAGGTGCTCTGTAAGTGCAAGTGACAGCACTCTTAGGGTGAACAAGACAGGTGGATATATTAGGGAATGTTCCAGCTGCCTTATGAATTGACCTAGATGGAAAAACAACAGTCTTAACTTTAGTAAATCACACTCTAAGTCTCACTCGCTTTTCCAGTTTCAACATAAAATTTCAAAACTATTCAGATGTCCTTGATGCCATTTCATTGTGTATTTGATCCTGAATGGATTTTTGCTAATCCTTGTGCTTTCCCAGCAGAAATGTTACCCAGCACTGTCATCACCCAGAGCCTAGCTCCTGCTCTGTGCCATTTGCTGTAACTAATTGGCCTAGACCGCATGAGATCCCATTTAACAAAACATTTGATGGCTCCTCTGGTTGACATGTGCTTCAGAAAGCTCCCTGAGTATCTAAGGTTTTCATTAGTTGGTAGAACCCACTGAGTTAATTATATCATGCAGTAGGTTTTTAGGTTGAACAGTCAACAAGAGAAAGGCGTAAACCTGGAGATGCTGGAAAGGAGTAAACCTTTTCTTACTTTGGCAGCCTTCAAACGTTACCCTCAGAACTTGAAATCTTTCACTGAGGCCTTTCTCTAGGCAAAAAGTTGATGACCTGGGAGTGACTTAGTAGATCCAGGTGGCCCTTAGAAGAGATAAAATAAGACTCACCCCTTGCTGGAATGTGTAATTTGTGTTAAAACTGGAGGGGGCCCCTTGCAATCTGTTGACGGCATTCCTTGAGGGGTCAGGACAAAAGAAAAGAGGCAAACCCAGTTAAATTCTGCTGTTACTCTGGAGTCCACAGAGCTGTGTCATGGCGGGGCATGGGCGTCAAAGAAGGGGAGGTGTGCTTAAGATTGCAGTGATATTCATTCTCTGCGTGACATTACTGGGGAGAAAATGGGGCCATTTTCTCTATAATCAGTTTCAGTGCCAGGACCAGTGGAAGTGTAAGTTAGCTTTATGACAGTTTCTGGGTCCGAATTCTTATGCTGAACAGGAATGTGGCGGCCATACTACATCACGAAACTCTTGAGAGTTTTTGCAGTATTGTCAGGCATGCTGCTTATCACAGCTGTGGTGTATATGAGAAGAATTTGGAGGAAGCCTGATCAATCCTTAGTCCTGAATGGAGTCCCTAGTTTCTGGATGTAAAGCTGGTTGTTGTGAAGCATTCTTTTACTACTGGGAATTAACTCAGGGACCCTATCTCATTCACAGACCCAGCAGAGTATTTGGGTTCTGTTTACGGGACTTTGCAGGTTAGGCATCTATCCTAAGACAACTCATTATATCAACTTTATGGACTATACCAAGGACAAGAATTATTGCAGTATTACTTTCTTCAGTCATGCATATGTGGTACATACTTTAAGTATGGAGTAGATATAGATACAGGTATGGGTATCCATTATAGATATGGCTGTGAATATGGATTATAGATATAGATATGAATTATATCTATAGATATAGATAATGATATAAATATAGACAATGATTTGTAATGAATTATGGTATATTCACATAAAGGAGGCCGAGACACAAAGTGAAGAAAGAGCTGTATTAGGTCATTCAGATGCTTTTAAAACAGGTCTGCCTCTCCTGATCCACGTTGAAGATTAGTTCTAAAAATCTAAGTATTTGAGAAAAAAATGAACTTTACGTATACATCATAATGAAAGTGACTTGGAATGCGAGATCCTTGAAGGCAAAGATAACGTATTTTTTGTCTCTGTATCCGTAGCACCTTTCACCTGATAGATGATATATGGTTGGTGAATGAATAAATGAAAAAAGGAATAAATGACTTGTGACTATACCTCAATTCATTCTAAATAAAGCTAATAATAATAATAATTAGCCTCTAAACAGTTCCCCTCCATACCCAGATGCTGCATATCCAGCTTCTTACTCTAAGGAAAAAAGGTAAAAATTGTAACGTTCTTGTCCCATGATTTCCCAAAGTAATGCCTAGGTGTCCCTATAAGTTTCTGAGGGGGGAGCGGGGAGGGCAGCTCACGGCCCCAGCACCGGAGTGATTGCAGCTGTGCCCTGGGATGATAAAGAGAGGTTGACAGCAGGGGTGTTTGCAGCTGAAAGCACTATCAACCACTGCAGCTTATTAAGACCACCACCACAACAAAAAACAAACACCGGAGATGAATATAAGACAGATGATTTTGTTTATCTCAAGTGGAAAAGACAAGCGATGAGACCCCTGGGATCCCTGAAATGAGAAACTTCTAAAGCTAATTGAGATATGATTAAAAAGATGGTTGTGCGTTATTGCCAGCAGTCATGGAGTTTTGTCATTAGTTTCCCCAGTGTTGGAGCAATCTAACCAGTTATGGCTTTAGCAAGCAGCAGAGTTTACTATACACGTTTTCTTGTAAAACGATAACTATTAAGGGTATAAGTGGAGTTTCTGAAACAAATTCATTAAATGTACCTTAAGAAATTTCTCTCTCTGGTATCATTTGTCAGTCTCAGACGTATCAGTTGAATTCCGTCTCTCTATATAGCAGTGCCATCCAATGCAAGTCATATGTATAATTTTAAATTCTCTTCTAACCACATTATAAAAAGTAAAAAGAAACAGGAGAAATTACGTTTAATAATATTTTCATTTAACCTGATATATCTAAAATAATATCATTTCAACATGTACTCAATATACAAAAATATTAATGAGATCTTTTGCATTCTTTTTTAGGTACTAAGTCTTTGAAATCCAGTGTGTGTTTTATACTTACGGATTATCCCAGTTTTGTCCAGCCATGTCATGATTCATGGCTAGTGGTTACCATATTGGACAGGGCAAGACCATAGCTCTTCTTCTACGTGGTTACTGTAAGAGATCTATTAAGCTACATCCCTTCAACTATGCCACTTGAAAATTTCAGGACTGCACCTTTTTAGTGATGTTAGCTTTGCTAATGGAAAGAAATTCTCTTTCTGCACTAATCTTTCTGTGAATCTCCCAATATGTGAAAGAATTTCTGATCATAAAGAGCACATCATGGTTTCTCTGATCACAAAGAGCAATGGTTTTCCAGGAAAACATTGATAAGTAATATTATTTGTTTAATTATACATTGAGCATGCCCCAAATTATTATTCAAGGCAAAATTTCAGGGTACAAACTATCCAGCTTTTATATATGGTTCATGGCAATGTGTTACAGATTAAAAAATCCCCACTGAAGTAGAACAGAACTACCATTCACAAGATCATCTTGAGAAAAAATGGTACTGTGTACTGGGAAAGCCTCTTTTGTCTTGGTACCACTGGACATTTGAAAGTGCTGCTTATTGAAAACATTAGAATTTTACCATTGATAAGATACTGATCATTTATCAGTATGCTACGCATCATTTTTCTAAATAGTATCATCCAATGACACTGTCAGAGATACAGCATATAGAAAAAAAACACAGAAATCCATTCTGACACAAGTAGATTATTAAATTTACTTGAGAGTAGAAGGTATTTTTAGTTTAATTTCTTATCTCCAATTTCTATATATTATAGTTGCTTTCACAGGGTATTCAAAAGGTCTTGAGCTATTTATAGCATTTAAGAAATCAGACTTGGGGAGAAGGGAGGATAGCTGGAGGGCTGAAGGTCAGGCCACTTGTGTGTAGAACCACTAGTGTGTTTAAGAACTGTGAACCACAAATATGTCAGCTAAATAGGAAAAGGCTCTCCTAGCTTCTTAGCCTGGCTTCCTAATTCCTCTTCTCTTTCTTTCTCTCTGCTGTATCTTATCCATCCTCCCTCTGCTTTTCTCCACTTGTGAGACCTACAGACGTGTAGCAACAGCTGAAGGACAATAGATGCTTAAGCCAAGTGTGAAATAATGTCGCCCATATGGTGTGTTTGGGCATAGTACGTTGAAGGAATTTGATGTATCACCCCATTACCCATGGGATTTCTATAGGAAAAAAAAACTTCTGAGAGGGAAAATATCTTAGTTATCCTTGAAGAGCTGTTTGAAATGGTGGAGAGATTGGTAGGATCTCTCACAGTGCCATTAAATTCAGTGATTCTACTCATCAGGAGTATTTCTGCTGAGAGTATGTGCAGAACAATAGAACAAAGAGGAAACAATGGCAGCAACACACCCATGATGATGGACTGAAGTAGAAAATCCATTGTGTGGCATTGGTGGTAAGTGAGATGGAGAAGAAGGAACAAACGGTTATTGAAGACATATGTCCATTATCCTTAGGAACTGGTGAAATGATGAGGGACGTTTGTCTTGGCTCCCCCTCTTAGTGGATTTTGATAGTTAATCAAAATCCATTTATTCACGTCTGCAATATGAAGACATCAACATCCACATAGTTTAATGGCCCCTACACAGCATTAATATTTAGCCAGATTAAGTATTTGTTGTTAAATTCAGACCTCTTGTCCCTTGGTTTCTATAGAAGTGGAGGATTCGAATTCTGCATTTTCAGGCCCCAAAAAAAGCCAAGCTGGAAAATGAAAATGTTGTTGTTTTAGCAGAAAATAAAAAAGTATCCTGAATGCTTGGAATCCCACAAATAAGCCACAAACTATATTAAACATGAATAAGCTGTAAAGAGCTCTTCAGAACTCAAATTTGGAGTCATTAGAGTCGCTTTGAATTTGCACTACTTGGTCAATAATTAAAACATGTTCACAGAATCTCACACGTGGGAACAATTACAGAGTTATTGTTTCACAACGAAGTTAGCAAATCATTTAAACAAAAACTGCAGAAGCAGAAGACTTGGTAGAACCTGAGCGTTATGAATGGTGGATCTGTTCTTCCGTTTGTATGAGTCAATAGCATTTAACAGTCATCTACACTTTTGAGAAATTGAAATTTCACCCCTTGCTTCGTCACTAGGGCACTTAAAATTAAGAATTCCTTTGAGGATAAGATTTTCATCCCTTTTTCTAAAATCAAAGCAGAATTTAGGTTTGTATGTTTTTAATAACTTATTTGAATACTTTCAAATGTAGACTATGTCTATTTAAAATCAACAAATTGTGCATGGTGACATGGTAAAGCTAAAAATAATAAGCCAATTGATATATCCCAAAACAGGCACATGAAAATTAGTTCTGGTATGATTAACATTTTAATAAATAGCCAGTTACCTGATTATTAATATCACAAATATTTTCCTTTCTATTCTTCTTCTGTAAAAAACAAAGAGCAATAAAGCTTGCAAAGAGAAACCATGAAAATTGATAATCAGTAATGGTTGATAATGGGTTACAAGCCATTTGAAATCTTCCCGAGATTACGGTATATAATAAATAAATAAAGCATTAAATTACGTTAGCTCAAAGTTCAAATTATATTTCCCCTAATATATTTAATGGGTAGACCTTAAATTTTATCCTAAAATTTAAGACTAGTATATAGTCTGTTCCCGTATGTGTATGTAAATTTTCCTTTTAGCAACAAATGCCAGTGGGTGATAATGATTTATGTTTTAATAAAAATATTTGCTGTTTTATATTTTCCACTATAAAGTAAAAAGTAAGGGGCTGGTCATAATAATTCAAGGAAAAACACTGAAATATTCCACGCATACATGGTTTCTGCATCCGAGACTCCAAAGACTCATCCGAGGTCGAGGACCAAGGATGCATAGAGAATGGTGAGGGAAGGAGGCAAACTTTTACGAAGTTGATCATGAAATTGATTCACCTGAAGAGCTAGACGGATTTCTACTTTGCCCTTCTCTTTCCAAGTTGAATGCTTGGTCAATTTTTGAAAATAAAATAATAATCACTATCATTATTGGGGCCTCTCTGGTACATTTCTCAGGCACCCCTATATTCCAGCCTATACCAAGGGCTGGAGTTGTGCAGTGCACATTCTGTACTGCCTTCCTGGTGGACCTGGCCCATTTCTACATCTACTAGGTATTTACGTCTATTCCTTGGCAAATAACTTTTGAGAAGTAGGTTATCTTTTACTGGAACTTAAATGGCTCGCCTCAGGGTCTGTTCTTTTTGCCTACAGAGGTGGCAGCCAGTACTTTCTCTGCAACTCCAGCATCACCTTAAAATGGGTGTTGAAAGGAAAAGCCTGCATCCTGAAATGGATTTAGCTGGAAAGAGAGTGCCAAGCTCTTGGCATTCTCAGCTTCAAGACTGAATTTGGATTTAGAAGAGTTTATCATCCCTCTATGCTAAAAAAAGACACATGCCACATTATCGAGGGCTCTCAGAGACCCAAACAGTCACATGTAAATGAATATAACCAGACTCTTAGGAGGCTGAAAACTCCCTTGAAACTAAAGATAAATGTGAGGAATTTCAGAATAGCTATATATCAAAACTTTAAATCTGTGGGAAACTTTTGCAGCAATTTGTAATCCAACTATGTGTGACAGCAGTACTGACATCTTTTGAACTGTGAGTAATAGGATTGCTATTATGTCTCGTTGCCATATAAATACATCTATTTTTAATATGCTACAGCATAATTTTCAGTTGAAGATAATGCATGCCACTGCTCTTTAATGGTAGTGATGAATAGAATATTGATTAGCAAACAGCCTAAATAACAGGTAATTGATAGAGGTGAGGGAAATGGGGCATTTCCAGCTGCATTTTTACATAATAACTACAGGCTTCTCAGCCACAATGATGTATATCAGGTACAATCAAGAGAATGTAATATATGAGTTAATTTTTTAAACTAAAATGTTTGATGCTTAAAGTAAACATAATCTTATGCCGTAATTTGGCACTACAGATGAATTTGATACATTCACCAAAGGAAAAAGGTATCATTTACGTAGGGGGATAGAGGATACTGATTAGTTTATGGCAAGACATTTAAATTTGTCTTTCAGTTCACTTCTTGGGTGGAAAGTGCATGTATTTGTGGAATCATGATATTCACAGAAAGGCATCCTTAAGATTCTTGTTTACTCTGATATATGTTAAAGGAACTCAGTAGTATGGGAAGTGTCTACTTCAGTTAGTTAAACCCAGAAAGGCACAACATTTGCTATTGAAGTTTGCATAGTTTTCTGAGAAAGCAAAGATAAAGGGAATGAGGAAATGAGCTAGATATACCCATCTCCGTTTTCCAAGATGCCATCATAGGCATTCTTTATAAATTTAACTTGTGCTCTTCCCTGAAACCATAGTTGTCTCTTTTCTTTCTTCCTGCTGTTTACTTTGAATATGTGCCTCAGAAGGTTCTGTTGCTATGGTCATCGCACTATGACTGGCCCACATGAGTTGACCAAAAAACTATTTGTAGAACTAGGATCCTGGTCAACATGGATTTCTTTCAAACCAGAAGACCTCTATTGTCTCTTAATGGATTTTTGGTGGCCTTAGAAGACCTTTAAAATATGAAGCTTTATTACTCATCTAAGTAAAGCTTCGATGAAAGTGCATGAAATTTTTCCTACATCTGTGCCACATTTTCATAAGCATAGCTCCCATTCTCAAAAAATACTGAGGTTAAATAACGACAGCAGCACCATACTCCTTTTCAGAAGATAGTTGAAAAACTTGATAAAAGCAGTTAAAGGAAGACAAGCCAAAGTCGAGCACTCCTTGTTCATTGTTCATTTCTAGCCAATGCAATTTAATTAAATACAGTTTACATCTGTTCACCTGCTTTCACTAGGACTTGAGAGATTCAGGAGAGCTCTTGTTAATAAAAGAAGGCGAAAGCGAATAACATTTTCTGGGGGAAAAGTGTTTCTTTCTTAAAAATTAGCGAAGGCACTATTTATGGAAAAATCAAGTGAATGAATGTATTTTTTTATGGTTCTATTTTGTGAAAATGTAGGACTATGTGCTCTCTAGAAAACAGCTCTGACAAAGCATTATACTTATTTTTTAATGTCTTCTCAGGGCATTTGATGAGGCTAATAGTTCTGAAGCTTTTTCTGAGGTGGACTTTTCCTTTATCCTCAAACCTAAGTGCCCTGAAAACAAAACACCTAGAATTATACAATGTTTGAATTGAAGCGACACCAAAAACTCATGCCCCTGAACATTGGAGTCATGTCCCTCCAACCTCCCCTACCTTCTGACCGAAGGTGTGTACAACGCGTGCCAGACTACTGTCCTCTTTCCCACCCTGACAAACAACTTGCTGGAATATCAGTTCATTTCCTATTTTTATCCTTTGCAAATTTCAACACAGTGCAATCTAAATTAAGGAACATACTAGTGGTTCATGTCATATGGCTCAAAGCCTGCCAAATAGTGGTCTTTGCATAAACATTTGTGACTGATGGAATGTCTGAATGACTACGTGCCTTATCGTCATTGTCGTCGTCATCATCATCATTGCTTGGTTTCTCAAGCTACCACTAATGAACTGAATATCCTTGATTCACAGTAGAAAGAAGCTATTCTCAGAATAGTGGTATCTGGTCTGGCTTTGTGGACTGATCATATATGCGTGGTGACCAGAAAAGGATGACTTGGGTCATTGCATGATGGGTTTTGTCCCCCTTACATTGGTTTTCCATACAGCTTCTCACATTACCTTTACAATGAAATTAAAATCCGTACGATAACCACACCACAAATTTACTTAGAAACAACTTTAAGACAGAGCCAGAGACGTTGTCAGCATTTTTTCATCCCGAGTGCGGTCCTCAAGGTTAGCATCATCATCAACACTTCCCATCATAGAAATGATTCTCAAAGATAAAGGAGTGGGTATGGGTAAGAGAGAGAGAAGTGAAGATAAAGCACCTGTCAGGAGGAGTCTTATCAGGATTCCAGGTTATGGACTGGACAGTTTGAAAGAAAGGAAAGCAACTGTGGACTCTGGGGAGTCTGATCATCCTAATAATAGGACTACACTCACTTCCTTCCCATCTTCCACCTTCAGAGTCACTGTTGTAGGACTTTTCTGGTTCATTAAACCCTGCTCTTATTTTAGTCTCTCCTCCGAAAAACTCACAATTCACATATATATGGAGTGTCTACTACGTGCCAGGCACCCTTCCTGGTTCTAGGAGCATAGCAGGCATTGAAGCCCTCAGGAAATTCCTGTCTGCGTGGAGTTTACCATCAGACAGGGGCTGTGGGGAATGAAGTCAGAGAGTAAAACACGTAGGTTAACAGTTTGGTAGATGGTGAGAACTATCTTGGATAAAAATAAAATGAGGAAGGACATAGGGAATGTTGGGAGAGGAGGTTAGCAATATATGGGGCAGAAGAGAAGACCTCACTGAATTTGAATTAAAGACCTAAAGGAGAGGAAGTGATCATGTTGTCACCCTCTATTTGGGACCTTCACTGTCCCCTTCAAATTACAATTGACCTAAGTCTTTGAACACTTGTGTTCAACAGCTAATGTAACAGGGGTAGAGCACATTTAAAATTATAAATTACTGGACCGTGCTATAGAAATGAGACATGGTTATACTCTGCTACAGTCTGGTTTTAATTATATTTATAGTTCATTGTTGACGTACATTTTAAAGGAAATGTCCTAATCAGCCTTGTGCAGGAAAATGATGCTAGATTAGAGTGTGTAAAAAGCAACCACCTAAACAAAACATATAGCTGTGACACTAAATTATTTACTTTTTAAACATTTCAAATGTCAGAGTCTGATTCAGTGGACAAGTGTCTTCTGAAAGCACTGGGTGGCAATTAGGGATCAAGACTGAAAAATGTCAAGGTCAAGAAGCAGCATTCTGTAATTGGGCCAGACTTTTAAGGCAGCTTTTTGCAAGGAGAAATTCATAACATGATCAGAATGATAAGTGGGACTGAAACTGATGAACAGTTTAATATTACAATTGCTTTGTTGTACTCTGACAGTATCACATTTGCTAAACAATGCAAATCCTTTATGAGATAAAATCTCCTGATCATATTTCAAAGGTTTTAGTAGAAAGCAAGTGACAGTTAAGGTTGCAAGATAGATTAGACGAGTTTAGTACTAATTCCACAGAGCAGAGATCTAAAATAATTGAAAAATAAATTCAGCTCCCAAAATACTTGATATAGAACTCCAAACTTTACAATCCCAATTACAATCTGGGACACTGTGGCCAAATTTGAGGCAGAGCTCCAAAAGGTCATTTACTTTCTGTGGAAAACTATCTCTTTTAAAAGAAAAAAATCATGCTGTTAACATGAATGGTGCTGGGAAAGCAATGGGTAATGCATTTTATTTCCTTTTCTTTTTAATTTTAGGTTTAGAATTAGATATGAAGTTATTGATTTTATAATTGTTTAGAAAGCTAAATATTTAATATACATATCATAAATATATTTTGTTTGAACTTTATTTTCTATTTTGTTTGAACTTGTGTAGGATATGGATTACTTATCTGGAATCTTCTTAATCTCCCCCACAAGACATGCAGCCAGAGAGGGTTACAATGCAGCCTCTCTTTACTCACATCCAGTCCCACATATTTTTCTTCGTCATTACTTCTCTTGCAAACTCTGGGCTCCTGTGAACTTCCTTCCAGCATAGACAGCATGGCTCCACAGAGTTTCATTGCTATTGCATTGATCTCCCTATGTTTGAGAGTTAGATGTCTATAAATTCTCTGTGTCCATCCTTTCCTGCAGAAATAATGTTATTGATGGACAAATGTAGGAAATGAAACTCAGGATCATTTGTGTCTTTTTACTATTAGTTTTAATTGTCTCCTTAAAACGATCAGTCTTCTCTCCTCACACTTATGCTCTGCTTGACCTGCTTGTAGTTTTAGACTGTATAACCGCTTGTTGATGTTCCTTTTTTTTCTTTTTAAGTATAGTTGACACAATATATTAGTCAGGTGGACAACACAGTGATTCGATATTTTTATAGACTATACTCCATATAAAGTTATCAATTACTGGCTATGTTCCCTGTGCTGTACATTACATCTTGTGTCTTATTTATTTTATATGTAGTAGTCGGTACCTCTTAATCCCCTTCCCCTATCTTGCCCCTCCCCCCATCCTTCTCCCCACTGGTGACCACTAGTTTGTTCTCTGTATCTGTAAGTCTGTTTCTGTTTTCTTATATTCGTTGGCTTGTTTTATTTTTTTAAGTTCCACATACAAGTGAAAACATACAGTATTTGTCTTTCCCCGTCTGACATATTTCACTAAGCATAATACATACCCTCCACGTCTGTCCATGTTGTTGCAAATGGCAACATTTCATTCCTTTTGGTTTTTAATTATGCACTTTCCTAGTCCTCTAAATTCTCTGGGTAGTTCTCTCATCTTACATTGTTTCATCAAGTTATGATTCCTCCTAAGGTTGTAGTTTCCATTACTTAAACAGAACTATATTTGCTATGGTAGTATTTCAGTACCAGCAAGAACAAAGTCAGAAAATGAAAGAGGACAAAAAAAATATGCAATGCAATTGCAGAAAAAATATGACAAGTGTCAACTTATCTTGAGAGCTGCTGGATTAGCATATCCTGTGTAAGGATTAATTGGCCCTCTGCAGGTCCCAGGATGGATTCCAGTGATTGATTATCTTATAAGAAAGAACATGTACTACGTTTGACATTTGACATAAATAAATACTTTGTGGTGTCTGTTTTTATTTGTAGAGATTTGTCTTCCAACTGAAACTTGAGAACGAACATCTCAAAGTGGGAAAGATATGGAGATAAAATGATTCCACCTATGTGTGCCAAATGCTCTCCATTTAAATGTAAAGATGGTTGATTTTAGCTCATCCTACACTGGCCTTGCTTCTGTTTTGGGGATCTTTCTAGATGAGCAGAAATCTGTACTCTCAGGTGATTCATTGCCAGGGAGAGAATTAGAGAAACCTGGGCCTAAAATGCAGATTTTTAAATTCATAATCTGTGCTCTTTTGTTTATGCTATGGTTCAAGGAAAGGTTACAGACATTGTGTAATTAGAATTTTTGCAAGCATTTTTCAAGTATCTCATGAAAACCTTGTGAACAAGATGGATACATGTGGGCCAGATGATGAGACGGACAAGTGGATTTGTGGCTGACTGAACCGTTGTTGATGAATGTGTTGGTATTAAGGTAGAGGTTGACATGTAAAGTCATTCCTCTGAGTGCTCTTCTTGGCAATGTTTTCTGGTTCATCACTTTTATCAAAGATCTGCACAATGACAGGAAGCATGCTCATCAAATTTGCTAATGATGGCAGGTTTGGATAAAATTAATGTCCTGGTGACAGAATCAATATCCAGGTGCTTTCAACTGCCTGGAGATATGGGTGCAAACAAATGAGATATATATTGTCAACAAAATATTGGTACTCGACATTGGTGTCTCAAGCACTTGTGTACACAGCTTAGAGAGACTAAGACCTGGTTTCGGTGCAGGGAAATGGGTGCATAGGTCTAAATGGAAGGAGAAGTTTTAGGGAACACATGTAGGATTCCACAGAGAATATGAAGAGCGTTGGAGGCTACAGAAATGGAATGGAGGTGCAGAAATGAAACAGAGCTTAAGTAGCTGCCAGCAGTTGTTGAGAGAAATGGTGGACTGTGTATTGAATAATTTCTAAGTGCCTGCCCTGGGAAACAGGCCTCAGACTTTTGCTCTCCCATGAGATAGAGACTGCAGGTAGAAAAGAAAATGTGCTGGAAAAGATAGGAACTTACTTTTGGACTTTAAAGTCCTTTTTTTTGTGAGACATCCCACGGTAGATCAGACAGATGCAAATACAGCAGACCATGTTGTGCAGGAAAAACACTAAAACTACGGTGTCCAAGACCTGGGCTCCAAATCTGTTTCTAATGCTTACAGTAAGCGTTTGAACTTAATTCTTCTGAGTCTCAGTATTTGTAACTGTTAAGTGTGGCTGACAGTTTTTAATCTTGATAAAGAAAGTAATAAATCATTAATTAGATGGAAACTTTTAAACTTATTAGCTTTAATCACTCATGTTAGCTTAACATTTTCTCTATAATTTTCAGCATTTATTTTTACTGTGGCTCTTACATTCTGTTTCCCTCTCCCAACTTTCCTTGTTTATAGGTTTTTGCTTTTGAAGAAAAAAAAAAAAACTTCAATTTGCCTGAGATTTGTCTGTTTTATTAGAGTCTTGAATGAGCCAACTCTTTGTTGACATTATCCTGATTTTAATGGTTTTAATATATTTACTGCTTGTTTCATCTTTATTATTTCCTTCCTTTTATTTTCCTTCCTAACCAAGATCTGAAGATCCATGCTTAACTCTCTTATTCTTATTTTCTCCTTTTCTTTTTTAAGTAATAGAAATATTTAACATCATGAATGTCTCTCTGTCTACTCCTCTGACCAATACATAACATCCCATGCTTCCATAAATATTCCTTCTAAGATGAGTTTATTTCTATCCTGACCAAGTTGTTACTTGGGAACACCGATGTTAAGTATTGTAAGATTTTTGCTGATACTTAATGACATTTATTTTTTTATTTTATTGACTTTACATTAGTGAAATTAACATATCTAACTCTTGATTTTTCTATTTTATTTTGTTTCTCTGCCTAATATATAAAAAAAATATCTGGGGGTACAAATAATTATTCCCCACTTGGAGGAGCTTAACCCATTTTATACTGTGCTTCTGTCCATTCCATATGATTCCCAGTTTTTGCTTCTGTGTCTGCTGTTAGCTCTGTGGTGGTTTTTCCCCTCCTGTGGCACTTACGCTGCTGACCCCTGCACACGGAAAGTCTCCACCCCTTTCACTTGCATGGCCAGTCCGTTTCCTGATCTCTCATTTCTCTGAACATTGTTTCTTTCCTTTCTCTTCCTCAGCTCAATCCTTACCTCCACAGGCATCATCTCTACCCAGGAAGCCTGCCTTCTGCCTGCTTTTCTGATCCATTCCCATGAGTTCCATCACCTCCTACGCTCTGCCGATTTATTCCTCTTCTCAGTACTCACTTCTGACCTCTCTAAGGCCTCCCCTACCTGGAGTCTCACCTGGGTCTTCAACTCAAAGGGTCTAAACTAAACTCATCGTCTTCCCCAAACCTGTTTTCCTGAGTCTCTTCTTTCTATTGGTCGATTCCCCCAGTTTCATAAGCAGGAAAAAAGGGAGTTCTCACCTCATCTGCCAACAAGCCTTGTCAATTTTGTAACACTAATATAGCTCTCAAATCTGTCTTCTCCTCTCCACCCTGATTGCCGGGAGCCCACATCCTTTCTGTAACCTTCCCACCTGGAAGGTCAGTCTATTCCCAACGCTGATGGGAGGGTTCACCATCTACATGCAAATTCAACTCATTATTTCCGGGACAAAACCAATCCTAGGTTCCCAGTTCTCCACAGAATAGGGTTCAGACTACCTCAGCATCGTTTACCTGATTTTTCCGTCCATAATGTGTACCTTTCCTTCCAGCCTCAGCTACTGTAATTCTTCTTGCTCCAAATGCTCCAACATTGCTAATGGTTGAGGTGTTCTCCCAAGTTCTATGCCCTGTGCTTTTGCACTATTTTTTTTCTATGCCTGGAATGTCTCCCCATTTGGCCTCCTACATAACGTAGAGAGTTCTTACTATTCTCTAGATTACTCTCCAGACATCCTCACCCATGATCCTCCCGGATACTCCCTCCTCTCTTTATCTCATAATTTAAATCCCTGACTGCTAGGCCATTACCTTGCATATGCTTTGTCATGTTTCCGTTATTGCATTTACCAAATTTTACTGGAGTTATATTTCTAGATGGCTTCGTCTCTCTTCCTGGGATGTTTTTTAGGGGAGGAAATGGGTCTTAAATCACATTCGCATTCACAGTGCTTAGTATAGTGCCTGGCTCATAGTATGACGTGATAATGTAAAAATAAAATGTGTGAAAGTAGTATATTTTGTGGATGAAGCTGGGATGCTGTGATTTCCTTATGACTGATTATCTTCTATAATGGTATGATCATTTTCTTTAGTCTAATGTACTTACTGTCTTCAATTTTACTTTGGTTGATATTACCAACCATAAGATTCTTTTCTTCAGATTTGATTGATAGATCTTTGTTGATTCTCTTAATTTTAGCCTTTTAAATGACATATTGCTTTTTAAGCAGCCAATTGTTGAATAATGTTAATGCAGTATGAGAATCTCTGCCTTTTAAATGAGGTGAGGAAGACAATCTTATGCTTAATGTCATAATTTCTATTTTTGGTCTCTTTCTACTTATCTAGTTTTGTGTTTGTACCATTTTTTAATACTCTAAGGTTTCTCTTTGCTCATCTTTTTATGTTTGTGTGGAATTTGCCATGTCTTCTATTATTAAATGATTTAATTTTTTTTTTTTTTTTTTTTTTTTTTTTTGCGGTACGGGGGCCTCTCACTGTTGTGGCCTCTCCCGTTGCGGAGCACAGGCTCCGGATGCGCAGGCTCAGCGGCCATGGCTCACGGGCCCAGCCGCTCCGCGGCATGTGGGATCTTCCCGGACCGGGGCACGAACACGTTTCCCCTGCATCGGCAGGCGGACTCTCAACCACTGCGCCACCAGGGAAGCCCTACCACTCAATTTTTAATCATCGGTGCCTATTTTAGAATAGTTTGCAACCTTTTTAATTCTGTAGATTCTTATTTTTTTATAAACAACAAAGAATTTTTCTCCTTTTTGATTTTATATGCCACTCTCATTCTGTATCTGCTTCCATTTGTAATTAATCTGGACTTAATAATTATTTAAATTACTTAATATTATTAGCAGTAATCAGCAGAGTTCTTTTTTACTTACATTTTCAAATAGTTGGGTTTACTCTGGTAATTAATATAATACTTGGGGTAGATTTTCCAGCAGATGTTGCAGTAAATATCTTTATTTAGTGAATTGTCTAAGTCTTTCAAGAATGCCTGTTTTCATTCATGAATGAAAACTAACAATACCGCGATTAAAGTTTTTTTATGCTTTTACTTTTTCATAAACACCAAAAAACCTGATTTATATTCCATAATAGATTATATACATTTTCTTCCTAAAAGCACATAGAGTACAGATCTTTGTTTTGCATTGTTTCTTTTTTTTTTGCAGTACACGGGCCTCTCACTGTTGTGGCCTCTCCCATTGCGGAGCACAGGCTCCGGATGCGCAGACTCAGTGGCCATGGCTCAGGGGTTCAGCCGCTCTGCGGCATGTGGGATCTTCCCAGACCGGGGCATGAACCCGCGTCCTCTGCATTGGCAAGCAGACTCTCAACCACTGCGCTACCATGGAAGGTCTGCGCTGTTTGTTTGAAATGAGACTCTTGAGTTGTATTCAGTTTCTGGTTGTTGTATATTATACAGGAATCAAAGATACTACTTCTAGTCCTGTTTGTTTTTCAGTTCTGAAATATTTAATCAGTCATGCTGTTTTTTCTTTCAAAATTATTATTTTTGCACGTTGAATCTCATCATCTATTATTCACATATCTCAACTTCTTACATGCTTTTTGTATTATTTAATTTTTTGGTCCTGGGTTTTTATTTTAAAGCCAGTTTTGTCTTTGATTGTTTTGACCTTAAATTCCTATTAATAATATATCATAGTTTACATTTTTCCGACATACTTATCTCTTTAATAAGATTTTCAATCATACTATAACTTCATTTAAAATCTCTTAGGGATAGCCAATTTTAGATATTACTCCAAGAAATTCATCTTCTTCTATTTTTTTGTGGTAGGGAATTTGTTTTCTTTAGTTTTCTTTATTTACTCTCCTTGACTTTTACTTGTTAAGCTTTGACTTTTGCTGCTTTTTTATTTATAATTCTTTTCTGAGGAGGGGTTTCTTGAAATGTAACCCATCATCATATTAAGAGTCTCTTTTTGTTTTCAAACAGATTACATTAAATATTTTGTACTTAAATAGTAAAGCAGTATTACAAAACATAAAAACTACAATAAATATGTGTAGCATATAGAGAGGAGATGATTTCCATAGTATATGGAGAGTTCTACAAATATATTAATAATAAAATGTGGCATCCTCAGGGAAAAAAGACAGGCCATGAACTGATATTATCCCCAAAAAAGTCAAGAGGCCAGTAGTCACACAGAAATTCTTCGACCTCACTAGTAGTGAAAGAAATGCAAAGTAAAATTACAAAATGTAATTCTATTTCTAACAAATTGCAATGGATTAAAATCATTCCATTTTGGAGAGAATATGGAAAAATGGGCATTTACATACAGTGCTTATTGAGGGGTTCTAACTTTCTGGACTTCAAATTTGGGTAATAACATTCTGTTCTTTTTAGAAATATTCTGAATTTTCCAACTTTTCTGCAATAAAGTACAGAAAATTGTAGAAAAAGAAAAGGTGTTGTATGCTTAAGCTTAATAATAAATGATGAAGAGACTGAGGAGAGAGAAAAATACATCTGGGGAAATGGTTAGGGAAAGCATCCCAGAAAAAGCAGTGTCTGTAAGAATTGATAAGATTTGTCAATAGAGACAATGGAGGGCAAAGGGCCACTTTTGGTTGAGGAGAAGGAATTAGCAAAAACAAAATATCAGGGTACTTAGATACTTGAAAATTTTTGAGAAAGTAGATCTTAAACGTTATCATCACACACACAGCAAATTGTAATTACGTGAAGGGATAGAGATGGTGATTATTTTGCGGTATATATGTATCTAATCATCATATTGTACACCTTAAACTTACATATGGTATATGTCAATAATATCTCAATAAAGCTGGAAAAATATATAAAATAAAAATACAGATTTTATAAAAGTAAAATAAAATACAAAATCTTAAGAGGAAAAAAAGGAGAACTACTGACAGTAATTTATTTCCAATGATAAAATTTGAGCTTTTAAGCAACAATTAGAAATCTGGAACACTTGGCTTCACCACCTGGAGCTTGACAGCATTCCCACATGTATACCATCAGATTGGTGGTGATATAAACAAATGTAACTTTTAAGCATTACATAATAAAAAGTGTCATCATTTACAAGATTGACATAACACAGGGCACCAGTGTCTTTCAAATGCCTAATGCACATTGATACAAAATCATGACTGCTTAAGAGTTCCATTCAAAGTGAAAGAGAGACCAATGGATTTTAATATAGCAGAGTACAAAAAGTTCATTGATATTGTTTCAGATCTTTATTGTTACTAACTTTTGAAAAAAACTCTCTTGTTGAAATTTTCATGGTGGATTGAAGAGGAATATCCACAGTTATCTGAAAAGTCTATTACAATAGCTTCCACTTTTCCAAATGCATACCTAGTGCACTTTCTTCATGTACTTCAACTAAAACAACATATTGCAACATATTCAATGCAGAAGTAGATATGGGAAGCCACTATCTTTCATTAAGAGAGATATTAAAATTTTGCAAAAATGTAAAACAAGGCAACTTTTCTCACTAACTTGCTTTTATTTTGGAAAATATTGTTACTTTTCATAAAAGAAAAATTAAAAACCAAAAAACAAAACAGGGTGCTGAGGATATTTCCAAGATAACTTGTTGACCAGTGAACTGGAATGAAGTGTACTAGTGCTGAGAAGTAACAAAGATAACTTTTCTCCCTTTTGGTGAAAAATATGATTATTAAAACTAATATTATAATAAAATAGTGGACAATCACATATAACCATTCACTCAAAAATAAATAAATCAATAGAGCATGATCCTCTAGCCTGAGAATAATTTCTTCAGAGCTATATTTTCACAATTAAAACTTAATTTTAGTGGTTGATATAATTTCTATTTCAAACCAATTTGTGGTTAAATGTGTTATCCCCGAAGCAGATGGAGATATATTCAGTGTAAAAGATATTACAATTGAGATAACAAACAAAAATAAACATACCCCAGCAGAGCCTACATGTTCTGAAGAGATTAAAGTCCAATACATTTGTTTGTATCATTGGCTATGAAACCAGAACTACGGTAGAAACAAGCTTGGTACTAACCAAGCTTAAATGACTCCAGCTAACCATTTCAGCCAACCCCTGGAGCTCTGGATGATTTTAGCTGGTTGGGTGGGTGGGCAGCAGGCCAGATGCATGGTAGCTTCTCAGTAAGGACTTAATTTGCCTGTTTCTGAACTGCCACTATGATGGCTCCAAGGAGAGTGCAACACAGTTTGGACCTGTTGGTAGTGGTTCGTAGCAAGTCCTGCAACGATGTCTCTAGATGGCAGAGGAATATGCAGGGGTCGCTGTATGTGCTTACTTCTCCTTTGGAGACAAAGGCAATGTGCAAAAGCAGGAAGGAAGGAAAGCAGAAAGGCTATTTAATTTCTTTCTTTAGGCCACTTAAATTCCCAGTCTTTGCATCCTCACTTGCAGAGTGAGAAGTACAGTGCTGGCTACCTTACAAGAATAGAGTGTTGTTTTGCAAGTTACAGTTTTTCAAGTACTACCCCCCAAAAAGTATAAAATGCCTAGAAGTAACAGAAAGTAAAGCTGGAAGGGGCAGAGACAGAGGGGGCTCATTTTCAGTATTCTGCTTCGGAAATCAGAGGATGGAGGGTGTGTGGCCTTACCCCCAACAGCAGATAGATGATGTAATATACTTTACTTTGTTCATCATTAGGTTTAGAGTTCTGAGAGTAAATTATTTTGAATGAGTTTTATAGTTTTTCTCCAATGACTGTGTGTCTGTCTCAGAATTGCTCCTTTGCTAGGATTTTTCAGAAATAGGCAATGTCTGCTTTGTTCCTCCGGGCATGGTCCTCTCCACTTTTAGCAGGAGGATTTATCTCCCCAGTCCCTTTTCCTACTGCCTCCCTTTTCTATCATTTCCATTCTGTCCTGTCACTTAAATTCTAGCCACGCCTTTCTGGTTTTTGTGGTCTGTATGTCAGTGTGGTTTTGACATGCTCTCTAGTAATTCTCTCTGACTCTATTTTCTCTGATAGTATTTCCAATATAATATTAATCAGTTCTGTTTTTTCTGATCAGCATGCTGATCAGAGCATACGGGATTAACTGGAGTTTTGATTGGAATGATGTGATTTGGGTTCTGTGGGTAAGTTTGTTCTGAGTAAGTGGAGTACCGCACAGAGTTTTTGTTTTCCAATCTGTCTTCGGTCAGAAGACCCTGCTAGGTTCTTAGACGAAGGGTAAACAAGCCATCTTACAAAACGTGATGATTTTTCCTCACTAATGTTCATCTGCAATGTGCACTTTGCACAGTGTACTAGACACACCATGTTCAGGAGCTCAGCGGGCTCTCTTGTTACCAGCCAAGGCTGAGCAGTTTCCCATTTCATGTTACACAAACGCTGTGCTCTTCACACAGGAGATGAGCTGTTACTTTTCTGTGTGTTTTGAATTTTTTTACGAAAAGCCCGGTGCAGTTGTAACCTACTACCTCTGGCTACCTGATAATTTGAGCTGCTGGTAAGCCCCGCAATCTAATTGATATCCTTGGGAAAGGTTTGATTGCCGTGCTGTCGATGCAGAGCTGAACTGACCATCCGCTGCAGAGTTGCCGTCTTGAAAGGGCACCCGTCAGTGTGGGTGAAGCATTCCAGGAATGTGTTCTCTCCTGTCATCCCCACAGGACCCATGGACCTACGGGCCCGATTCATGCCAGTGATGGCTGAGACATTTATGGGCCAGGCTGCGTGTCTTTTATCGAGAGACAATTACTGGGGTAGCGCTGAGGCACGAGTGAGCCTCTGGGCATAGGAGCTGTCACACCTACTGCTGGGGTGTGTGAATTAACGATCAGATGGATACAGCAGGTTGCACAACATTAACTTGAAATTGTCAGCTCCACTGCGAGTGTCCGACTATCTTCCTTTTATATGCTTGCTTTCATTCTGGGTCTGAATTTAAAAGAATAAACACTTGCTTCCTTGTTTTTAAGCCACTTAAAGAGCCGGAACAGGAATATTGGGAGTTCTTGTTTCCACGCTGGTAGCTTTGGTGATAGCACGTACAGAACGTGATGGAATGTTCCTTGCCTCAACTTCCTCATACTGAAACAGTAAAAGCCCCTGTTACCTTGCCGACCACAATGTCTCGCTACCTAGTGCCTGTAGAATGTGATCTGTGTCAGCATTGTGAGTATTTATATATGTAGCTCTGTGTTTGGCTTGGTGCTAAAATAACTTGCTGAACGCCATTGTTAGATTTTTTCTCATTTTTTAAACAATCAGCAATGTTTATTATTAGAATGAAGTTGTGCAGGGCAAATATCTTCCTGGCGATGCTTATCTTCCGTAACACAGCAGTAAGTGGAATATGTTTCGGTACCCTGGGCTGAAGGAAGGAATCCAAGGAGATTGAGCACGTAATAGTTGGAGAAGAGTGACAGGCTGGTGGGCTACTTGGCTTCAGGGCTTCCTTGGAAGCCAGCAGGCTCTGTTAAACATCATGCAAAACTTCTGGCATTTTTCGCTTTAATGTTCTTGTGATGAATTAATGCATATTATAAAAGACTCAGATTTTCCACTATTCCCAACAAAGAGGAATTTGGAGGAAAAGGTTGTGTTTCATTTTAACGTAGAATCTCAATCAGCCTGAAATATTCATAACTCTGAGAACGTTAATTAGTTTGGGGTTATCCATCTAATACGGAATTTTGGCAATCAGATAAGCTGTTTTGGGTCCCCTTTTCCTTCCTCACCAGTATAATCCTCATACATACACCCACTAGCCAATATGCCTGTAGCCCTTCCTCTGCATTGCCTTTAGAATGAAAACAACTCCCCCAGCTAAAAGAGATGAATAATTAATCACTTAGTCCCACTGGGAGAAAATGACACATATGGCTGATTAGCGGGGGGCATTAAGAAAAAGAGCTGTGAAAGGGTGCCCTTTCTTCCCAAATGTTAAAGAACGCTATTTTTCTCTACACTTAGAATCAGAGTCTCAGCAGGTAATGATAGGAGCAAAACCCATGATGGTATTAAATAGAAGGATGTCTAGAAAGGCATAGAGCAAAGCTCATTTTTGATTTAAAAAACTGCAATAAGGATAACCATTGTTCTTAGGGGTAATTAATTCTATACTCATTTGGATTTCTGTTCCCTGAATTAAGTTAACGTTACCAGCCTCTGAGGCTACGCAAGAGGGTCTAGGATGCACTTGGCTACTGTAAAGCCTGGATATACGTCTAGCATGATCCCATGATACAGATCTCCAGGAACTCCAGAGCTGATTCCAAGGGATGGGTTACAATTCGTAAGTGTACCAAGCATTGTCCACAGTATGAAAAAAATCTTATTTCACTCACGTATGTACTCACGTTCAAATGCAGACAAGTGCTGTTGTGATCGATAAAATATGGAATTAATTCATTTTATCCCTAAATACAGGGTAGGTTTGTATTTGTTTTGTTTTGATGCATATTCTCAATCAAGACATCCTAAAAGTTCAGCTCATGGGGTCCAAATTTTGTTTTTGCCATTTGAGAGGGTCCTCACATACCAGAAGATCCTATATAAAGGATTTGGACCCAGCCTCCAGGTGGTAGAGCCCTGTACCTTGACAACCCAGAGCGAGATTTTCCCTGGAAGCATCAGCTTCTTTCTGTTGAAGTGCATCTCTATTAGGCCATCGTGGTCCCTGATGCAAATAACACATCATATTTGCCTCTTGTAGAAGACACTGTATTTCTAGCAGCTCAGAATAAGTCAATATGGATTATGTGGTAGAAATTTTCGAACCCTGGAAAGGCTCTGGTGTCATTTGAAATCCTTCTTGCTCACTGAAAGTTACATTAACTCAAGAATTTGATCTCTATTAAAACAGATACCCCTGGGAAAGACTAGCACTTCACATTTGTATCATTGTTTATTTCTCGGTGTCCACAGTGGGTTTTAGAACCTCGACATTTGAAGTGGAGAAATGGTACCTTCCAAAAAGGGCAAAGAGAAGAAGGGACTCTCAAACCTGTGAGGATAGTTCATTTGCTCCGAATTTTGGCCTCACGTGTTGCTCTTCCATAAGTTAAGCCATCAGAATTTCTGAAGAAACATTCGTTTGTATGTGAAAATAGAGTTTGTGGTGGGCATACAATGTGCAACATTCAACAATATGCTTTAGAGAACAGGACTTTGTTTTTTTAAGTCTAGAAGAATCTCATTTCATATCATCAGAACATTTCCGTGTAAGGAAGATGTGCTGGAGTAATTCTCTAGTGATTTCTTTTGTTCCACCTGTAACTTTATCTCTAAAATTGATTTCCTCTGTGGTAGATAAAAGTGGCTTACGTTTCTAGTGGAAGACATGTATGTGTTTACCGACACTCTAGCTCCATAGATATATATATATTTTTTGCATTCCTAATAAGTTTCAAGGAGGTTAAACTTGGCAGCAGTCTACGTGGGGAATGTCGGCGGAAATCCACCTGGGTTCCACCCTGGCTGGGGACAGCCTTTAGTGGAGGTGCTCTTAGCATTTGGGGTAAGGCAATACTTCATTCTGCAGGACTGAATTGCACACTCCAGGATGTTTGGTGCACTGGCCACTAAATTCTAGAAGCAATTTGTAGTCATCTTGACAACCAAAAATGAAATGTCACCCCTACCCATTTCTGTACACCTCAGAGAAGAGTTCCACCCCTACTTGAACATCATAGTGTGGCCTCTTCTCCAAAGCAGAAACATGCTTGGAGGCATCTGGGCAAGTGGTCATCCACAAAGCTGGACCACCTTCTTCCAGTGATTCCAGATTGGCCACTCTGTAACTCCTGTCCTGAAAGCCTCAGGTCTTCATTCATTCACTACCTTTAGTTTTAAAATGTGTGTGTGAGCTAGATGATGCTGGAGTGCTTTGCTTGGTTTTTAGTGAGGATTCACCAACTGCCAAGACAGTGGGATGGGGATGCCGCTTAACTTGATCCTGGGTGTCTCCATCTTGCAGTGATGTGTGTGTAGAACTGGATTTCCCATCATTGAGGGCCTAAGAGATATATCAGTGAGAAATGGTTCTCTTTTCTTTTCCTTTATTCAAACTTCCCAATCTTTCCAGCTGTACTTGGGCTTTCAAAGTGCCACTGATAAGCTGACAATTTTGTTTTAGGGGCTTGATAGCGAGAGGGAGATTAAATACTGCTAGCTGTGAGCACTAACGCTGTCCCCTAGGCAAATACACAAGAGCACTTCTGAAGGGATGTAAAATGGTTTTCCAGGCTTAACTTCTATTAGACTTCTGGTTTAATAGAGCTTGTAAAAATATACTTTAATTGCTCTGTGGCATTTTTTACATTGCAAAGATTCTCCTTCAAACGTTTTATGACTCCCTTGTTCTACAGGTAGTTGTTTATATTATGACAGATACCTCTAATTAACTAAACAAGAAAAACCTACCAAATAACTCCCCACACGGAAATTAAACCTTCTGGACCAAGCTCTCAATACCAACAGTGTTTTTCTATGTTGTTTCTGATTCTCCATGTAAGTCCACGCACCTTCCTAAATACACATAAGCAGCAACTATTTGAAGCCTGGTCCATGTAGACACTGGGGTCCCCGATTCTGTGAATTCACACTGGGGATAGAAGATTGGAGATTCTAGGGCACAGCAAATATCCCTACAAAATCTTCTGGCAGATTGTAAAGGGGACCTCCAGGCCGCTGGGTCTTCTCTGAGAGGCCCACAGAAGGCTGTGGCTTGGAGCAGCCTTGTGAGAGAATTACAGAGAACTCAGGCATTGAGAGACATGATAGCTGGTTGCCTGGAGTTTGATGTTGCCCAGATCAATGGGAGGAATGAGAGGCAGTAGACACTTCTATTCTTCTTCAGCTTCTGAAACTCAGAGTGTAATCACCTCCATTGATTTGAAGTTCAGCAAACAGTTCTTTTTTATTCTTTTTTTTAAAAAAATTATTAATTTTATTTTTGGCTGCATTGGATCTTCATTGCTGAGCGCGGGCTTTTGTCTACTTGCGGCGAGCGGAGGCTACTCTTCGTTGCAGTGCGTGGGCGTCTCATTGCGGTGGCTTCTCTTGTTGCGGAGCACGGGCTTTAGGCCCACGGACTTCAGTAGTTGCAGCACACGGGCTCAGTAGTTGTGGCTCACGGGCTCTAGAGCGCAGGCTCAGCAGTTGTGGCTCACGGGCTTAGTTGCTCCGCGGCATGTGGGATCTTCCCGGACCAGGGCTCAAACACATGTCCCCTGCATTGTCAGGCGGATTCTTTAACCACTGTGCCACCAGGGAAGCCCTCAGCAAACAGTTCTTGATCCCTACTTCCAAATTATCAGGGCTTACTCCTCTAAGCGTTCCTTGTTGATCTCTTTCTAGGCGACAGTAATTCTCTGTCACATCCGTTCAGTCCTGCAGGCCAAGTCCTCAGCTCCTAGTCTTTTCTGTGTTCAGTAGAAGGAGTGACTCCAGAGCTTTGAAAGGAAGCTTTGCTATGGAATCTTCTGTTAAAATGCAGACATGGTAGGTGCTGCCATCTACAAACATTTCATATTGGGCTGGATAGTCTGGCCTTAGAAACGCAGGATGTGTAATTTCATAAGAAAAAAACAGGAAATAGTGAAGATTTCTATTTGAATTATTAATATCTTTAGGGACTCGGGCTGGACAATTTCCAAGGCCCCCTCCAGGACTAAAGTTCTGGGAGTCTAAATTAGATCCAGTCACTGGTCCTATAAGCAGTAATTACATTGAATATTTTCTCAGTTTTCCCCCATTTCTGGGTATTAATTTCCTGATCCTGAATGCTGGGTTCATGCATGTAGTAGTTCAATCACGCTCGCTAACTGAATTTGTTTCTGAAATTACTAATCTGCTCACGTTGCATTTTTGGGTTCAGTGGTCAGAGCTTCACACAAGCTGATTTTGAGATGACTTTGATTTTCAGACTCAAAAAGAAACAAAAAGAGGCAACAGGGCATCCAACTGAGATGCAGCTGTTGCTAGTGGCGAGAGAAGAGGGTGCAAAAGGTCCCTGAGAAGGAAGTGGTATTGAGGAAGACAGTCTTGACCTATGTATCTAGGTTTATTTCTTTCCTCATTGTAACTTCTTTTTTTTTTTTTTAAATTAATTAATTTATTTATTTATGGCTGCATTGGGTCTTCGTTGCTGTGCGCGGGCTTCCTCTAGTTGCGGAGAGCGGGGGTTACTCTTTTTTTTTTTTTTTGCGGTACGCGGGCCTCTCACTGCTGTGGCCTCTCCCGTTGCGGAGCACAGGCTCCGGACGCGCAGGCTCAGTGGCCACAGCTCACGGGCCCAGCCGCTCCGCGGCATGTGGGATCTTCCCGGACTGGGGTACGAACCCGTGTCCGCTGCATCGGCAGGCGGACTCTCAACCACTGCGCCACCAGGGAAGCCCATAACTTCTTATTTGAATACATATTTCTTCTTTCTCTCTTTCTCTCTCTCTCTCTATATATATACAGACACATATGCACATTTATATAAATATTTATATATAAATAGAATATATGTATATATGAATTTATTATATTCTTTATTTTATATATGATTCTCTGTGTAAAAAGAATTGATATGTATATGTCTACATCCATACATGTTTATTTATATACATATTATTATTATCTGTATCCTCTATATAATACCTATATTATTTAATAATAATACATATGGAGAATTAATATATATTAAAAATATGTCAATATATATAACTTCTATATGTGAGTAGAAAATTCTCATGTCATTAGGTATATTTATCTACAGATACAGGCCTTTTCATCTTAAGAATGCCAAGGGTTGTGTTTCATTCCTTTTCCCTGAGCATGAAAGGGTCTCCCTGAATACTGCCCTTGCTCTTCATCTCCATGGAAGTTGAGCACTGAATCATTTGTTGCTGCCAGGCTAATGTTGACTTCACTTCTTTTTAACCTGCTGGCATTTCCTAATTGTGCCATCGTTTTCTAACTTCCTGTGTTGTCGTGTGCATGTTTAATTTTTAATGTGAGTCTCTCTGTGATCTGACTGCTGAGTTTCTTTCCAGTCCCGGACCCTAATCCTACCTCTTTCCCCCTCTATCTCTGAGCCCTAAGGTCTAGCCATTTTGAAACATGTAGTGTTTCTCTTATGCTTTCAGAGGTTCTTTCTTTCTTGTTTCTCCTGTGTCAGTTAACCACCTGCCTGAATTTACATACTCCCCTCTCACTGCTTCACAAGATCCAGATCAAGTGTGCCCTCCTCCTGGAAATAAGTTGTAAGTTTTCTTGCCTCCCAGAGAGATGAGCACACCCTTGTTGGTGCTAATGTTGTCCATTGTACACGAGTCCATTATAACACTTTCAGGCTACTTCTCTTCTCTGTTGAGCTTCTCTCCCTTTCTAGACTGACCAAGCTTTATTCACTATTGTCCGTGTGTGTGTCTCTACTTGGGTCACCTGTGGCACATAGTAGCTGTATTTTAAAGCAAAGTGACTAGGGAAGAGACCAGCATTTCCATTGGTGGTTCCAGTGTCAGTGTTGAAGGACATTATTATTTAACTTTTATGAAAAAACTCACTAATGACTGACTTTCAGTCAACATGGCAAGAATCCCTAAAGTTCACATCAGAGTAAATTATTATGCTGACAAGCAGTTTAGGATATGCTGTGGGCTTATAAGAAAGATTTTATATCTGTGCTATAAAACTAATATAACTTATTGCTTTTCTATGCCCATAACTGTTTTGTATCAGATTTCATAATTTAGTAAGAATGGCTTTGACTTTTAGACCCAGTGGTAAATCTAAAAAGAAAATCCTGATTTGAAGTGGTCCTGATATTTTGCTAAAAATCTCATTTCTAGAATTTTCTTCTATTGAACTAAGAGCATTAAAAAAGTGAAATCTTAATTTTCAGTTATGAATTAGAAAAAGTCAAACTAACTAACTGAAAGCCAACTGTGCATTCCATTGTGACAGGCAGGTCAGCTGCTTTTGGGGAAACAAGTCTAGAACTCAATACTTTTTGATTCCAGGATCATTTCCTCACTAATAAAATATTGATTCTATCATCTAGGTGTGTACCATCAAGTGTAAAGATAAAATATCAGAAGTGTTGCAGGTGATAAATATCCTCTTTAAATAATGATCCCTCTTCCAGCTTGACAGAGAGATAAAAGGGAAAAGATGCTAAGAGAACAGTTAATAACAGCTGTTGAGTTCCTTTATGTGCCAGATAGCATAATATGTATCATACAGGTATTAATTAAACAGATTTTTACAGAGCCCTAGAAAATAGGTGGTATCATTCCCATTAGATTCATGAACATTCCCATTTGAGGCTTAGAGCTATTAAGTTACAAATAGCCAGAAGCAGCAGGGTCAAGAATGGGACCAAGTTACTGAGTGCTAAGCCCTTGACCTTGACCACCATGTTATGCTTCCTCTTGGGATTGGAGAATGTCCAAATGGCATCTTGGTACTAGTAAGTGTTAGCGATATCCTAAGCATATCTGGAGACAAGAGGCCAATGGAAGGTCCCCTTACTTCTTGAGTAAGAGAAGACTTGACTTAGCAATGGACTAGAAAGTAAACTTTATGTGAACTCACCTTCTGGGAGTCTGGCTTGATCTCAGGCAACTCACAGCTTCAGAGCTCCAAAAGGTCATCCCGAACGCGAGTTGCATAAACACAGAGTAGACTGTGGGCAGAGAAAGTCCTGGCCTTTCTCCTAGACCTAAATACCTAAAAGGTCGTGCTTTTTTTTTTTTTTAAGATTTCACGTATAATGTACAACATGGTGAGTACAGTTGATAATACCGTATTGTATAATTGAAATTTGCGGATAGTAGAACTTAAGTGTTTTCACCAAAAAAAAAAAGGTAAATATGTGAGGTCGTGGATGTGTTAATTATCTCAATGGGGGGAATCCTTTCACAATGTATATGTGTATAAAATCATCACATTGTGCACTTTAAATATCCTACAATTTTATTTGTCAACTATACCTCAATAAAGCTGGGGGGAAGAAAGGCCATGCCAACCATATTCTTCTCAGCAGAGCCCCAGGCTGCCACCCCTAAAACGTATCCCTTATTAAAATATACTTTGTAAAATACATATGCATGCTGAAGTAAGTTAATATGCCAACATTTAACATGCTTTCTCTGGCATTCACCTCAAAATTCCAGCAAATGATTGCCTGTTTATTTCCTCACTGGATTTAAAACCTGCTTTTTTGTTCCTCTAGTTACATAGGCTTTTGAGTCGACATTGCTCAGCATCCTTTAAAGTCTGCAAAGCACCATGAAAAATCATTGAAATGAAAAGCACTAAAATATGTAAATTGTTGCTATTGTTCTTAAGTGCTTCTTCACATAGGATGTGATCATTTCAAAGACAAAGTAAGATTTCTTGCACGTCAACAGTGATTATGTTTACTGTATGAGATTAGTCTTCTATATATGAACATTATTAGTTTTGTAAAGTTTAAAAAAAAAGTTGTTTCAAACTTCTGGAATTCCTATTCCATTTCATTCACCTCTTTTGTTGGTCTTCCTGCCTTCTTTTTTTCCCTGTATTTTTGAAGGAAATTATCAGTTTGGAGGCAGTTGCGAAGGCATGCAATAGTAGTAAAATTGTCAGTAAGTAATTTTATATTAGACACTAGTTTCTAGACTCTGATTTTAAAAAACGGTTTAATTTTCCTTTAGTGTAAATATATCGACAAATATTGATTGAGGGGACGTGCACTCTGCTATGTATTATGTGAGCAAAGAGCTTAAAAGTTAATTCTTTAATGTAGACAGATTATAAACTAGCACAAAGAGGCACAGCTTCAATTTGCAGGAAGGTTATTTTTCTGACCTCGAGGTCGTGCTTAAGACAGTTCCGTCTTCTTTTTCCTATCCTTCCCCAGCTACACTTATTAAAGGCAAAATTTTATTGCTTTAATGGTCAAACAATGACTTATTTGAGGTAAGTCTTTAGAAATTAGAAACAGTCTCATGCAGTTCTACAATCCTAGAGACTTCAAAGCAGGAAAAGTTTGTTGATGGTGTATTTTGGTGTCTGCTTTTGGAAGCGTAACGACTGTTCTCGCAGGAATCTTTCGGTCGGAGTTTCGACTGATGATGTGAGTAGATAAATGCTTCTTGACCTGTGGTCAGTGTAACAGCAAGGTTCTAGGGACAGGAGGTATCTGCCCAGAATGGAGCTGTAAGCATGGATGAAGAAGGTCCTGGAAAAACACACAGGCAAAGAAGAAAAACCTACCAAGAGCAGAGTGGAATTCATGGACTGGCAGGGAATTTAAAAATAAAAGGTTATGCTTGACTTAGCTGTCACCTTTAAGCAAAGAAAACAAGATTTTAAAAAAATTATGCAAAGGCAAAAATGACCTAACCAGCATTTATGGAGAAATCCATATTATGGTTCTAAGTCAGGTCCTGATGTGCTGGTACACAGATCAAATGCAGATCAATTTACTTGTTGCATGATTGACGACCACGCTAATTATGATTCATAACTGTCAACCACCATTTGTGGTATTTGAGAGCAATTCTGATCATAGGTAATTATGGTAGCTTGCCCCTGTGCCAAGCAGACATTGCATAAGTCCTTCCGCTGAGTTAAGACTGACAAGCTGTGAGTAATAGACTGCACCTTGGAAAAGATTTATATTTGAGGCCCGGTTAGCTGAAGTGCTTTATACTTTTCATTCTCAATGACTTGACTGGGGCTAAGGCAGGCAAGTTATTTCCCAAATTCTCCCTTTTCATGATAGGGTAATCAATAAAGAGCAACTATTAATTTAGAGTCACTCTGATATACTAGGACTAGACAGTTTAACTATGATATTGATTACTTCTGTAATTTACCACTGAACATAAATGCCAACATGATCCAGACACTTTGAAGGTCATTAGAAATAGGTTGCTTCTTAGTGATCAAGTTCACTTACTGGGAAGCACAAAGGTTTTGTTATAATCAGTTGGACTCCTTGATTCTTATGAGGCACGGGGCCAAAAGGAGCACAATTTCACCAATCATACATCACGTGGCACAGCCTAAAATAGAAGGGCAAACTTTAGAGGTGTTCTTTTTCTTTATGGATGGAGCTCTCAGAATGAGGTCCAGGAATGATTCTAGGCCACTGTCCTCCCATATCGCAGGATCTTGGGCAGCCCCCAGTATTATCCTGCACCCAATCATTCTTGGAGAGGTTTCCCTTCACAACCAGGTGTCATTCAAGAAGTTTTCAAATAAACAAAATTTTCTCTGTGATACCAGTTTCAAGTGTAGCCCGCAAAGATATCCTGGATCCTATTTTCTCCAAACTCCCATCATTGCCCATAGGATGTCTCAGATGAGACAGCTTGTGATTTCTCTTTTTTCATTTTTCTTTTGACAAATTAAAAATCTGTCAAACAGAATACATGAACTTGGTAAATTATCAACCTTCTCCTAGTATCATGTAAGTATGTTAACATTCTTGCTGACCACATGCTTTTTCCCCAAGAAGATCTGAGATGTTGGAATACTTGTCCAAGTTTTCGTCTCCTTTATCCTTTCTTTCTGGGCCATCTTCGGATCCTGCAAGATTGTAGCTCATCCCATGACCAGCTACCACATACATTCTAAGCAGCCTCGTCACATAGAATGGCAGGAACCACTGGCCATACCACTGTTTTAATAGGGTTGGCACACTGCATCGTAGGTGGTATCTCCTGATTCCTTTGGAATTATCTCAATAGCTTCCTCCCTGGCCACCTAATCACTTAAAGCCCAGTGAGCCTGTTTTGTCTTTTTCAAACATATCAGCTTCTCATTTGGTTTTTAGTCCAAAATTTCCAAGCTTTAATGCATAGCAGACCCTTTGGCTACAAATATTCTCCCTCTTCTCAACAAATCAGAACCCTTTGATGTTACAGAACTCTACCTTTGTTATATGAAACAATAAACTGCTCTTTTGAGATGTTTATAATATTTTGTTATATTTGATCTTGCCTAGTTTTTGACATGCCTTTTTTATAATTTCTTATGTGCGTTAGTTTTAACAATGAACCTTGCTAGCTCTGAACACTTTTTTAAGACTACAGTGTAAGGTTTGGTTCATATCTACTAGGGATAAATTAATTAGTGCCACTGATGAACCAATAAAATTTGAGACTCTCTGGGGTGTTGGATGTAACGATTTTTTTAGCAATTATTTTTACACACGAAAATTATTTGTTAGGAGAATATAAAGACACACACACACACACACGAAGCCAGCTATAACCAGGTTAATGACAAATTTATGTTAATAGCCATTGTGTGGGGTTAATTATAGAAGGGGTACATGGTCAAGGCGAAAATCAAAAGGAAGAAAAAATATAATCCTGGAAGACTAGAAATAAGTCTTTTGGGAAGAGTTAATAGAAGATAAAAATGAATAATCAGCATATGTTTTCATAAGTCCATTTAGATGTAGCTAGATGTCTATGTAGTTGGAATAGATGCATGTTTTTATAGGCCACTGACCATGATCTGTTTTATGAAGCTATATAAAAATAAAGATATATAGTATCTTTCCATCACAAAGTTTGTATGTTCTCTGGAGGGACAACTTACTTAAAGTATTAGAAATCTCCATGCTTACAAATACATACAACCATTTATCACAGTTGATGAAGATGCATTGAAAAGCTGTTGAACATATTTTAAAAGTTTTCAAATAAGATGTACGAGGATGTAAACGTTATTTCCCTTAAATTAATATAAGTTCTTTAGATTGTAAACTTTTTAAGAAAGTGAGATAATTATAGCATACATTTCCACTCAGATTTCTTCAAGAGGATAGAATCATATTAAGACGGGAAAACTTTACCACTAAATTAATATTTGCCTCAGGTTACATGCATCCCTCTTAGTGCAGGTTAATCTTTAGGGGGCAATTATGGTCCCATTTAACAAAAAATCACAATGGTGAGTTATATGTCACCCTAGAGAGACGGAGGTACAGCACAATTAATGAATCCCAAAGGTGTCTTATCTGATTTCAGTGCCGACCTCATAAATGTAAAATCATTGCTCTTATCCCTGTTGAGAGAATTTTCAGTTCACGGAACAGGCCTGCACCTTCACGAATAACATGGTACTGTTCTCAAGTTCTATCATTTTTCCTGGAAGCTAACTTTTTCTTATGATAGAAAAAATTCAGCGTTTGTAAAACTCAGCCTCTTAGCTCAAACACGACCCCATCTCCTACGTGTGAGTGCAACATCAGCTCGGTGACAAATGAACCATTAGTAACTGCCACACAAACACCTGCCATGGACCTTTGATACCTCACTCAAGCTGTACTGTGGGTGTCCTAAGGTTTTTGTGAGGTCTGGCGTTAAGAGAGAAGAAGCTGTGTTCTAAGTTACTTAGGTTATAGTGCAGGATTTCTGTTCCTATCCAACTCTTAAATTTGTAACAACTGCTTGCAGACCATCATTCATCAAAAAGAGTGGACCGTTAGAATCAAGCTTTTTTTTTTTTTCAGTGAAAGTAAAAAATTAAAGGAGATTTGTTGAAATCTACTGAGTACTTAGAGATCTGATTGGGTTGCGGTACAGTTCATAATAGATTTTGCATGTATACCTTGGAGGGCGATCTGAAACGTTTTCTTTGTTAAAGAGTGAAGTTAATCAATTTCATTAAGTTATTTTTATAGGATATTACATTATGTCCAAGGAAAATCATTTTAAATGAACTTGAATTTGAGGAAGGAGAAGGAAAAATGATGCAAAGGGATGTAAGCATTTTCACCATCAAATCACCATTAAAAACATTGAGGTATTTGCCATAAGTATTATTACAAAATAAACACTGTTTGGGTACATTTTGTTGACACAATCCTGTAAAATAGTGTTTCTTGAGACTGGTTTCATTCTCGTGAAGCTAAACCACATACATTTAATTGTCTCCTTAAGCTTAGCTGAAGATCAGATAAATCTAATTGTTACTGGTGGCAAAAGCATCAGCTCCGTTTGGGTCACTCATTTCAGCTTGGTGGACACCCCTGACGGATGCAAAAACAAATCCCAGTGTGCTAGGATGCACTACTTTTTTCCTCAGTGGTGGAGACATTGGGCTCATTCTGCAGTGACTTGGGCTAAGTTCCCTGGAACTCGTGTTGATATCGTTTCTTGAACATTAATCCTCAGTGACATAACTGTTACTTTTTTATTAATCAGTATGCTTAGCATTATACTACTGGGAAGCTACTGTCTGAAAAGAGATGCGCCGTAATGAAGGTACTCCTTTTGGAGATAATTTTGCTGCTTATCAGAGCAACAGCAGCTGTATTTTGGACTCAGAGTTTCTATTTAATGCACCATGAAAAAGCAACAAGTGCTCCACCAGAAAATTATATTCTGTTGAAAGAAGTAAAGCAAAATGAGCTGCAGTTCTATACCAAGGCATCTTAAAACAGTGAGGGGAAAATTAACTTGGGAGTATATTTTTTTCAGTGTTCTGAGTCACTTTTTTTTTTTTTTTTTTTTTTTAGTGTGTACTTAGTGAATATTGCCTCAGAGTAAAAATATTTTTGGAATCCTTATCAGTCAGAAAAATGTCTTCCAATCAAAATTTGTTGGAATCTGTAGCTAAAATAATGCCATTTTACTCGTTTGTGGAATGGCTGTTGAGGCTTTATTTTTACAAGCAAATGGCAAATGCTTGCTCCAATGTATAGCTGATGCAAATTAAGTGTATACTCTATTTCATAAATGAAGGAAGAATTATTGGAAACACTCTTTCCCTGATCACTAAAAACTGATTACCATCAAAGAAGGGCCTGATTACTAACCACCAGCTTAGTGTTTAGCTGGAACATCTGGTCGCCTCAGAGGGGAAAATTTGCTGAGCTTAAAAAGTGTTTATTCCAGCTTTCAATTCATGCATGTATAGAACACAGATGAGGAAACATCTGATGTCCTTCGGATTTCTGTTGTTAAACAAATGTAACTCATCTTCAAGGGAAAATTTAGTAAACTTCTTTTCTCACCGATTTGGCTTCTTAAGCTCTTGAGTAACAAGGACTAGAGGGAAAAAAAAATAAGAAAACTAAGGGTGATTAGAGTCCTTAAAAGTATCTGAAGGATAGTTTTGACTTTACATTTCTTCATGTACACTTCGATCTAAGTGGACTTTTGTCATTTTAATTCAACTTATGGCGTTGAGTGAATGCCACGTTCAAGGTACAGAACTGAGTGCTTGGTGGAGACCATGAGCTCAGGACCTGCCAGTGCGTTGACTGCAACACTGTTGCTCTGCCCTATGCCCTGTCCATGGCACGGGTCTTCCCACCCCTAGTGCTTGGATAACTATTACTAACCTGCAAAGCAAATGACTCTGCTTAAGTGTCATTTTCCCTGAGAATCCTTCCTTGACCATATAAGATTAGGTCCTTAAAGCCATAAGTTTACCTGTTCCTTAGCATGTAGAGTTGGCATCATGACTTCTTGTTTACTTACCAATCCTCCCTCCCCAAGCCTGTACACATGATTCAGTGACTGTATTTTCATTCACCATTGTATTCTAGGCACTAGAATTAAGCCTGACACATGCCAGCCACTCAGTAAATATTGATTGAGTGAATGAATCAGATACTTCCTCTCTCCTCAGTGCAGTTTAAATCCTAGGGAACAAGGCATGTGTAAAAATGGTAACGAGGCAAAGCAGAGTAAGGGAAGTGCTGAAAGAGGGATACAATAAAAGGAGTGGTTATGGCAAGTTTCTTTCAGAAAAGAATGCTCTTTTACCAGACTCTTACCAGGCAGCTTCATGGATTACTTTTTCCCACTATCAAAGTGGGATTTCCTAGGGGCAAGACAGGAACAAAGACTCAGACGTAGAGAATGGACTTGAGGACACAGGGAGGGGGCAGGGTAAGCTGGGACAAAGTGAGAGAGTGGCATGGACATATATACACTACCAAATGTAAAATAGATAGCTAGTGGGAAGCAGCCGGGTAGCACAGGGAGATCAGGTCGGTGCTTTGTGACCACCTAGAGGGGTGGGATAGGGAGAGTGGGAGGGAGGGAGACACAAGAAGGAGGAGATATGGGGATACATGTATATGTATAGCTGATTCACTTGATTATACAGCAGAAACTAACACAACAATGTAAAGCAATTATACTCCAATAAATGTGTTAAACACAAAAATATTAACCCAACAAAGTGGGATTTAAACCCTAATTTCCAAAAATATAGTAACTAGCTAAAATTAGCATGGATTTAATACTCTGGGTCAACTTAAAGTGACGTGTGAACATCGGCAAAAAAAAAAAGTTTGTAAATCTCACTGGGAATTATTCATTGGCTCATTCCATTACAATCTTTTTCTCAGGGATAAGGTTTTCTAAGTCAATATTTTCCTAAAAGCGTGCCCTTTTGTCTTCCACTAAATATGGTAATCTGTTTCTTCAATGACCACGTGAGAACAGAAAGAAAATTTCTTCTCAGAGAAGGCAGAGCAGAGGAATATATATTTCTTGCCAGAGGTTATCACAGTTTAATAGTATGAAGGAATGTAGACGTCTATAAGCAGAATGTGCTATGCTTTCTGAAGTTGACACCATTTATTTAGTCTTATTAAACAGCTGGTAAGATGATCCAGGTTATAGAGAAACACAAGCTGTGAGTCCCTGCTTCCTGCAGCAAATAAGAGCCCTGGAAAGCTGCAGAGGCTTCTGGGAGGAGAAGTGCTCAGTCAGCAGTCAGGGAGGGACCCCTCCCCCGCTGCTTCCTGCTCCCATGCCTACAGGCACTGCTTCCTCCTCTCACTCACCTTCACCTGATACCTGCTTGCCGGCCCATTCCCTCACCCTTACCCCTCCCACATGTTTTAATTAACATTTTTCTCTTGCATTATGCTCTTGCTTTTATGCTATAGTTATCTTAGGTGTGGTTTGGCACCTCCACCAGATGGGAATTAAGTCAATGTTTTCCACCATTACCAGGCATCGGCATGACGTGGGAAGGCTTTTAAAACCAAGGATGCTTAACCTCTACCCTAGCCTTTCTGGGGCTTAGATTTCTGTGTTTATTCAACAAGTAGCTGAGAACAGCTTAGTTTTTGAGGGAGGGGATGGTCGATCGTTCTGAGGGATATCCTGAGCTACATGCTAAAACCAAGACAACCCTGAGCAAATTGGGACAGTTGGTCGCCTTATTTAGTGGCCAATATCAGAACCAAAACGAAATCCATCTATCTACTTTCTTTCAATCCTAATTATTCTTTAAAAAAAACAAAACACTACACCTTTATGGGTATAAAATAAATAGATATATTATCTTTTTGATTGTTCAGATATGCCTCAGTTATGCCGTGGGTAAATACGTATAACAGCAACCATCTTATAACGATTTACATGAATTACATGAGATAAAATATGTAAAGCACTTAGTATAGTGCCTAATACTCAGTGCTTAATACATATTAGCTATTAATTCACTTTCTGTGCACCCAAAGGTATATCCTTCTTGGTTTCTTGAAACACTAATCTTTGGTGAAGGTGGTTTTTCACTGGTCTTCTAAGCTAGCAACCGGTCTGATACATGCCACCATTTCTTTGAGCTGAGCCATTTAATACCATCTCCTCCAAAGCTGGGCCCCGCTAGCTAGTGTGCTAAGGGAATCTGTCCTCTCTACACTCAGAGAGGCTGCTGCTGGGGAGACGCGCCAGCTCAGCAGTTTCGTGGAGGCTTAGAGGTGCGACCCAGCAGAATGCATACAGAAGCCAGTACAATGGCATCGGCTTTTGAGCAAAGAAAGAGCTTTATTGTGAGGTCCACCAGCAAGGAGACGGGAAACAGGGCTCATACCTGTCCACCTGATCCAGGGTTTAGGGTGAAATTTAAGGGGGTAGGAGAAAAATCAAACTCGGAAGCTGATTGGCTAGTCTCGAATCAGCCCATATAAGCTACTCCTGCTGCTGGAAGCCAGGTTTTCCTCATGGAAGGACTCCTCCCTTTGTCAAGAGCTCTGGTAGCAACATTTCTTTTATCTGAGTTCCACAGACTGAAGATTCTCGGTCCTGAGGTCCTCCTGGAGACAGGCCTTCCCATCATGTGTACGCACAGTGCCGTCTTTGCAAAATAACTCCAGTTTTGAGTAATTAGCCGCCTGTTTGAGGATGCCAAGCCGGCTTAAGCTGGTGCTGTTTCAGTTTCCCCAACTTTTTCCACAACTTGGCTGTAAGAAGACCCTGTAAGAAGACGTTCTGCCGAAGGTAAGAGCAGATGTTTGGGCTGAAGGGAGGCCAGGAGTAACAACATTGGTGGTGGTGCTGAAGGCCATGAGGGTCTGAGGCCTTGGGCTGAAGGTATTCTACCTGGAAATTGCCTAGACATCTAGATTGGGTGTGTGTAACCTTTGCTGGCAAGGTGAAATGTTTTGGCCATCTCCCGGGAACATTAAACCCCAACAGGCTCAGAAACAAAGTGAGGCCTTGGGTGTTTCAACCTGTACGCTCTGAATTTCTCTCTCAAATTCAGCTCTGAGGGCTTCCCTGGTGGCGCAAGTGGTTGAGGGTCCGCCTGCCGATGCGGGGGACACGGGTACGTGCCCCGGTCTGGGGGGATCCCGCGTGCCGCGGAGCAGCTGGGCCCGTGGGCCATGGCCGCTGAGCCTGCGCGTCCGGAGCCTGTGCTCCACAACGGGAGAGGCCACAACAGTGAGAAGCCCGCATACCACAAAAAAAAAAAAAAAAATTCAGCTCTGAGTCTCAGACAGCCTCCCCACATCACTTTCTTCAAAGTGATACTCTTCTTTTCCACCCTCTTCCCTATCAGGTACGTTTTTCAAGGTTTTGAGAGAGAGGAAGCCCGGACTCCCATAGGCCGCCCTGCAATAGGCAAGCCTGCCCTCAGCACATGGGGGGAAACTACTAGGAAACTCTGACCAAACTGGGTACAGTCTGGGAACTGCTGGGCAGATTCTTTGGCAGCTGGGTGGCATGAGTGACTTTTAGGATATAGGTCTTGACAATCATCTCCAGTGGAAAGCTTTCAGTGTTCCCTGAGTGAACCCTCACATCCAAGCTGCTCATTGCTGAGACTTTTCTTTTTTCCTCTGTGGCTTCTCCACGGAATTCTTACAGCCAAGTTGTGGATAGTTACTACAGCATTTGCTTCTTACTTTCCAGAAACCAAACTAGGAGATGAAACTGGTTCCTAAATCCCGAGGCACTCGCTTTCTCTCTCGTGCCTCTTCAGGCTGTTTGAATTCGCTCTTTTTTTTGGGAGGGAGTGAGGGAAGACCACTTTCTAGAGATCTGCAGTCTGTAAACTGTTCTTAGCTCTTGGGTTTGAAACCTGGGCCGTTGGCTAAGCCTTTCGCTTGGGGGCTGCCTGCTCACGAGCTATCTCCAAACATCCATCCTGAGAGGGGCAGATTAATCCCTTAGAACCAACTCTAAGGGGGAGGTAAGCCCCTAGTGTGCCCAGGTGCTTCCTGTAAAGGAACAAAGCATGCTCTGAGCCACAGATTGGCAAATCCTGGTGCTTCCCTTTTTCTCCCATGATCGCAAGGGTTTTCCAGGTGCAGCCAATATTGCTGCATCCCACAGACTTCAAGTTTCTGATAAGACTGCTGGTTGATATCAGGCCAATCCAGGAAGGCTGGGAAGAGGCGGCAGGAATTCACTAAGGCAGTTGTTCCAGGCTCTTCCATTGTTTTGCTGGCCAAGAAATAAGCTATTTTGAGCCCTAGAGTAGAGGAAACCCAGTCAGCCAACTGCAAAGCTCAGACTTCACTAAGGGCTTGTTTTTCTTCAGGGCATGGTGAACTCAGATGGTGAACTCTTGGCCGTCCTACCATCAGTTCTGCCTTGCACTGTGTTTACCACCTTTCCTCAGGTCAAGAGTGGGCAAGTACCAGTAGTGGGTTAACAATATATGACCTCGACTGGTTTTTCTAAGTTATTTTGCAGAATAAGAATTTGCAGAAGAGTTGTGAAAGTGTGGCTCAGAGGGAAGACCTTCAGAAAAGCCCGTCTCCCCTGAGTCAGAGCCTAGGGGTGATCTCAACTTCCTACATTTTCTTCCTCCTTTGGCCCCTCCCGAGGTTTTCCGCCTTATGGAGGGGAATCCCTGCCCAGGCTCCCCCCACCATCCTCTTCTAGCCACAGATGTAGTCCTTGCTTCTCCACACTCTTCATGGCAGGAGAGGGATTCTTCTTGCCTTCTTTCTGGATTCTTCTGTGGATTCTGATGACTTCTTAGTAGATATCTGTTCCAAGACCCAGCGATTTTGCTATTTGAAATTCCCTTGCAGAAGTCAGCTTTCCAACTTCTTTGTCTAGTTTTTCTCAGCACTTCAGCTTAGGGTGATAATTAGACGAAGACCCACTTCTTCTGGGAAATAAATCCTTTCCACCCACATACTTTCTTGGTCAAATAAGGTTACAGTCCTATTAGACGCTTACTGAAGCAGCTCTCGTCAGGAGGACGGTTTACAGTTTGCTGACCAATTAAAACACAAAACAAAAGGTAGAAAAGGAAGTACCTTATAACCTCATTCCACTGCTCCTTGTCATCCTGTCCTCCCAGTCTCTGAGTCCTATTTTGATCACCAAGGTCTTTGATCATCCTGTCTCTTTTGTGCTAAACATAATTTGTATATATACCAAAGGATTGTTGGCATTCCCCCTGCCCAGGATAACTAAACAAGTAATCTGTAAATGCAAGTTGTTTTAGTCTCTTTGATAGAAGTTAAGCAGCATACAAGGTCATGCAGTAAGTCAGTGAACTGACTGGAAACAGAACCCAAGATGACTGACTCCCAGGTCTGTGCTTTGCACTAGATCACGCTTCCTTCCTCGGTGAAAGGCTTCCCACGGCAGGAAGAACCAGAGAGCAAGCCTCTAAATTATACATGACTGTATGTCTCATTTTCCCTCCGTGGCTAATTGAAGATGCAGGGCAGTGCTGCTTTTTTGGCTTCGCCTCTCATATCACCTCATTTGTCTCACGAGCAATGGGGAGCACACACTGCGATTTTGTTTCATTAACGGCCGGACGGAACTCGGTGGACTTTGGGGGGGGGCTCAGGATTACAGGTTTGGTGTCTTGGTTCACACTTAGGTATGCAGTTCATTGTTTGTTTGGTTACCCTTTAGACTAAATTAAAGAGACACGTACCTTTTAAAAGTCAGCCACATGAGATGTGTAGTTGATAGGACAGGAATGTGGGTGACTGAAGAAAAACCATCAGAATCTTCCACCGCCAAATAAGGAAAATGTAGACGTTCCCTACCCGTATGAATTCGAAGCGTGGGAGGTATCACACTTGGATTAGGTTTGACAATAGAAGTTCAGAGTTTATTGTACCCTGTTTAGTCTAATAAAGATTAGGACGGGAGAGTCGACCCAAGTTGCCAAAACCGCAGTTCTGCGTGGTCACTCACAAATGATACTTTGGAGAGAGAATTTATACCATATCTGACAGTATGCTTTTGGGTATAGTCCTCATTGCATTTCCTCTTACACGATATTTGTTCAGTGGTCTTTGAGAACTAAGCACCAAAACTTTTGATAAAATATTACTAATGATAAAAAGTAATGACATCCAATATTATGACATAGTGTGAGTGTGTTTCGTGTTTGGTCATTGCAATCACTGTTGCTCCTGTTGTGGTCATCCGTTTACAATGCTTGGTGTCAGTTTATTTATCTCTTGTAAAAATAAAATACAGTGTGTGTGAAAAAAAAAAAAAGTAATGACATCAACTTATGCTGGATAACTGTAGGATGATTCCTTAGTTCTGTGTCCCTTTTGTTCTTATTTACAAAGATATCAGCATTGCTTAGGTTCAGGGCTTTCTCAGTGTGTTCAACTTTGCAACAGCACAAGCCTATATCTCCTGCTTCCCTCCTTTCTGGTGTATAATATGGAGTTTGTGCATAGTTTGGACTCTGCATGGATAGAAATGAAGGGTTTCAGTTGGAAGGCCTGACCTTGTACATCTGGTGGTGGGCAATGAGGCACCATTTGAGAGAACAGTGGTGTAAGGAGAGGTGAACTTTGGGGATATTAAAAAGGCAGAATGTGGGCTTCCCTGGTGGTGCAGTGGTTGAGAGTCCGCCTGCCGATGCAGGGGACACGGGTTCGTGCCCCGGCCCGGGAAGATCCCACATGCCGCGGAGCGGCTGGGCCCGTGAGCCATGGCCGCTAAGCCTGCGCGTCCGGAGCCTGTGCTCCACAGCGGGAGAGGCCACAACAGTGAGAGGCCCACACGCTGCAGAAGGAAAAAAAAAAAAGGCAGAATGTACAGAAGGAAGACAAATGAGAAGAAAGAAGTCTGGGTAGACACTCCTGTAATTTTCTACGTGGAAAAAACCAAAAACAAAACAGTGTTTTGTTTTTGTTTTTAACGGATGCTGGGTGTTTTGTTTTTAACGGATGCTGGGTGTGGAGGAAGAGTGATGGAATTTCAGGAGGTTGGATCCACCCTGGCTTTGCCAGTCACATCTTGCTGCTCACTCTTCAGGTGAGGATGTCTCCTAAGAAGCTGAGGGGCAGATGCCCTATCACAGCATCATTCTGAGGGGTTGTATGATCCCACCCAGAAGCTGGCGTTCTTGATTGTCTCCCTCATCCTTTTCTATTATGACATGCTGCCTTTAGGATTGACTAGAGCCCTAGGAAAAGAAGGAGTCGTGTCAAATATCAGAATCCCTTCTATTCAGAGGTTGTATTCTCTACTGCTTACACGGTGGGACATTTTCGCTTTCTTATCTTCCATGACAGGGAATTTCCTCGCAGTCCAGTGGTGAGGACTCAGCACTTTCACTGCCAAGGGCCTGGGTTCAATCCCTGGTCTGGGAATTACGATCTCACAAGCCTCGTGGTACAGCCAGAAAATGATAATAATAATAATAATAATGATATCTTCCATGACAGTTAGGACACTGCCTATCCTTGCAAAGAAAGCACTTTTACAAAGAATTTAGCCAACGAAACAAGTAGAGAATAAGAAATGGAGATCGTTTCAAGAGAGAGTATTAAAGCGTCATTCCAGCTTGCATATTTATTGAGCTTATATATCTACAGTTCAACTTCTTCATTTAGCCTCTGTACTATAAGAAATTCCCAAATAGACTCAAAATAGTCCAATCCCAGTCTTCATGCCTAATTCCCATGTCTCATTTACTGCCGTCTGACTGTAGGGATTCCCTGCTTCTGTGAACTCACCTTTCTGCCAAACTCCTTGGTTAATCAGAAGTTGGAGCAGCCTTCTCTCCCATGGTTTTCTCACCTACTTTTCAGTCACTCAGTCTATGCCCTTTGATTAGGAAACCTCTTTTCAAAATATTATCTGTGATTTCCGTAGCCATCAAACCATGTCCTGTCCTGCTTTGCCCACCAGGTGTCTTATTAGGATCTACTGAGCACTGAGTCTCAAAAGACTGCCCTTAATCAGCTCTGGCTGCCATAACAAAATATGAAGACTGGGTGGCTTAACCATCAGGAATGTATTTCTCACAGTTCTGGAGGCTGGAAATCCAAAGTCCAGGTGTCTCAGTTGTTTTTTTTGTTTTGTTTTGTTTTTGTGGTACGTGGGCCCCTCACTATTGTGGCCTCTCCCGCTGCGGAGCACAGCTCCGGACGCGCAGGCCTAGCAGCCATGGCTCACAGGCCCAGCCGCTCCGCGGCATGTGGGATCTTCCCAGACCGGGGCATGAACCCGTGTCCCCTGCATCGGCAGGCAGACTCTCAACCACTGCGCCACCAGGGAAGCCCCAGGTGTCTCAGTTTTGATTCCTGGTGAGTGTCCTCTTCCTGACTTGTACTGGCCACCATCTCGCTGTGTCCTCACACAGCAGAGAGATGGTGAACTCCTGTCTCTTCCTCTTCTTATAAAGTCGCTCATCCCATCATGGAGTCCCTACCTTTTTGACTTCATCTAAACCTAATTACCTCCCAAAGGCCCCACCTGCAAATACCATCACATTGGGGTTTAGGGCTTCATTATATGAATTTGAGAGGGGCACACACAGTGAGTCCATAACAGCTGCCATTGGTCATACTGGCCTTAGATTCATTCGAGAGGTGTAAGATGGAAAGCACAGCCTGGCAGCAGGGTAGCTTCAAGAGTTCTCTTCAGGCAGAGGCCCTAGAACTGGCCGTAGAGCTGCACAGACCTCTTTTTGCCATGTGGCAGGCAGTCAGGTGCAGGGAGATAAGTTAAAATCAGGCAGACAGAAGAGCCACTTTGGCTTAGATGCCTCATGCCCCAGAGCTGCCAGTGTTTCTGACAGATCCATGGGCATAGCTGTTCTTGTATATGACGAGGGGCATGACAGAAAAGTCAGGACCTTCAGGAACACCCAAAACTGTGAAGACCATTCCAGACATTTATAGTGTATTTCTAGTTCTTCCCAGACTAGACTTAATTTGTCAATTAGGGTCATTTTTCCTGTAGGTACTATTCCTAAGTAACATAGTTGGTATATATCAAGTGACCGGGGAACAGAGCTAGTATATATTCACTGAAGGTCAATTTGTCACGAAAAAGAAAAAGGAGGTGTATTAACCCCTTGCCCACACTCCTGGTTTAGCAGTCACCTTTGCCTCTATCCCACTTCTCAGAGCCATTTCTAAGAGCGCTGGAGCATTTTGGGAAGTTATCACAAAATGTCTTATACTTTTAACTTGATTAGGAGGTAAGTTATGCTAATATAATACACTTCTCTCCTCTCCTTAGCATATTACTTTTACCAGAATCCCAGACACTAATGACACACTCGATGCTATAATTAGTAAAAGTCATGTATAATGCCTGTGTGATGGAGTAACTTTTTCAGGAACTCTCTTTAATATGCTGTACTCTGAGTAACATCCAGGGCATAAGTGAGTGAACACGGAGGTATGCTACTCATAATCGTAATGAGTCGGTTCATCAATAAGCGATCATTTAGAAGCCCCAGAGACCCATGGCCTGTCCTGGGCTCTGGAAAGTCACAGTGAAAAAGACACAGAAAGTCCCTCCTTTGAGGAGCTTGCACTTGACTGGGGTAGACCATCACCAGTTTTCAAAAGTAAATAAAATCGTTTCAGTTACAGTCAGGTCATGCACCAGACAGGGCTTAGTGGCTGGTGGGTTTAGGGCCAGTGTGGTGGGGAGATGAGGAGTGGCTGCTTTAACCAGAAAGATCCGGACCAGCCAAGGCCCCTGGGAGGAGATGCCACCTGATTTGAGAAAGGAAAGGTTGAGAAGGGAACACCTGTGCAAAGCTCGAGGGAGGAGTGTTCCAAGAACAGGAGGAGCAAAGGCAAATGCCCAGAAATAGGAAAGTACTTGGTATCACAACAATACAACAGCAATAAACAATGCAGTACAAAATCACAACAATAAACAATCACAATAAACAACACGGTACAAAATCACAACGATAAACCATTATTGTACTTATTGCCAATATTTTGGGGCTGACAGTGTGCCTGGCCCTGGGCTAAGTACTTAATGCCCGTTGTCTCATTTATGTTTCCAACTGCTCACAAGGCTTTACCCATGTGGAGACAGGCCTACAGAGGTTAGGTTGTATGCTGAAAGTCACATGGAGTTTAGGTTTCATGTCTGAGATTTGAACCCAGGTCCAAAGCCTAAATTCTAAAGCACTCTCTTCAAGCTAAATCTAGAATTTTCTAGAACCAGGTCGTTGTTGCTGCCTTCGGGCCTCCTCTGCTTCTGAAATGCTGAGTGATGCTACAAAAAAGACGATGCCAAGAGTGATCAGGGAGAAATAGGAAGCACATGTATTTGGCCAAGCAAGTATAACTTTGCAGTCTATTAGCTGTGGTTAAATATTTAGCACCTTTGAAAGCTCTGTGTTGATGACATTTTCGGATTGCCAATTTCTGTTTACTTTGGGGCAGACTGCAACATTACTGTATTCAAGAACAGTCAGCCCTGCCTTACTCTGCTAAAACTGAGTGGTTCGCTCTTAACACCCAAGGCAGAAGTTGGCGAACATTGTCTAAACAAACCAGTTTAAACAGAATTTTAAAGTTACTCAGATATATTGCTGTCAGAAAATAATTCTCTGAAAAGTCACAAAATTCTGCAGTGTGACTCATTATTTGCTGACTGTTTTTGTAGGAGAATAATTGACTTTTTAAAAAGTAGTGCTGCAGCCAGAAACAATAACCGCCCCCCCCCCCTTGGAAAACACACAATCCGGTTTCATTTGCCTTTAAAACCCTTTTTTTCACATTTTTACTAAGCACTGGCCTGGAGAAACACCCAAACATCTTTTCACGGAGAACTATTTTAAAACACACACACACAATCTAAGTAATCTCTCAAAGCGATATTTTACAGAATTAGGAGGTTGAATTTTATTTTACTAATTGTATTAATAATAATAATAGCTCATGTGTATTGGACCCTCGCTATGTGCAGGCAGGGTTGGAAGCCCTTTAAGGGCAGTTCTGAAATAGACACTAAGAACATCCCTATCTTACAGATGAAATAACTGAGACCAACACAGGTTAACCAACTCTCTTTTACTACCTCATTAAGCTATGTCCAGGAGGATGTGCATAGCATCTCCTTTTGCGCCCCAATGTCAGATTGGAACAGTGAACCAATATCTGGAGCTATTAATCCATTTCTCTAGTTGATCTTTCAAGGTATGTTCAGTATATTCAGCATACATTCTCTATTAAGCCCTGCCTTTGGCTCCACTAAGAGGAAGTTTGGAAACCCCCATGTGGTGGGCAGTTACTAGGTCAGTTGTGGTGCTCGTGCACTGTATATCAGGCTTACTCTGTCCCTGTTAAACCATTAAATCCATCCCCTTCCCTGCTGACTGGTTGGCAGGCTTCAGAAATGTCAGGTGCTGTGGAGGTGAGTAGGATTGGGGCCATTCTTTCACCCAACAGTGACCAGCCACACGGAAGACGGTTCTGTTAATATTATGATGAAACGCATTTGCCCATAGAGCTAACCCCGTCTTGTTTCCTCGTCCACAGAGATACCTGTAATAATAAAGGCTGGGACTTAAACCCATATCTGGTTGAGTTCAAACCCAGTGGTCTTCCAAAAAAAAGACACACTCCTCATTTCCTATCCTTCTGACCCCAGCCCAGTTAGTAACTTCTGAGTTTAGCTTTCTAAGTGGCACCATGCTGCTATCATTGCACAGCTAGAGGTAAAAGGATCTCACACATGGACTGAAACAGGTGCTTAAGCAAATGTCGATTTCCTCTCTCAAGCCCACTTCCTGCTTTCTTATTTTCTCCACTTCCCAGTGTTTTTTATTTCTTACATTCTGACACTTCCTTATATTTCCTAACTCTTACGTTAGCTAAGATTGATGCTTTCCACCAATATTAGATAAGCCAAGCTAAACCTTTCCATTTGCCCAGATAACTCCCCCAAACCTGGCAAATCACATTCTAACCTTTTACTTGGGCATTCCTGTATGCTCTGACTTGACTGATCTCTTTGTTGCCAATGAGGTTTTTATGATTTGCTTAACAATTTATTTCGTTAAGTGAATGGATTTAGGGATTCATTTGGTTTTATTTTATTACTGGCTTGGGAAAAAGATATACAACTTTTGTTAGGGGAATATGTCAAAAAATAGGATCTGTTCCTATACAGACATTATTTTTATAATTTATTTCCCTGTATAGTAATAAAATTATTTTATAGGTTTACATTAATACATTTAATTGCTGCCTTGAGAATTCCAAAGCTAATAAGCACAAAGGTACTGCTAATGCCCATCGCATTCTATATCAGTAAATCACACTCATTCATATATCTTTATCTGTAGATATATATATTATTTATATCTACATCTATATATGTAGATTTATATCTATATCTTAGGTCAGCTAAGAGTTCTCTTTCGTTAAGTATGGGTTGCCATATTAAATAAAAACTACTTCGTACTAAAACATATTAAGGGAAAAGCAAGTTATCAAGTCTACTGAACTTTCATTTATAACACCGGAGGAACACTCAGTGTAAGTGAGATCTTGAAAGAGAAGTCAAAGGTGAGCTTTTTCAGTGCTGGTAATTAATTCTTGCTTTGCATAGGCTAATTGAGGGCAGTCATTGAATACTTGATGTCATTTCATTTCCCAGCTGTCAGTGGGACTACAACCTGCTTCCCCTGCTAAATCTGATAACCTCTGTGTTGAAGATAGAGGGGGACCAAGAGCTTTGTTCTTTTTTGTGAATGTCAATAGTTTCCTTCAGTTGAGTGTTGTTCCTTTGACAGATTTTTCTTTTCCTAGCATCTCTGTTAAGGTACACACAGACATGCACAAACAGCAGTAAGAAAATTGGAGGACCAAAATGAAGAGAGTGAACTGGAAGCTATTTCTTAGATAGGCTGTCTTATGTGGTAGGCTAACTGGTGTTACAGTACATGCAAATATATTCAATAATTCACTGAGTAAATACTGACTGTGTATGTACTAACCTATAAGTATTGGGCTAAGTACTGGAAAAGTGAGAAAAGAGGCAGCAACTCTGCCTGAGGAGCAGCTCAAAGACCATTGTTGAGGTTAGGGTGACATCAGTAAACCTGTTTGGGTGTACTGGGCATCACTGGTAATTTTCTTGTGTACCCACGTGTCTGTCTGTCTGTCTTAGGACAAGTCACTTCTGTCACTTTCCTCAGTCCCTTTTGCTTACTATCTTCCCTTTCTAAACTCCCACCCCTGCCCAGAAAAATCGCATTCCAAGCAAATGTCTTATTTGGCAATGTCTACAGAGCCAAGTCTTCCCACGGGAAGATGTGTTTTGAGTTTCTAGGTTGGCTGGATACGTTTGCCTTGATGTCCAGTGAGATTATGGCCATGTCTACTTACATCAAATAACTCAGAGAACTGCAGCAAATCCAAGTTGAACAAATCACGTTTCTTCTAAAAGATAATTGACATAACATTTCTGGTTTTCTTTTTTCTTAACTACTTGACAATTTTGATCTCACTAAACTGTACGTTTAGACCTAGTGTTTTACAGTTTTGTGTTTTTTTGAAAATTTTATATTTACCTGCCAAATACAGTTTTCTATCTCATATTGGTTTTTTATTTATTTATTTTTTTTGCGGTACGCGGGCCTCTCACTGTTGTGGCCTCTCCCGTTGCGGAGCACAGGCTCCGGACGCGCAGGCTCAGCGGCCGTGGCTCACGGGCCCAGCCGCTCCGCGGCAGGTGGGATCTTCCCGGACCGGGGCACGAACCCGTGTCCCCTGCATCGGCAGGCAGACTCTCAACCACTGTGCCACCAGGGAAGCCCTCTCATATTGTTTTCTAACCCAGTTTATTATTTCTGTCATTTTCCATGCATAGTTTTGTGTGTCCTTTGGAGGAAGGGACTGAGACGACTTCTTTGTAACCTGCTCAGAGCTGATTGTTGTGCTGACACAGTGGAGGAACTGAATACATTAAGCTGAATTTATTGGGTGTTAATCAACGTTAATTATAATTTTTTGTATTATATAAAAAGAATTTATATCCAAAATAGCCTTTTAACACACTTAATGACATTCTGAATCAGGTTTGCTTCTTCAGTTCTTTCTGGTGTCTGTAGTTAAAAATTACTGATCACGTGTTTATCACTCATATTAAGTCTAGAGACAATTTGGGAAAACAATACAAAGCCTCCAAGAATTCATGCATCAGTAGAGTACATCACTTACCTGACGTTGCAGTAATGCAACTATATAGTGGATAGAGTGCCCCTATGTTTCATATTGTCCATCACAATATGATGAGATCCAGCTTCTGTGGTTCAGTTTCTGTGGAGAGATGGTTTTATTATCTCCAAAACACCCAACTGGATAATGTTAGTATAGTCTATGATGTTTTTGCCCCAGTGCTCACTGTGTTCCTTGTTTTTGAGGGTCATGGGGAGCAATTCTTTGTCCTTTTGCCAAACAGAGATGATGTGGTCCTTGCAATTGTGAATACAAAATTCGGAGATCACCTCCTTCCCTGATTTCCCCAGAGGCACTGTGCACTCACCTTAGAGCTTAATGTCAGAGAAATGACAGACTGTGTGATCTGATGAAAGGTGAGGCCCTTCTGCTCTATAGAGAAAGACCATTCTGGGCCTTTCTTTAGATTTTCCGAATGTGTGCACATGATCTGTTGGAGCGGAAAGCCTATACAGCTCTTCTCCACTGGTGGAGTTTGTCATAAAGGGCTGAGAACGTTTTTTTTTCCTTATAAATCTAAGGAATACAGGTTATCTTACAAGTGGGGAATCACACGGTACACATATAGAAGGGTACCAAGATCAGGAAAGATAGGCAAGAATAAGGCAAAACTAGTCCAATAATGTAAATTGGACGTAAAGTCACTAAGAAGTAAAAAAAAAAAGATTAAAAAAATACAATAAGTTTTTTTCTCAAAATGTGAAGAAAACTTCTATGTCATCAACTTAAATATACGTGTGTATATGTGTGTGTGTGTGTGTGTGTGTGTGTGTGTGTGTGTGGTGTATGTGTGTGTAGGTATCAAATTCATTAAACGAAAACTTAAATAAGCAAAAAAAAAAAACCAAACCACCAAAAAACATTCTTTCCTTAAGGGCATTTCACCATAGGCTACATACACAGTCAGTTACACCCCACCATATCAGATTCCATTAACTATTGTAAACAATTAGCTCAGCCATCATTGTGAATTTATTTTTTCCAATCTCTTCATCTTGGAATGACCCCTGGCTTAGTTGAATTGTTAAAAACAGCATATAAAACAGCCCCTGAAGCTTTCTCCAAACTGGTACACAGCATTATTCATTATTAAACAGCTGGCCCTATAGATATATGAAATTTCATTAAATTGACCTCAATGCCTTAACATAAAAAAAAAAAAACGCAATAAATGTTTAAGATGCAATTTCTACCCTTATCTAAGACCACTCCTATTAAAGGTTTGACGTTGTTGTTTGAAACAAGTCTTAGAGCACTTGAACAACCTATATTTTATCTGTATCTTCGAATCTTTATTTTGGGCATCAGCTTTATGTTTCTTTGTTATATGCTTCTTGTTATCATAGTAAAAATTTTATTAACAACAAAATAACTGGATTTTATTTGATATAACAATTTTTATTTCTGTTTGATTGTGACCTTATTGACTAAAAGTTTATATTTTGATGACCTATGTGTGTGAAGTAGTGTTATAGGCAGAGCATAAAAAATGTGCCCATAAAACAAATCTATTTTCAAGGGTCTTACAGGCTAAAAGAAATATATAATGATACTTTCTTCAATTGTTTCTTCTTTTGTAACAAAAGGCTTTCACAAGCATTGTTTTGATCCTGTGCAGACTGTAGGAACCATTCCTATTTTGTAGACGAAAAGCAGGGCCATTGCTTTTCATGCTTTTTTCTAAACATCATTCAGAAGCAGTTAATCGGCTAACCCGAGAGATAATTAAAGGAAGAGCCAAGATTTGGACCTTGTGCACATCCAAGATCCTTTATACTACATTCCCACCTCTGGAATTGGGGTTCTGAAAATTTATGAGTTAGGAGCATTTGAAATTGTCACCATGAGAAAAGTAGGGAAGAGGGGGCAAAGGCCATTGATGAAATTAGAAGTAGCCTTATGGGGTGGTTCCAGAGATTAAGATGATGCAATCTTCTCAGAATATCTGAGACTACCTGTTTGAGCCATAATATTAAACAGAGGACAGATGAGCCAGGGCCAATACAATAACAAAATCTTGTCTTTTTCTAAGTGTATACACAAAATATTTTTTTTTCTTTTACGATCAGCTCCTTCTGAAAAAAAAAAAAAAAAACACCTTTTTTTAAGAAACGAAAGGTTTAGAAAGTGATATAATAAATGCCCATGGACCCACCACTCATCACTGATATTCTCCCAAGTCACCAGCAATATCCCAGTCTCTACTGGAAGGTCCATGTTCTCCCACCTACCACACTCCTACATTCCGTTATAGATGCTTCTTCCCCAACCTGTCAAGCATATTCATGCTTCTGTGCTTTCAGTGATTCTGTTTCCTCTTCCTAGAATCATCTTGCTGCTTATTGCCACTTATGTGAAAGTGATTCATTCTTCAAGATCTTTCTCAATTGCCGGCTAGAACTGCCTTCACCTCTTTGTCCTTATAGCATCGGGTTTATACCAAAAAATTAAAAGTAGAAATAATAGTAGTTGTAAATGTTCCAGGGTCTTTGGCCATACTGCATAGACCTTATTTACCGTGATGTCCCTGCACCTAATATGATACCATGTATGTCATGTAGCCCCTATAAATGAATCTTTATTTAAGAGAATCAAGAGAAATAATTGGAGGGAGAGTGGGGTTGGAGTGTGAAATGGGGTGACAGATAGAATAATAGGCTTTTATTCATGATCCAGAAGGGATGACTTTGAAAACTATTGGAAGTAGCTGTTTCCTGTGGGTCAGCTCACAGAACAAAGAGACCTGAGTATTTGCCTTCACTTTACTGGACCAGAGCCACCCTGATCAGATATAATGGCTATTGGTTGCTTCCTTCCATCTAAAGTATTCTATACCTCTGGGGCCCCTGAGCAAACAGAGAGGTAGGGAAATTTCCATTTTTGTAACACACCCCGACTGAGCAGGCGTTTTTCACCTCCCTCCAAAGATGGAGTTATACAGCCATAGTTTTGCTGACACTAACTTCCAACTAATGCATATACCTTTAAGCTTCTCTCCCAGATGCAGAAGTAAATTCCTAAGACCAAGGTTTATTTTGAGTTCATTTGATCTGTTTCAGGATGACATTGCTAAACTTTTTTTCTATTCCCACTCCCTTTTTTTTCCCTGTGTCCCTAACAGAAGTGGTCTGTCATCTGTGTGTATGCTTAAAGAGAAATTCTCGAAGTTGCTTGAAATTCATGCTGGTATGTTTTTGTAAACTGGAATTATAGTCAAATCAATATTTTTTTCCATTGAAATGGGTGAATGATTGTGCTATGATGCCTCAACCCAGATACAAATAACCATGATAGAAACATAGATTGCGTCTGAATGCTTTCGGGGCAGAGGCTGGGGAGCAGGCCACTGAAAGTGGTCAGGCAGCCTTTCATGGAGGATGCCCGTTTAAAGTGAACTTTGTATAAGAAATGCACTGAATTTAGTGAAAATGGCAAGGTACCCGGAAAAACTTGAGCAAAGGTACAGAGTTAGAACAGGGAATATGTGTTTAAGAATAGCCAGTAATCTAATTCTCTTGAGGAGAGGATTTTGTAGGCGTTAAGGAGGTGCTTTAACTAACAAGATGTCGTTAATATCAAGTAGGAAAAGGGTGCATTTCACTAGAAATGATTAGAATGTTAGACTTATGATACTAAGTGACAATCCGGCAGCATCAGAAGATTAGAAGCAAGGGAATCATTTCAAAGGTTTCTGATTATCCAGACATGAGGGATAAGGGCCTGGATTAGAGTAGAAGGAAAGAAATATATCGTAGAGAATGTGATAAATGGAGTAGAAAGAAGGATATAGTCTTTCAAAATTTTTTATAAGTTTGGAAAATGTGTGGCATTGGTCCTCAAAGTCTGGCATGTGTAATTTTCATCTGGGGATTTGTTAAAATGGCTCATTGGTGTGGCAGTGTTTCCCAAGGCCGGGGCTGGGACTTTTGAATTGATATTTCAAGAGAATGGCTCGGTTATTTCTGGCACAGGTGGTTCATAGATCACAATTTGAGAAACACCAGCTTAATGCCTGTTTGAGGAAGGAAAGAAAAGTGTGGTTCTGGGTACTATCAAACAAGTCTACTGTATAAGTCTACAAGTCCACTGATTGTTTTGATTGTAAACTTTATTCACTAGACATTTGTTAATTTAATATTGTAGAATAAATACAGGGGACTCACCAATAAATTTTGAAAAGGAAGAGTAGTGAGGGTAAAGCCCCCATTAACATGCATTAAAATGCTGTAACAATGGTAGAAGTGTCTGACAAACACGGAAATACTGCCCTGGAGCTCCAGGTAGAGTTGGGCTCCACTGTTCAGATGTTACAGCCAAAACCGTACGATTAGATGAAAGAGGATAGAGAGGAAGAGAAGAAAAGTGCCGGAAACAAAAGAGTAGCAATCTCCCCAAAAGTGGAGACAGGAGGAAAAAGGTCAAGGTGCAAAATACTCTAAACTGGAACTTTGAGACAGCATCAGGACCATCCTGTCCTGGTCAGCAAAGTTCGGGGAGGTTCACATCTCAGGCTGAACTCTTTTGTTTGCTTCTTGTTTGAAAACTCTAGGCTTTTGGATGACCATAGTATTTCCCATTATTATGACTATCGTCTTATTAAAATGCTACAGTAAATAAGAAGAAAAATAACTGATTGTTCATATGGATGTCTTCTCCGAGTGGTCATAATTACCATAGTCTCTTCCCTTTTTCACTAATGAAATGACATAAGCTATTAGGCACATGCACAGCTACTATAAAACGTCAGCCACTCAGCTGCAAAATTTCAAGCTAAAAAAAATCATTTTGTGAACCATTAAAATGCAGTAAAGCATTTGAAGACTGAAAACTTTTGTTCAATCAAACATAAAAGTTAATGAAATTACTTAAATACGTGCAATTCAAAAACAGTTTAAAAATCCCTCGCATGCTGTGTCTAAGCAAGCTGGAATATATTTGAGGGGAAAACACTACACATGTGGAAAATAAGAGGTTAATAAAGATTGTCAGTGAAACCTGAACTCAACTTAGTAAGTGGCACCGGATTAGTCTTTGTGTTTAGAAAAATGTGATATTACTTCCAACCTAGTGAGCCTATTATGTCTGCATCTTCTCAGATTTTTACACGGCGTGAGCAATTTGGGCTGGAGCCAGATATAACATTTTTATTTCAGCAAATCACTTCCCATTGTTGTACATTTTAAGGATGTACTGAAAGGTACTTTCAAGTCTGAAAATATCAGCTTGATCATACAGCAATGATACCTCACTTACAGGGGTCTTTATATAAACCACAATGTTTTCTTTAACAATTAAACTATCTCAGGAATACTAATAAATATGAACTACTCTATCACCACATTAAAAAAAATAACAAAAACAAACTTTTTTAAAACAGTGCAGTTAACCTAACCCATGAGAAAGTCATATACTTTTAAATTCTGCCCCTCTTCCTCCCCAGGAAACTACTTTCTATGACAGTGGTTGGCAAACTTTTTCTTTATGGGGCCAGAGAGTAAATATGTTCAGCTTTAAGGAGTCAAAGGGTCTCTGTCCTGACAATTTACCTCTGCCCCTGTAGTGTGAAAGCAGCTGTAGATAATATATAAATGAATGGGTACGCCTACATTCCAATAAAACTTTATTCACAAAAACAGAGAGTGGGCCAGATTTGGTCTGCAGACTATAGTTTTCCAGCCCCTGTTCTATGTGATTGTTTTTCTAATATTTCAGTAGTATAAATAGAGGTATTTGGAAATTATTGAGAAATTCTGTAAGACATAGGGTATAGTTGGATAGGTTACTTCTGGTAAGTAACAATGGAGTACATTATAGCACTACAAATGGGGTCTGGAAAAATACCATTTACTGAAATACTGTTCATCACTCCTCTTCACACAACACACAAACCTTGTCTGCCTGACAGACTTCTATTTCTTCCCCAGATTGTTCTCTCTGTAATCCTGCCCCTAGACTAAGCAGGATACCTCCCAAGTGCCTGGATTTCTATTTGTGGTTATTAAGCCCCATTGTACTTTTTTGCCTGCATGGCAATTACTAGAGCACGGAGACTGTGGGCATAAGCTCTTTAGTGATCCAGGGAAAGATGATGGTGGTTTGAACCAGGAGGGAGGCAGGCAAGGTAGAGAGACGTATTAAGATTCAGATTTTATTGTGGAGGAAGCACCCTAAGTTTTGCCAATAAATTGGATGTGAGAGAAGGAAAAAAAAATCATGTATAGCTTCAATGTTTTTGGCTTAAACAATTAGGAAGGTTATGGTACCGTGTACCAAGGATGCTACTGATAATCTGTGAGAGAAAATAAAAGTTCTATCTTGTCTCTTTTATTTGAAATACCTAATGGGTGAGAATATTGAATAGGAAATCAGCCATAGGAATGGGGATGAGAAAATGAGTCAGGACAGAAGATATTCATGCCTTGCAATGTCTGGAGCTGTCAGTAATCCATGAGAATTCACTGTGTGCTCATCTTGTGCCTACTCCTAGACCATGGCTCTTAAGAGGATAAAAAGAAACAATATGTGTCTTCTACTTGCAAACAACCTTAAATATACCCATAATTACAGTACTAGACTTAAATGTTTGAATGAACAATGTTCAGTGTATCGCCAGGCAGTATACAGCTAATTGCTGATATATGCAACAGTGCCTAGAGTTGTTCAGAGAAAGCTACAGTAGCTCAGCTCCAACACTGAATACATAGACTGCCATGGACTTTGAATGAAGTGGGGTGGCTCCAGGGAGAACGCCGTTTGATTGGCATTAGTACAAGCAACAGGCCCACAACTCTATTCGTAAAGGGGTAGCCAGGAGAGAAGTAAAATCAAGAACAAGTGAGAGTTTTTGGTTGTGATCTTAGGGATAAGAAGAAACGTACACTGCTTTTCCTCTATAATTCTCATTTGGTTTGCCCACAGCTGGAATGAAAGAAGGTAAAACTCCTTTTTTATAAAACAGCAAAAAGATTTGGAATATATAAACATGTCTTGCAAAATCAGTCATTGAAAATGCAGTGTATATGAAGCCATCTGTAAATATCAATATTAAAGGCAAAAGTAGACTTTAGGTTAAAGAAGGTGACATCACTATATTCAGTCTACCACTGGGTATTTGTTTGAATGAACTTTTTTGTTTTAATTGGGGTATAGTTATTTTAAAGTGTTGTGTTAGTTTCTACTATACAACGAAGTAGAGTTCCCTGTCCTATACAGCAGGTTCTCATTAATTATCTATTTTATACATATTCTCTTATAGGCAATAGTTAAAAATACATAAGTTATGCCCAGTTAGGAGTCAAAAGCTTGAGGCTTTTCTTAGGACTTTCAAACAAGACAATAGATGAGTACCATTCAATTCACAATCTTGAAACACAAGATTGTTTCCTATGGGGAAATCTGTATTTCCATTTTTTATAAAACAGAACGTAACGTTTTGGGGTTAATCTCTGTAAATGTGAACAGTACAAATTCCAATATATTTATTTTACATAGAATAGATATAAATAGTCTAATCTCCAATTCCAGAGAACTGGAAGCCTATAACGAAAGTGTTAGGTTTGAGAATAGTGTCAGAAAAAAATATCACAGATACTTTACTGGTAATTCAGATTTCAGCTATTAAGTATTAATTGGTTACTGGTGAATTACAATAGTAATAGCACGTGTCTAGGGGTGTTTTCCTCACTTATTCTCTTAGGGAAATCACATTGCCATATATAAAGTGCCATTGGAAACTACAATTTAAAAAAGGTAGTTGGGTTCTTTGAGAAGATAAACAAAATTGATAAACCATTAGCCAGACTCATCAAGAAAAAAAGGGAGAATACTCAAATCAATAGAATTAGAAATGAAAAAGGAGAAGTAACAGCTGACTGCAGAAATACAAAGGATCATGAGAGATTACTACAAGCAACTATATGCCAATAAAGTAAACAACCTGGAAAAAATTGACACATTCTTAGAAAAGCACAACCTTCTAAGACTGAACCAGGAAGAAATACCAAATATAAACAGACCAATCATAAGCACTGAAAATGAAACTGTGATTAAAAATCTTCCAACAAACAAAAGCCCAGGACCAGATGGTTTCACAGGTGAATTCAAATATTTAGAGAAGAGCTAACACCTATCCTTCTCAAACTCTTCCAAAATATAGCAGAGGGAGGAACACTCCCAAACTCATTCTATGAGGCTACCATTACCCTGATACCAAAACCAGACAAAGATGTCACAATAAAAGAAAACTACAGGCCAATATCACTGGTGAACATAGATGCAAAAAGCCTCAACAAAATACTAGCAAACAGAATCCAACAGCACATTAAAAGGATCATACACCATGATCAAGTGGGGTTTATCCCAGGAATGCAAGGATTCTTCAGTATATGTAAATAAATCAATGTGATAAATCATATTAACAAATTGAAGGATAAAAACCATATGATCATCTCAATAGATGCAGAAAAACCTTTTGACAAAATTCAACACCCATTTATGATAAAAGCCCTCCAGAAAGTAGGCATAGCGGGAACTTATCTCAACATAATAAAGGCCATATATGAAAAACCGAAGCCAACATTGTTCTCAGTGGTGAAAAACTGAAACCATTTCCACTAAGACCAGGAAAAAGACAAGGTTGCCCACTCTCACCCCTATTATTCAACATAGTTTTAGAAGTTTTAGCCAGAGCAATCAGAGAAGAAAAAGAAATAAAAGGAATCCAAATTGGAAAAGAAGAAGTAAGACTGTCACTGTTTGCAGATGACATGATACTAGATATAGAGAATCCTAAAGATGCTACCAGAAAACTACTAGAGCTAATCAATGAATTTGGTAAAGTAGCAGCACACAACATTAATGCACAGAAATCTCTTGCATTCCTATACACTAATGATGAAAAATCTGAAAGAGAAATTAAAGAAACACTCCCATTTACCATTGCAACAAAAAGAATAAAATACCTAGGAATAAACCTACCTAGGGAGACAAAAGACCTGTATGCAGAAAACTATAAGACACTGATGAAAGAAATTAAAGATGATACAAACAGATGGAGAGATATACCATGTTCTTGGATTCAAAGAATCAACATTGTGAAAATGACTACACTACCCAAAGCAACCTAGAGATTCAACGCAATCCCTATCAAACTACCACTGGCATTTTTCACAGAACTAGAACAAAAAATTTCACAGTTTGTATGGAAACACAAAAGACCCCAAATAGCCAAAGCAATCTTGAGAAAGAAAAACAAAGCTGAAGGAATCAGGCTCCTGGACTTCAGACTATACTACAAAGCTACAGTAATCGAGACAGTATGGTACTGGCACAAAAACAGAAATATAGATCAATGGAACAGGATAGAAAGCCCAGAGATAAACCCATGCACATATGGTCACCTTATTTTTGATAAAGGAGGCAAGAATATACAGTGGAGAAAAGACACCCTCTTCAATACATAGTGCTGGGAAAACTGGACAGCTTCATGTAAAAGAATGAAATTAGAACACTCCCTAATACCATACACAAAAATAAACTCAAAATGGATTAAAGACCTAAATGTAAAACCAGACACTATAAAACTCTTAGAGGAAAACTTGGGCAGAACACTCTATTACATAAATCACAGCAAGATCCTTTTTGACCCACCTCCTAGAAAAATGGAAATAAAAACAAAGATAAACAAATGGGACCTAATGAAACTTAAAAGCTTTTGCACAGCAAAGGAAACCATAAACAAGATGAAAAGACAACCCTTAGAATGGGAGAAAATATTTGCAAACAAAGTAACTGACAAAGGATTAATCTCCAAAATATACAAGCAGGTCATGCAACTCAATATCAAAAAAACAGCCCAATCCAAAAATGGGCAGAAGACCTAAATAGACATTTCTCCAAAGAAGATATAGAGATCACCAACAAACACATGAAAGGATGCTCAACATCACTAATCATTAGAGAAATGCAAATCAAAAGTACAATGAGGTATCACCTCACACTGGTCAGAATGGCTATCATCAAAAAATCTACAAACAATCAATGCTGGAGAGGGTGTGGAGCAAAGGGAACTCTCTTGCACTGTTAGTGGGAATGTCATTTGGTACAGCCACTATGGAGAACAGTATGGAGGGTCCTTAAAAAACTAAAAATAGAACTATCATACGACCCAGCAATCCCACTACTGGGCATATACCTTGAGAAAACCATAATTCAAAGAGTCATGTAGCACAATGTTAATTGCAGCTCTTTTTACAGTAGCCAGGACATGGAATCAACCTAAGTGTCCACCAACAGATGAATGGATAACGAGGATGTGGCACATATATACAATGGAATACTACTCAGCCATGAAAAGAAACAAAATTGAGTTATTTGTAGTGAGACGGATGGACCTAGAGACTGTCATACAGTGAAGTAAGTCAGGAAGAGAAAAACAAATACCATATGCTAACACATGTATATGGAATCTAAAAAAAAATAATGGTTCTGAAGAACTTAGGGGCAGGATAGGAATAAATATGCAGACGTAGAGAATGGAACTGAGGACACGGGGAGGGGGAAGGGTAAGCTGGGGCAAAGTGAGACAGTGGCATGGACATATATACACTACCAAATGTAAAATAGATAGCTAGTGGGAAACAGCCGCATAGCATAGTGAGATCAGCTAGGTCCTTTGTGTCCACCTAGAGGGAGGGTGGGAGGGAGACACAAGAGGGAGGGGATATGGAGATGTATGTATATCTGTTCACTTTGTTATAAAGCAGAAACTAACACACCATTATAAAGCAATTATACTCCAATAAAGATGTTTAAAAAATTTAAATAAAATAGAAAAGGTAGTTGAAGAAGACAAACTACTTTCATTGCTAGAACAATGACAAGTTTATTGACAGTTTTCACAGCTATAGTAACTCTATTAATAAGGAAGTCAGAACATTTTCGCAACAGACTGACCAGCCTAAAGCAAAGGCATATCTGATATTTGTTCAGTGAAACCAAGATGTTCTCCAGGGTCTGTTATATGTATACCTAATATGAAAAATATGTCCCAGGTCATTGACGGTGTTCTCATGTCAAAAACCATGTCTATGAAAAATGTGTTGACTATTCAGTTGAGGTTGTATTAAACGTAAAAAGGCAGTTTAAGGTATTTGCATAATGATCATATTTTTAAGAACACTATCAAAACGTGTACTGTGCATCATTGCTGTCATCACAGTCTAGTCAAGGGTTTTATAGACATCATAGCCTCCTTCCCCGAGTTATGGCAGATTCCAAGGATAGGCACTAGTGAGCACAAGCTCTCGTATTTAGAACCAACTATCTCTTTGGAGTCAAGAATACAACTTTTATACCTACCCTTTCACTTCAATAGATGGTGTCACTCCTCTACTTCTCCCCCTTTAATCCAATTTTATTAAATAAGGTTTATCATATGCCTAAATCTTAAATGCACGCGCGCGCACACACACACACACACACACACACACACACACACACAGACACACACATATTCAAGGCATTCGTTTAGGCAAAAGAGGATACTAAGATGAGTAAGGCATGGTCCTGGAACTCAGGAAGGGGCCAGTCTAGTGGAAGAGACAGCATGTAGCATATTCACATTAGTTATCATGTAGCGTTTTAAGTACAAAGGATGGAATAGTTGATTCTAAATGAAGAGTGAGAATGTCTGCCCAGTGGAGGGCCGTGAAGCTGGGCCTTCATGTGGGGAAAGATTTTACAAGTAGCAACAAAGAGCTGCTTTTAAAGATCATTCCAGGCACAGGGAACAGGAAATTGTTTGCTTTGAATCAAATCATTTCAGAGGGTAGTTGTAAGAAATATTTAGTTTCTGAAAAGGGGAACTAGTGAGAAGCCTCATAACCCCTTGCATTTCTGCTTCTAATAAAATTTAAAACATTACTTCCACAAGTGGCGATCAATTCACTGATGAATGAGTAGTAATACCTGTTATGTGTGACCTGTGCTATCATTGGTATCAGTGGTGCTTCTCAAGTCACATGGGTACTTTATTCATCTGTTCAAAAATAGTATAGGGTTGCTTCTGTATGCCAGAAAATTTGCAGACTAGAGTTGTAGAAATGATCCCTGTCTTGTCAAAGCCTGCAGTACAACAGGAAACAAATCTTTTCTTTTACTTTTTTTTTTTACCCTTTTAAATCAGAGCTATTTAAAGAGCTGTTCACTTGCAAAAGATTCAAGTATTTCCTAGGAAGATTTCATTTTTTCCTAAGGTCTATTACTTGAAATAGCAGTTAAGTCAGCATAGCTACTGATATTTTAACGTGAATGACATAGAATTATTATACACTTATTTCCAAAGAAATTCAGCAAGAAACAGTATTTAACACCAATGCTTATATTTAAAAATACCACTAAACAGTGTTAAATGAGAACCTGACAAAAATAGTCCCATCTCCACACCAGCCTATTTTTTTCCACAGCACATTAATTAAAATGTTAAAACATCTTGAAATATGTGACTCTCCTGTTTGTTTTGTTAGAAGAAAATATCAAAACCACTGTTGACACACTGACAGTCTGTTGACAGGCTTAGCTTCCAGAGTGTTTGAGAGACTGTTCCCAAAGTATTACATTTAAAAAGGGTTCAGAGGGATTGTAAACTTGTTTAGATTGTGATATTAAAAACAACACAGGGGGCTTCCCTGGTGGCGCAGTGGTTGAGAATCTGCCTGCTAACGTTGGGGACACGGGTTCGAGCCCTGGTCTGGGAAGATCCCACATGCCACGGAGCAACTAGACCCGTGAGCCACAACTACTGAGCCTGCGCGTCTGGAGCCTGTGCTCCGCAACAAGAGAGGCCGCGATAGTGAGAGGCCTGTGCACCGCGATGAAGAGTGGCGCCCGCTTGCCACAACTAGAGAAAGCCCTCGCACAGAAACTAAGACCCAACACAGTCAAAAATAAATTAATTAATTAATTAGGGAGCCAGAGTAAAAAAAAACACAGGGTGAATTGTCCTTATAACTGTATCCAGTAATTCTGTTAACATCACTGTCCCTTCCCAGGAGTAGCTGGAAATTAATTTTCCGTGCATAGTCTTATTCCCTAAGGATTCTACCCAGTGAACGAGACAGAATTGTGAAGTTTTATTTTGTTTGCTTCAAAAATTTTTTTCTAAAGAATCACCTATTTAGTGTTGGACAAATGTAATGTGACAAACACAACCATGAAAAGTAATTCTCTTCTTTCTAAACCATTTTTGAAAAATTAACAAGGAGAGGAATTAACAATGAAAAGTACAAATGAAAAATTAACAGTGGAGATACTATGACCTCTTTCTAGCAGTGGGGAGCAGAAGAGAGAAAGCCCCTCCCTTTATGCCTTTATGCAGGTAATACTCTCACTTCTCAGCTTGGCCATGTGGCTCCATCCTTAGTTTTCTCTGATTTCTGACCCTAAGGGTAACACGTTAGTGGTTTTCCTGTCTTTTCTAAAGCTGCATAGTCAGGTCCACAGGCGTTTCAAAGCTCTGCTTCCCACTTGTCAAGGGAACATCAGGTTGCATAATGTTGAGGAAGCCTTGCAGGGGGAAACGTGGTCTTCACATTAATTCTTAAGGGCAGGAGGTGTGTAAGTTCTGCTGGTGTGGGAGAGTACATCCTGAAGATTTGATTACCCAGATCAAACTCAAATCAGGAGAATGGGTGTATGGAGAATAGAGGTGAGCTTCTCAGGACAATCAGGCTTAAAAGATACATGTCCCCGGATCCGGGAAAATAATCTCGCATGGAGTAAAGACACCTGCTTTGCTCCTTACCTGCCATGTGACCTGACAATTCAGCTTCTGAACTTTCTGATGTTCGTACCTCTCATCTATAAAATGAGGAATACTATTGACAAGGTGATTGCTAAGATGTCTGAGAAATGGGTTTGTAATAATAGCCTATTAAAATGTGAAGCATTCTAGTCTAGGATATTTGTCTGCTAGATCATATCCTGAACGTCTTGATGAGCCACAAATTCATTTCTGATGTGGATTCCATCTTTTTCCATTATGGGGTATATATCCTTAGAAACTTCTATATGCTTTGATTGAATTGTTCATCAGCCATTCTCAACTGGGACCCTAAGCCATTCGTTTAATGTAATGAATTAATTCTAGCATGGGACTACTGAGTCCCATCCCTGGGAGAATTGCAAAAATAGTCACTCAAATCCTGTTTTTTATTCTCTGCCTCAGTTGCAACTTCTAATGAGAAAGGCTGTGAGATACTAACTACTCCTTCTCTCTGAATGGTCAAGTTAAAGGAAACCAAAAGATCCAATGAAAGAGTTAAATATTTTATTTTATATCCCCTTGTTTTAGAATTTCAGAATGTATTGACTTTTTCGTGTTGTGTGAATTCCTCGTTAAGAATATAGATGAACTTTTGTATTGAGTGCCTTGTGCATTCTGTATTGTGTTGAGGGCTGGAGCAGGAGAAGAACTGCAAATGTTAATAAGATGTATCTTGTAATAATTAGCATAGAACCAAGCACTTTTAATAATTCCTATTAACTACTTTTATGATGGCAATGAAGATGATGGAGGACCAAAACTCTAAAATACTAGCAATTATCAAATAAAAAGAAATCTAAGCTCTAGGGGTATTTTACATTTCCAGATTACTTTTTTTTTTGCGGTACGCGGGCGTCTCACTGTTGTGGCCTCTCCCGTTGCGGAGCACAGGCTCCGGACACGCAGGGTCAGCGGCCATGGCTCATGGGCGCAGCCGCTCCGCGGCACGTGAGATCTTCCCGGACCGGGGCACGAACCCGTGTCCCCTGCATCGGCAGGCGGACTCTCAACCACTGCGCCACCAGGGAAGCCCCCAGATTACTTTTTTAACAAACTGAGCAAATCAACTGATTTGCATCTTTATGATAGGAATCCACAATTTTATTTTTATTTTGCTAAGAAATGTTCAACATTCATTCTCAGTTTATTAAGCCATTTTGCTGTGAATGCTGGCCAATCTAAAACAAATGTCTTTACATGTCTATTAACGTTTTTGTGTTTATTAAACATTGTCCATAGATCATGCATGTGTGTGCGCCTAGATTTCACCTAAGGATTATAATTTCAATACTGTAAATGAAAAATCTTGAAAGATCAGGAGGCCAGAGATAACAGCCTACAGTTATGAAAATCCTGTGATAGTCTCATGCCCCTTCCACATTCATTACTGACTTCAAATTTATTATGAATTTTATGAGAGTATAAGGTTCAAAGAGAAGCAGTAATTTAAAAGATGCCCAGAGAAAGACCCAATAAGATTTTTATTAAATACTTCTCAGAACAATCATGGACTAGAAGATATTACCATAAAGTGATTCTTGAAGTGTGGTCCAGAACCAGCAGTATCAGTATCACCTGGAAGCTTGTTAGACAAGCCAGTTCTCAGCTCGTTCCCCAGATATACTGAATCAGAAACTGCAGATGGGGCCCAGTAATCTGTTTGAAGCAGCCTACAGGTGATTCTGCTACATGCTCAAGTTTGAGAAGCAAACTTCTAGTACAAGGCCTCACCCTCTTACTTAAATGATCTCACGATCCCAGTTTTCTAGTTTAACACACATCGGCACTTTAAACACCATATTTTGGGGAGAATTTGGAAAAGTGGGGAAGGACTCCCAGCCCACACCGAAGAAACAGAGTTGTGTTTCAGTGACATCAGTAATTTAATGGGGGGAAGAGGGGGACGATGCACCTGAGAACTCACGTTTCCCGCTGGGGTCATGATTGGTCGTGTGACTCATCAGTGGGAATGGTGATATATTCACAGCTGCCTGTAAGTCACTTAAGTTGGAAGCTTCACAGTATTCAAGGATCTAAATAGGGCAGACGAGGTGTCGTATTTAAAGCACGGAGTACTTCTATAAATTCAGTAAGTGTGAGCTTTATGATGTGAATATTCAATTTAAAGGTTCTTTGAAAGATTTTATTTCAAAAATATTCGTGGTATTATTTGTGCTTTTCAAGCATACTTTAAGAAGTACATCAGCCTTTCCCATCACCTCTGAGACTGGGTCACAGAGCAGAATGGTAGCCACTATATACCAAAAGCCCCCAGCATACACACAGTGCAAGATTCTGTTTAGGAAATGGGGTTTTACTTGGCACAAAAAGTGGCATACATGTGAAAACTCTTCTGTAAGCTATACCAGAGCCAACCCCACTCATCAGAAAGTAAGGACTGTGTTAAAAAGCAAAATTCAACCCTAGTAAATTTTAAAGATTGAATTGGCTTTATTGAATGAGTCATGAATCAGGCAGCGTCCCATGTGGCAAGTAAGAGGGGAGCTCCAAAGGGCTACAGAAAGGGAAGGGTTTTTAAAGGCAAGAGAAGGAAGTCATAAAGGAAAAGGATTATTTCAGGCTTAGGTAACCTGCCTGTGGGGAAGGATGGGGTCTGTGTGGCAACTTACTTCATCTTTCTTTGGGGGACGGAGAGGACCCATGTGACAAATTACCTCATTGGTGCTGACCAGAAAATTCCTGACTCACTGGTTAGGACTAAATTTCTCAGGGAGGTTGAAGCTTCAACTAGGTTAGCTATTAAGACCCGGTTTAATGGTGTGGCCTAGCGTAAGTGACTTTATTTTGGGCCTGTGGTTTTCTTTTTATCAAGACTAAATCATGAACGAAAGTACTAGGATGATTGATAACATGTAGTGTCTTACGATCGGTAGGTTTGTTCTGTTATCAACATTTGGCCAGGATACTTACAAGTAAGTTAGAGACATTAAAAGAAAAAAACAATGTACACTCTATTACCTCACATAGATTTGCATTTAATACATCTAGTTCGTAGGTGAGTGGGTATTGTTCACATTATTTGGGTTCAGGAAGGTTCTCCATTGCCAATGACGAATCAGTCACCATCTGTGGACGAGGCAGTGTGTACTAATGACCTGTAGGTTGTGTCAGAAAGGTAATGTTTGTGGAAAGATTTTGAAAGAGGTAAGAACTTGATTTGGAAAGGCATCCAGAGAATTGATTTTGGTTTATTCTAAGGGTCAAAAATCAAGGGGCTTCGTTTAAAAAAAAATTGTAACTTCCTATTAGCAGTCTAGTACTTGTGGATAGTTTTCATTTAATAGAGAAAAAAAAAACAAAGTGAATATCTGTTAATGGGAGTATATATTTTTAATAGCAATAGCTTCATCTTTACCGTGCTGTTTTTTAGTACTTTTCCTAATACTTATTTTTAGTATTTTAAGTAGTAGACCTTTTTTTTAAGCATGAAATTATGTGTGTGACATGGCTTTGACCTAGAAATCACAGGACTAATGGGCTTCACATCTGTTTATTTTCCCTGAAATGTGAATATTTTGACAGAAAACACTGTTGATGAAGTTTTTGCAAAAGATGGCGTTCTGAACATATTAGGGATATAAAATAAAAAATGTTTAAAGGACAGTAAGACTGGAAACACTTTTGCATTGATGGAAGGATTCAGAAGTAATTTCAAAACAAAGAGGGAATGAGGAGGAAATTTCCTCCTTCCTCCCCCTTCTTCCCAACAGCATAACCTTTTCCCTCCTTATTTTGGAATATGAATTTATTAGCTTTAACCTCTTCCTGGCCCCAAAGTGAAATCTATTGTTTTCAAAAGGGCTAAGAAAGTGTGTGCCTTAGAGGAAGAAAACACATCGTTGATTTCATGGTGGCAAGCTTGCATTTCCTCAGGCTCTGCCACTTCAATAAGAGCTTAAGCTTTTTCATCTTAACTCTGATGCACCATCTTAATTTAAAATGTATGAGGTTTGCCCTGATGTGCTGTTGCATCAGTTTCTGTTATCAACAAAATCAAAGCTCCTAACTTTCTCGATACAAAGGGATGACTTGTGAATACCAGGTGAATTTTCACAAGTCAACCTCCCAGCAAAACAAAAAAGACAAGATAGCTCTGTCGGAAAGAAAAAGTAGCCTCGCCTAAGAACAGATGAAGTTTTATTTCTGGTATTCCTGGCAGTAGCCCAGATGCTGGGCCGTAATTATCATTCCAATTTTCATTTAATACAGCAGTAATTCTCAAGCGTTGCTTTGGAAATGAAACTCTTGAGGATCTTGTTAAAAGGTAGGTTCTTATTCCCTAGGCCGGGGGTGGGGCCTGAGATGCTGCATTTCTAACAGCCTCCAGATATCAGATGCTGCCGAACCAGTTACCGTATTTTGTCACATTGGGTACCAAGGACATGTATGTTACGGAGATGCACCCTTTTATACCACCTTCACAGAGGTTAGGCAAACCAGAGCAAGAAACCAATTGAGGGCAGATTTTTTTTTTCCAGTACAGTCTTCATATACGTGCAATGTTTAGCTCATGAAAATGGAAATTTCTGGGCTTCAGTTTCCTCTTGTATAACTTGAGAGGCTTGGAACTTCCTCCTAGACCTAATATTTTAGGATTCCGTTAAGCACTATGTAAATACTCTAAATGAATGAATACGGAAATGAATAAATTTGGGGTTACCAGGATAATTACAAGGGAGTGATATCCTATTGTCCTCCTGTTGTTACTATAGAGAATTTGGGGCGTATTTGAGTCATTTTATTAGCTTTAGGTGAGGGAGAAAGTGTGGAACAGTAGTTTAAGAGCGTGAGAGTGAATGGGGGGCAGGAAATATAGTGGGTTGACCGGGCAAAATGCTGTCAGTTTTGGGTTGGAGACCGCAAATATAAGCTGATACCAGTCTACAAGGCTGTGTGTTTTCTTGGAGTTTTTTTGTCATTGTCTGTAATCATGACAGAGTGAGTAACTATTTAGAACATGGAAATGAAATTGTCTGGGTCTCAATTTCCAATTGTTAACAAAGGTTACAATTTTGCTAGTTTTAACAAGGGGTATAGTTTGGCCAGGGAATTGAGTCTGGATTAGGAGGGGCGTGAGGTCCTGAGGGACAGAGAGAAGGTGGTAGAATAATGGATTGTACATCCCAGGGGTTTGCACATCCCTAGAAGATTGTTGAAGTGGGAGTAGTAGGAGGGAAGGGCTGGTGGTCAGAGAGTAGAATGCTTGAACTTGAGATTATGGAAGGGTAGCCATTGTGAATAACGGCAAGGTCTAGGGTATGACTGTGTAAGTCACATAACATCACTTCTCTGCTCCCAGATATTTTTGAAGGTGATGCAGGTGTGAAAAAGAGAAGCTACACTTAGAGCTTTGAAGATGTATTTTCTAATTGGGACCAGACTTAAAACTGACATAGGTCTTCTGTGAATCCAGTTACTTGACATGTACAAGTGTAAGTGACATGCAGTATTTGATAGAGCAGCTCTGAAATTTCAGCCAAAATGGTGATAAGGAGTTGAATTTTAAACCCTGGAAAATTAGGTCAACCATATAAAAACAAGATTTAATAAGCAGCAGATGCCATTTTGTCCCACTCTGTTAGATTTTTGTGGTGCAAAAATATCCCAGGCCGTGCACATCATGCTATGCTATGCTATGAAGAGCTGAATGGAGTCTCTGCTGAAACCACACTACATCTTCTGTCAAAGAAGCACATGTGGTGATGGGTGAAAGGTCATTGGAAATGTGTACTCACAGCAATAACAGTCATTTAGCTCTTAGGTGGACATAGTAGCAAAAGTGAAAATTTCATGTGCAAAAAAGTTAAAAAGCTACGTAGTCTACTTTGGGGTAATATTTTATGATTTCATGCCAACACTTAATCTGCTATTAAATTCAGTTCTTTCTCAGTGATGAGTAGTCTCTCAAGTAATGATTCATATTGACAAAAGTGCAGTGGCAGTGTACTCAAGCAGATGTTACTGTCTCTGCGAACCTAGATATTTCATTAAGTCTCCCTCTCCTAATGTTTAGTGGGTTTATAGTTCAGTTACATGGGATAAAGGCATGAGTGTCATAGTTGTGTTACTTGTTAAAAAATCTTGCCTGCGTGAAATCCTCCCTAATTTAATGTTCTTTCAATCTGAGTTATTTATAGGCTAGATAGACAGATAAATAGACACACAGACATATGGGGGGAGGAGGGGAATGATCCAATATATATACCTAAATATAAATAATATGGTTAAATTTAATACAGTCACTGGTTTTTGAAAATATACAATTTTATCTCTAGGCACAAAGAAAATATATAACTGCATAAGGATATATAACTACAATTGACCCTTGAACAACACCTGGGTAAGGGGTGCTGACCCTTCAAGCAGTTAAAATTTCTTGTATAAACTTTTGACTCCCCCCAAATTTAGCTAATAGTTTACTATTGACCTTATCAATAACATAAAGGGTTGATTAACGCATATGTTGTATGTTGTAAGTATTGTATACTGTATTCTTGCAATAAAGTAAGCTAAAGAAAATATTAAGAAAATCATGAGGGAGAGAAAATACATTTATAACACTTATATGTATTTTATTGAAAAAAATCCACATATGAGCAGACCCGCCACAGTTCAAACCCATGCTGTTCAAGGGTCAACTGTGTGTAAAATAAACCACATATGAATTTTTAACTGCCGATGAAGACCAGATACTTCTGAGGTGTATGAATTATCGACTTATCCAGCACTTGCTCCCTTGTCAGTTAACAGCAAGGAAGAGAAATGAATTGGCCTAAACTTCAAGGCAGTGATATTGACAGCCTGCAGAGAGGTAGACAGAGCAGCATAGTGGAAGGCGTGGCTTTTGGAGTTAGACAACCTGAGTCCCAAACTTGTTCTGTGGCTCTGTGCCACCCACAGGTTCCTCTTCCGTAAATGATAGAAATGCCTTCTCTGGAGCAGTTATGAGGGTTACAATGGATAAACAGCCTCTGGTACAGTGCTTGGCTCTGTAAAACAGAGCCCGACCTTACTCTCTCAAGATGCCTTCGTGGTCACAATGCTATATGTCATACTGCGCTGGGCACGGAGTGGGATACCTAGATTCATGAGGCATCATTTTCACCTTCAAAGAAATCACTCTCCAGTGGAAAAAAATTCAACTTTCATATACCTCCAGATGTATTTACTGAACACTTCATGCAGTGGGCAGTGCCCTGGCTGCTAGGGGCAGGACAGACAAAACTGAATAGAGTGAACGTGTTCTCTCAGCTTATGTTAAAAGGTAGAGAGAGCTAACGGAGGCTTCTCTCAAGGATTGAATTGAACGTGTTTGAGAAAACAGCATCACTGGGACAGAGGAATTACTCAGACCTCACTGTGATCCCTAGGGCATCTCAAACAGCATCCCAAAGAGAAAGTGAAAGTGCCCTTAGAGGAAAGACTAGTGTCATGACAAAACTGTATGTTGTATGAAGTGAGTGACCATAAAGAGAGTTACGTGTGATGTTATGCTTTCCAGGAAAGCATCTGTAGTGAGCTAGAATTGTGCAAATCTCTATGAGAATGTGGCCTATAGAAGTGATTTTCACAAGTTATTCCATCTGTAAGCAATGTGCATGAAATAGGTTTTGTTAAAATAAAGGAAATTGAATTTAAAGTGTGCCCTGAAAACTATCCTATCAGCATGAACACCAGCCTAGAAATTGGATGCAGTCACCTCCTGTATTGCATATTTTAACATTCCCCAATATCCTGGAATGTTTCTCCGATTCATGAATCTGTCTGCCAAAGCTGTAAGTCTGTATTATTTTAAAATGTTTCAAGTCACTCGGCAGACAAGGTAGGACAAGGATAAGTTGGATGGTGAAGTTGTATGGATTTATATGCGTCGGTGTTAAACTTACCTCCAGTCAGGCCACAGAAACTCTGAATGGCAAAATTAGTTTCTAAGTGGCTGACAGGTCAAAAGAGACTATAGCCAAAAGTCTGAAAAATTCTAGTAAAAAGCACTGGGCCTTATTTGGAAAAAAAATTGTTGGTTCAAAAGACTTCTGTAGTGTTTGCTCTTCAGGATTGAGTAGCAGAGCCAGTGTGGCTGTTGTCTGTTGTCTCTGGCTGGGTCTTTTAGAGAGTTAAGCCACTGAGAACAAATTATCCTTAACTATAGCATAGGCAGGGTCTTTTCTAGCTGTATGTAGTTACGATAAACATAGAGTAGACTTAAAGATAAAAAAGAAGACAAATGAACATACCAACAGCTACAGCCTCCTAAAATATAAAGCAGGATAGTCACATCTACTTTCTGCAAGTGTTGATAGAAAATAGGTTTGGTTTTTCTTGAATGCTATTCACTTCACGTTTCTTTTTTTTAATTCTTAATAATTTTTATTTTGAAATATTTAAACGATAACAGACAAGTACAGTGAGTAACATAAAGAACCCCTGTGGGGACTTCCCTGGTGGTCCAGTGGTTAAGACTCCATACTTCCACTGCAGGGGGCACAGGTACTATCCCTGCCAAAACAAAAAAACAAAAAAACCCTGTGTATGTATCACAGTGCTCTATCTCACTTCACTTTTCTTGAATTCTATTGATTATTGGGCATCTTTTGGTCTGGTTCTTAGTCAGACACCGTCCAGATGTCTGACTCCTGAAGCTGATGGTTATATACCTTCTCCTCTTCCCTCATCCCACTCTGCAGGGCCCTGTGAGTCCTGGATTCTGTTAACTGGTACGGCTCCCCATTCCTGGTAGATGGGCCCCCTCCGGAGATGAAAAGCTTTCCTATCTGTCCAAGCCAAAGAGGGGAAAATTAAAATGTTGAATAAAAGGGTGTAGAGATTTCTATTCTGTTTTATTGGTTCATGTTGGTTTATTTGAGAGTTCAATTGGAGAGTCTTATAAATTTTGTAAATGTAATAGTAATAGAAATCTGGGCGAGATGGGAAACATAGATGAACAAAGGCAGAGTCCCTCTTTGACCCTTTTTTCCACCTAAACTTCTAGCTTTATTTCTCTGACCTCCTTGTAAGTGTCCTACATGCTAAACAAATTCATCTTTTGGTAATTCCACACCTTGGAATTTCACACCTCTCTGCTTTGAAGAACCTTCTTCCTATTAGTCTATATTCTATCTCCTCTTCACTCTCTGAATGAATGAATGATTAGAGTGTTTCTCTTTAGGGTGTTTTAATAGGTAGTGTACTAAATTTTAAAATCATTTCCATAATCTGTTTTGTGTTATTATTCTATTGTCCCTTTTAGTTCCTTAGGAAACTGTTCTTTTGTCCCTATAGTTCCTTAGGAAACTGTACTGTAAATTTCTAAGTAATTGCAATTTTAGTTTAATTTTGTTGTTAATTATGACAGTTACTTTTCATGCTAAATAAAGAATATAAAAGAGAAACTTAAATAACATATAGTTATCATCATTTTGTGTACACGTTTTCTTCTGTCAGCTGTCATCTTGTTTCCAAAATATGGAAACATTTTTTAAATGTTTTTCTCTATGTTTTGCTTTGTCTCCTAATCACCTAAGATATTTGGATGTGGGCAACCTGCTGTTATTTCTACTGTTTAGTAACTTAGATACTTCCAAAATAAAATTCCTATGTCTAATTGTCAAGGTAAATCAAATACATGAAAATAACTTTTGACAGTCATTTACAGAAGAAAGAAAAGTGATGACATGAAAAATAGTGTATCTGGTGGACAAAACCTAGTAATTTAACTGTGAATAATAAGTGTATCTCTAGGAGACAAAGAAACACCTGAGAGAGAAAAATAAATTATAGTATAGTAGAAGAAAACTTGTTCTGCTAAAAAAAATCTGAGTTTAGCAATTGAGTTTCATATGTACCAGGCTTAGCTCTCATCATCGCTTATTTAGTACTCGTTGCGCCTACCATATTTTAAAATATTTTATTCTACATGAACTATGAAACAATGTCTCCAAAGTCAGACATCTGTCTATGGAAGGAGAATTAGATTTTGAATTTAGCTTACTTGAATTAATGCTGACTTTATTTAACCCATCCTAGAGCAGCTTCTTGTACTTGTATTTCCTAATTTGTATTTGAATTTTTTAAAGCACAGGAAATCATGAGGTTTAAAGAGGAGATTGAATGGGAGAAAATATTTGCAAATCATATATCTGGTAAGGGACTTATATTTGGAATGTAAAAAGAATTCTTACACCTCAACAATAAAAACACAAATAACTCGATTGAGAAATAGGCAGAGGATTTGAATAGACATTTTTTCAAAGAATATATACACATGGCCAATATAAAAGATGTTCAACATTATTATCCATTAGTAAAATGCTTATCAATACCACGAGATACTCTTCCTACCCATTAAGATTGCTATAATCAAAAATATAAATAATACGGGCTTCCCTGGTGGCGCAGCGGTTGAGAATCTGCCTGCCAATGCAGGGGACATGGGTTCGAGCCCTGGTCTGGGAAGATCCCACATGCCGCGGAGCAACTAGCCCCGTGAGCCACAATTACTGAGCCTGCGCGTCTGGAGCCTGTGCTCTGCAACAAGAGAGGCCGCGATAGTGAGAGGCCCGCGCACCGCGATGAAGAGTGGCCCCCGCTTGCCGCAACTAGAGGAAGCCCTCGCATAGAAACGAAGAGCCAACACAGCCATAAATTAATTAATTAATTTTAAAAATATATAAATAATAACAAGATTTGGCAAGAAAATTGGAAACCTCACACATGGCTGGTGGGAATGTAAAATGGTGCAGTTGCTGTGGACAAGTTTGACAGTTCCTCAAAAATAAAGTACAAAATTACCATCTGACCCAGCAATTCCATTCCTAAGAGAAATAAAAAATATACGTTCACGTGAAAACTTGTACGTGAGTGCTCTTAGGAGCATTATCCATAGTAGCCGAAGTGTGGAAATAAAGTGAGAATCAACTGGAGTGGATAAATAAAGGTAGTACATCCGTACAATGGAAAGTTATTCAGCCGTAAACAGGTGTGAAGACCTGGCACACACTGCAGCATGAATGAACTTTGCACTCATTATGCTAAGGTGAAGGATCTAATCATAAAAGATATATTACGTATTTCTGTTATATGAAAAGGCAAACCTATAGAATCAGAAAGTAGATAAGTGGTTGCCTGAGCTGGGAGTCGGGGAATAGTGGGGAGGTTGCGAGAAAATCAGGGTGACTGCTGATGTATATGTAGTTTGTTTTTGAGATGATGAAAATGTTCTAAAATAGACTGTGGTGATCACTGTACAACTGTGAATATAATACTAAGTACCATTAAATTATACACCTTAAAGAAGTGAATTGAATGGTACATGAATTATATCTTACTAAAGCTGTTTAAAAAAGGGTATGTATAGGGACTTCCCTGGTGGTGCAGTGGTTGAGAGTCCACCTACTAATGCAGGGGACATGGGTTCGAGCCCTGGTCCAGGAAGATCCCACATGCTGTGGAGCAACAGAGCCTGTGCTCCACAACTACTGAGCCTGTGCTGTAGAGCCTGTGAGCCACAACTACTGAGCCCGCGTGCCACAACTACTGAAGCCCACATGTCTAGAGCCCGTGCTCTGCAACAAGAGAAGCCATCACAATGAGAAGCCCGTGCACTGCAACGCAGAGTAGCCCCCGCTCGCCGCAACTAAAGAAAGCCCACGCACAGCAACGAAGACCCAACACAGCCAAAAATAAGTAAAAAAAAAAAAAAAAAAAGGGTGTAACACTAAAGTGAACAAACAGAAAAAGAGGCATATTCTAAGCAATATTTGATTAGTTTCCAGGTCTCTAATGGAGGTTAATAAAAAAGAAAAGGATGAGGTCTCCATATGATGTTACACCAATTATGCCTAAAATTTTATATGCTCAGTGGAATGATTCTCCAAAAAGTGTATTTTCCACTTTTTCTAGAAAATGCATGCATTTCAAATTTTCTCATAAGTTGATACTATAGAATTGCTAATAAGTAAACAAGGAATAGGGGCCATTATAACATATGTACATAACCTTGAAATTCCTCTGATTGAATTGCTTCAAGAATGCATTTATTCTTACAGTATCATTTCAAGATCTAAATTTATTTTTTGGACGTCTTACCTATCATTTAGTTCCATATTTCGAACTGCCTCCAGAACATTTCAATTTTAATACCTTAATTCTATATTCCTTAAGTAAATAAATCCACATGCTATGTGGAATTAATTTTTCCCACTTAGATTATAATCTGTAATTAAGCAAATTCCTCTGCACTCCAAAGAGCTAACAAAGCCCCAACCCCCATCAATAAAGAGCCTACCTCCCAAACCCTTGGTTTTTGGTGTATGAAGATCTTATTAACTCCTTCTCTCCCTTCCCAGGAAGGGAAGGAATCATGGATTCTCCTTTGACAATTGTCCTAGTTTCCTATGATATTCTAGGCAGTGTTTGAACTCCAATCCAATTTGGGTTTTTCCATTTAATAGCTGTATGATGTTAGCACATTACTTAAACTATCTGAGTCTCAGTGAACTAGAGAATAGAGTCATTTCTTTTCTTCCATCCTAATAGCACTGGTAGGAGGACTAATTGATAGACCAGTAGTTTGTGAGTTGCCATTTTGAAAAAAACTCTATCAGCTTTTTATAGAACTTATCACATGTAGCATTTAATCCTTTCACTTATAAGTGCTTAATCAAGAATTCTCTATTTGATTTAAAAATAACAGCCACACAAATTCATAGGGAGAAAAGGACCAGGAAGTAATCAGGGCATCTAAGATAATCTAAGGGCTAATGAGGTTGCACAACATTTTAAAATAAAACCCATATGAGTAGTGAGGATACAGCTTTCAAATGTGTCACTGTTGGGCTTCCCTGGTGGCGCAGTGGTTGAGGGTACGTCTGCCAATGCAGGGGACACAGGTTCGTGCCCCGGTCCGGGAAGATCCCACATGCCGCGGAGCGGCTGGGCCCGCGAGCCATGGCCGCTGAGCCTGCGCATCCAGAGCCTGTCCTCTGCAACAGGAGAGGCCACAACAGTGAGAGGCCCGCGTACCGCAAAAAAATCAAATCTGTACTTACATTTACTACTACTACTACTACTATTTAACACTTAGTGCATACCATTTGCCACTCTGTATTCTAAATGCTTTACGTATATTGCTATTATACCCTATCTCCAGGACATCCTTCAGTTGAAGGACGTCTCTGAAAGTCATTTAATAATGATGAATAGAGAATAATAAGTAAAGAATTTGAAAGAATATATAAGAACCAGTATTTGGGGAGAATAATACACATTTTAACTTTTCAGGGAGAAGTTCCAGGTTAGACTATCATAAACAACATTTGAGTAACAGGTAATTAAACTATGTATTGCATGGGTAGGTGTATAATGTACATCATACATAAATATAATTCATACATACTTCTTACCACTACTAATTCTAGACTATCTCTTTCTCCGTAAAGGATATTTGTTTGCACAGGCTGAAAAGAAGGAGCAGTTTCCCTGTCTTTTGTGATATTTACTCATGTTGAAATACAGCTTATCTATCAATTAAATTTGGTCCGGTGATTGAGCTGCTAGTTTCAACTTAATTCCCTCATTTATTCCCCTTTTATTCAAGCAAAATGCCATTCAATTTATGCCTTCTTTTCTCTCCCTCCAGCCTAAGCCTCTTAGAAGATAAATGAGGCTATAAGTCCTCATTTAGCCCTTCTTAGTCGTGTTGATTCGAGCTGAGGATTTGAATCTTGTCAGTCATTCACCAACCTACTCTTTCAGGTCATCATCGCTCCTTCAGCTCTATCCTTTTTTTTTTTCCTTGCAGAAAGTTGTAAGGGTGTTTTGATAGGAATCTTGAGAGTAGAGCAGCCATATAGTTTTAATCAGAATCAGGGTCTTAGAACCCAATGGAATTTATACGTGCTTTGGCACCCTTGGGGTCACCTGGAAATAACTGGAGACTGGAGTAAGGTCCCTAAGCCTTCTCTCAGCTATCATTAATCTGCTCGGTTTGGAGAATGTGTTCAGGGGCCTCTGTTCTATTGTGCACCAACTGGATGGGTATGTTGGCCAGTGGTGCCAATGTACTCCATGTAATTTTTCCACTTGGCACAGTTTTCGATTTAGGCAAATATTAATATACGGTCTGTTTGAATTCCTGTAGACAGAGAGAGAAGATATACAACATTAGAATTCTTAGCTAACAAGGGATACTGCCAAATGATAAAATATTAATTCTATTACTTTGTATGCAGATATCTGAGAGCTAGAAGCAATTACCCTGACTCTAATTGCTTCATAGATGAATACAATTATGATGTTACACTCATTCTGTCTGTATTCTCAGTATACAAGAACATCCACATAAGACAGTCAGAAATTTCATTTAAAAGTAAACCTTACCAATGTGAAATATATTAAGGCAATAAACCAAGAGATTAAACTTTCATAAACAGTAAGAGATCATTGTTTTGTAAATGAGTGTATAATAATATCTTTGCAGCGCAAATGAAACCGTAAAACTGACTGGGGACCTCACTTTTTTTCTGCAAACTTTTGATTTATCTTTTTAATCTGTTCTTAGCATTGTAAAGCAATTAAACATTGAAAACAGGCTCTAGTCTTCTTGCCACATTGCTCTTCTCCCATTTCACTTCTGTCATTTCTTTTATAATGACAAGCAATTTAGAGGAACAAGAAACAATTAAAATGTAAGTAGCTCCTGCTGTCACAGATGTTTTCTACTAATGAATAAAAACCACTGGAATTGTAGAAAGGTGTGATTGAAGGAAAGATCTCTGAGGGGTTAGAAGATTTAAAGATCTGTGGACAAAATGCAGAAGTTAAGTACAGATCCCCAAATAATGGTTATATCAAGGAATTTGATAAGTAAGAGTTCCTTGTTGGAAGTGGTACCCATATGTGTAGGTCGGCCGAACGATATTGCTCTTCTAATATAGTTCTCAAACTTTAGTGTACGTTGGAATCACTGGAAAGCTTGTTAAAACACACACTCATGGGCCCCACCCCAGTGTTACTGATTCAGTAGGACTGGGATGGAACCAAGAATTTGCACACAACTATATGTGAAATAGATAACTATTAAGAACCTACCGTATAGTTCAGGGAACTCTACTCAGTACTCTGTAATGGCCTATATGGGAAAAGAATCTAAAAAAGAGTGGATGTATGTGTATGTATAACAGATTCACTTTGCTGTACACCTGAAAGTAACACACCATTGTAAATCAGCTATACCCCGATAAAAATTAAAAACAAAACAAACGAAAACCACACATTCACGGGCCCCACCCCAGTGTTACTGATTCAGTAGGAGTTCAATGAAGCCAAGATTTGTACTGTAGCACATTTCCAGGTCCAAAGACAGCATTTTGAGAATCTCTGGTCTAACATAAGGCACTGGTTTGTGCATTCTTTCATCCACCTCCTCTCAAGAAAATCCTGGAATGCTTGACAGGGACACTCTGAAGGTCATGATCATGTGGCACTGGTGTATGGTAGACCCAGGTAATAAGAGACTCACTTGGGATATAGAGATTTACAGATGACCCAGTGACTCACCTATAGCCATACAGCTGAACCATACTGGAAACCCAAGAGGACCTCCCTTCTAATTCAGTCCTCTGCTCTCTTCAGTAAGCTGTGTTCATCCAAAAGAAGTTCCTGGAATATTCCCCATTCTTCTAAAGGTAACAGTTTAAGGAAATATAATTTTGTTTTTAATTATATTTCAAACTTAATGCAGAACAGATGGGTGACTCAAACAACAAGTAGTTACGAAATTAAATGGGCCACTAAGATAAGCTTCACTTCCTTTTTCTTAATTGACCTATAGTTGATTTATAATGTTGTATGTGTGTCTACACACACACACACACACACACACACACACACACACACATTCTTTTTCAGATTCTTTTCCATTATAAGTTACTACAAGATATTGAATATAGTTCTCTATGCTATACAGTAGGTCCTTGTTGGTTATCTATTTTATATACAGTAGTGTGTATCTGTTAATCCCAAACACCTAATTTATCTCCCCCTTCCCCCTTTGGTATACATAAGTTTGTTTTCTATGTCTGTGAGTGTATTTCTGCTCTGTAAATAAGTTCATTTGGATCATTTTTTAGATTCTACATATAAGTGATATCAGATGACATTTGTATTTCTCTGTCTGACTGACTTTACTCAGTATGATCTCTAGGTTCATCCATGTTGCTGCTAATGGCAGTATTTCATTCCTTTTTTATGGCTGAGTAATAATCTATTGTGTATATATATGCCACATATTCTTTATCCATTCATCTGTCAATGACATTCATCATGTCAATAGCCATGTCTTGGCTATTATAAATAGTGCTACTGTGAACACTGGGGTACGTGTATCTTTTTGAATTAGAGTTTTCGTCTTTTCCAGATATATGCACAGGAGTGGAATTGCTAGGTTATATGGTAGTTATATTTTTAGTTTTTTAAGGAACCTCCAAACTGTTCTCCATAGTGGCTGCACCAACTTACATTTCCTCCAAGCTTCACTTTCCTGAGTCTCTCCCATGTCTGTGTAATACAACAGGGGTCAAACAATTGCTTATAAAACCTCAGCTTCAGGACTTCCCTGGTGGCTCAGTGGTTAAGAATCCACCTGCCGGGCTTCCCTGGTGGCACAGTGGTTGAGAGTCCGCCTGCCGATGCAGGGGACACCGGTTCGTGCCCCGGTCCGGGAAGATCCCACATGCTGCAGAGCGGCTAGGCCCGTGAGCCATGGCCGCTGAGCCTGCGCGTCTGGAGCCTGTGCTCCGCAACAGGAGAGGCCACAACAGTGAGAGGCCTGCGTACTGCAAAAAAAAAAAAAAAAAAAAAAAAGAATCCACCTGCCAATGCAGGGGACACAGGTTCAAGCCCTGGTCCGGGAAGATCCCACATACCACGGAGCAACTAAGCCCATGCGCCACAACTGCTGAGCCTGCGCTCTAGAGCCTGTGAGCCACAACTACTGAGCCCACGTGCCACAACTACTGAAGCCCGAGCACCTAGAGCCCGTGCTCTGCAACAAGAGAAGCCACTGCAATGAGAAGCCCGCGCACTGCAGAGAAGAGTAGCCCCCGCTCACCACAACTGGAGAAAGCCCACGCACACAACGCAGCCAAAGATAAATTAATTTAAAAAAAGGTTTATTAAAAAAAGAAAACCTCAGCTTCTAATGTTTATAATTTATTCAGCAAAGACAAGATTTATTTAAGTTCATGAGGTAGTAATATACACTTGATAGCTCTATCTGTATGTTCCAAAGAAGAAACGAAAAGTTAGAACATTTTCATCCTAATCTATGTAATATTATGCAAAATGTGTTTCTCATAAAATTCACTGTCGTGTTGCTTTGTATCTGTACCAGACATTGAGAGAAAATAAAATGGCGACTTAGTGAATGTTAATAGGGACACAGAAACAAAGGGGGGGAAAAAGGTTATGTAAATTGCAAGTCAGCCTCATCTTTAAGCTACGCAAACAATAACTTCTCTGTTTGATGTGATTTCAGCAAGCATCTTTGATCCCAAACACTTCTTTCCCAAACAACTTGCTCGATAACTAAATTCCCTGTAACGTGAACCAACGCCTTTCATATAATAATTTAAGTCTTAATTCCTATCAATAACTATGTGTCTCCCACAGTCCAGGCTTTGAACTTACGTGTGTTTATAATGAAGGGCAGACGATTAAACAGAACTTCTCTGGTGAGGAGGTTTTGTCCCCGCAACTACGGAAGAGCATAAATTCATTTGTCAGATAGCAACTGAGCACCTACTGTGTTTCAGATGCGCTTCTTGGAGCTTGAACTACCTCAGAGAATGTAACCAAACAGCCAAGATCCCTGTCCTTTTGAGCTTCCTGTTTAGGGCAAGGGTGCGGAAATCATCAGTAAATAGGAACGTCACTGTAGGGAGCCAGAAATGGAAGCAAGGAATCAGTTAGGAGACAGTTGCAGTGAGGCAGGTGACAGATGAGGGGGCCCCGATCACAGTGCGGGCTGCAGAGCTAGTGAAGGGTGGTTGGACTCTGTACATGTCCTGAAAACCTCAACAAAAGGACTTATGGATGGATAGGATAGAAGTGGGGAGAGCAAGAAAATAGGGGAGTGTGTGAAGAGAGGAGAAAGTAGAAATTCATCCATTTTAAGAGGAGAAAATGGATTGCACTGGTTTACTATAGGTCCTGCAACTCTCAACAATCCTCACTCTTCCGACTACGTTGCAAATACTCCTCGATCCTTCCCACTCCTCACAGCTAAATAGGATGGATTCTCACTTGAGTCAGACGCTTACAGTCCTTGTGCTGCAAAAAAAAAAAAATAGTTCCCAGAATCATTTTCAATTTGGGGAATCAACAGATAAGTTTATAAGATATAATTAGTGGGATAATTTTCTTCATTTCAATGAAGACTGCCTTTAAAATCAATTTGCATAATTAAAAGCTCTTAAAACCTTGTGACTTTAGGGGGCGTGGCATAAAATGTGGATGTCTTTGGCTCTCACCAACTTTGGGGTATAGTTAAGAATGTCCTGGCATTAATATCCCTAGTTCACAAGCAAGATATTCTTCCCCCGTCATGGTATATGTTTGACAGCCATTTCACTAACACCCATCAAGGTCTCTCTAGTTGTTTCTTGCTGAATCCAGAGTATTTGCATATATGTGCCCCCTACCACTTCACTTCTTCCCTGCTTTGCTGCCTGTGTTGCTGTTCATGGGCCCTTGCAGGGCTTATTTATATATATAAATTCTTTTTCCTTATAGGTTATTACAAAATATTGAGTATAGTTCCCTGTTCTATCCAGTTGGTCCTTGCTGGTTATTTATTTTCTATACTGTAGTGTGTATATGTTAATCCCAACCTCCTAATTTATCCATCACTTTTCTAAATTAAACATAGAACCCCACCTTTGTGTTGTAAATTGCTCTGGATTTCCACACAAACCCACATGGAATAATAGAGCTTCAAGCCTGTGTTAACTTGAAACTGACTTGAAATGATTTGTGTCTTGGTTTTAAGATTGTTTTTGTTTGAATGTGACTGTTTTTGCGAGGTCCATTGACACTCTGGCTGGCTTTGAAATTCATATAGTAAGAGATGACATTTCCTCAGGGGAGAGCTAAAACAAGTTGATAAATTGTTATTGTGCTACCTTTCAGAGGATGGCCTATAATTAAACCACACACTCACAAAAAGGACATTACAGAAATGTGATGGATCTGATTCAACCTCTTGAAATCAAAGAAGTTCAAAATTAATGTCCAAAGCCCAGAGTCAGGTGTGCAATATTGAGTACTGTGGAAGTAATTGTGCTCTGGGGGAAAACATTAGCTGATGCCTGGATCTGAAAAATACCACAGCAGGATATATAACAAAAGCCCAAAATTTGCTTTAAGTTTTTATTCATCTTATTTAGATGCATATGTATATTTTCCTATATATATACTTTTGATAAAGGTTTTATAACCAATTTGTTTAATGCTGTATCTGTATCTATAGATCTGAACTTGACTGCATGGTCATGTTCAAACAGATTCAGAACAAATGCCTCCTCTTTTCCTAAGCAGTGAAGATCTATGTATTTGACTTTGAAATCAACAACTGTGTAGCATTTAATACCAAATCAAATGCAACATCAAATTACCTTGTATTCATTTAAGTGAATTTGCAGATTTATGGCAGACTGGCACAGATCCAGAGAACTAGGGAAAGGACAATCACAGCAGACGACTGTAAGGAAGGAATATGAAATAAATATCTGGGAATTAATTACCTGTAGGGTTAAGGTCCATTCTTGGAAAGAGTTAGGAGCAATTTATTCCACAATCAATTTGCAAGCACCGGGAGTGTAACAAACTAACAGGTAACGTGGACTGTTCAAAAACAAGCCATGGCTGGGCTTCCCTGGTGGCGCAGTGGTTGAGAGTCCGCCTGCCGATGCGGGGCACACGGGTTCGTGCCCCGGTCCGGGAGGATCCCACGTGCTGCGAAGCGGCTGGGCCTGTGGGCCGTGGCCGCTGGGCCTGCGCGTCCGGAGCCTGTGCTCCGCGGCGGGGGAGGCCACAGCGGTGAGAGGCCCGCGTACCGCAAAAAAAAAAAACAAGCCATGCCAAACAAAACTAATTTCCCTCTTCGACAAAGTGACTGATCCTATAGACTGTAAGACCCACTGGTTACAGCCCAGTTTGACCTTTGCACAGTTATCAGTGGTATTTCACATGGAATGGTCATTGACAAGCTTGCAAAAAATGGCTTGGATGGAATAATAATCAGGTAGATATTGAACTGGTTGGGAAAATGTTATTAGGCTTGGTCAGTAAAGAGTTATCAGGACAAGTTTGTGGTTATTTAGAAGTTTCCACAGATTTGATTATGGATCTGTTATCGTTTTTGCTTGTTTTGTTTTAAATAAATGGCTTCATGAGAGAACAGAAAATACGTTCAGAGACTTGAAGCAAAGTCAGGTTTGTTGGAGCTTCTTTGCCAGAATCTCTGAACAAAAAGAGTGGGAATCCAAAATGAGTTTTAAGAAATCAGAATTTGCGATCTAAACTAATTGGGAAGGAGTTGCTGAGTGGTTAATACTAAAAAATATGCCAAAGGAAATAAAAACACTAAATTCCATAAATGCAAAATGTGAAAACAAAGCTGTTGTTTACATTAGTATCAACTACTTGCTCTGCCTCTTATACTGAATCTCTGGCCCAAACCACACTTCCTGTTGCAAAGGAAAGATACCAGGCATGTCTGAGCTGGGACCAACATAGATCAACAATGTCGTTCGAAATAAAGATGTACACACACAATTATAGAAGGAGGATATTGTTCACCTCAAGAGAGAATAATAGAGACATAATTTTTACAGGAATATATTTAATTTGACATTAAATTATCTTTTTGATCAAGTGCTGGGGAGGCAGAAGATTTCTTTCTTCTACTCTTCTAGGTTCTTAGACTGGTCTAAGAATAAAATTAACATGAGAGAGATTAACAGGGTGAAATCATATAAAAGTTTAATAAAATGTATACATGGGAGAGACCCAGGAGAACTGAGTAACTCATCAATATAGCCATCCTCAGCTAAAGACAAAAGAGGATATTGGGGGTAAGGGATCTGGGACTTCAAAGGAGAGGAAGGCAATTGACGTGAATATGCAAAAGCAAATGTTGGTAACTGTTTGCTGGGCCATCCAGAGACAAAGGGACAGAGAGTGGACTCTGATCTCTAAGAGTTTCCCTCACCCCACCTAGCCCACATTTACAGTATCTCCAGCGATAGCTCTATTCTGGGAACAGGCCATTTATCTATATAATTCTTTTAGGTGGTTAGGGGGGAAGTCAAAGTTTCTTCCTAAGTCTTTTGGGACTTAAAAATAATCTAAATTAATCCTCATGCCAGAGACATATTTTGGGGTGGCAAATTTTGCTCCCCTACATAAGGATATCACACAACAACTAGTATATTACATCTATTTTTGCCACCAAATACATTTTTGGGGACCATTCTCAATAAAAATACTTCATAATGTCTATTCAGCTCCTTTGCCCATTTTCAATTGAGTTATTTGGGTTTTTTCTTGTTGAGTTGTCTGAGTTTTTATATTTTTGCATATTAACCCCTTATTGTATATATGATTTGCAAATATCTTCACCCATTTGGTAGGTTGTCTTTTTGTTTTGTAGATGGTTTCCTTAGCTGTGCAGAGCCTTTTTGTTTGATGTAGTCCCACTTGTTTATTTTTCTTTTTGTTTCCCTTGCCTGAGGAAGCATATCAAAAAATATATATATTGCTAAGACTGATGTCAAAGAGCTAATGCCTAGGTTTTCTTCTAGGAGTCTTATGGTTTCAGGTCTTACATTCAAGGATTTAATTCATTTTGAGTTAATTTTTGTATATGGTGTGAGATGGTAGTCTAGTTTAATTCTTCTACACGTGTCCATCCAGTTTTCCCAACACAATTTATTGAAGAGACTGTCCTTTCTCCATTGTACATTCTTTGCTCCTTTGTCATAAACTGATTGTCCGTATATGTGTGGGTTTATTTCTGGGCTCTCAGTTCTGTCTCATTGACCTAAATATATGTCTGTTCTTCTGCCAATATCATGCTGCTTTGATTACTATAACTTTGTAATATAATTTGAAATCCACATAGATACATTGAACAGAGTAGTGGTTACCAGAGGGAAAGAGGAGTTGGGGGAAAACAAAAAGGGTAAAGGGAATCAACAATATGGTGACGGATGAAAACTAAACTCTTGGTGATGAGCATGCTATAGTATATACAGAAGTCTAAATATAATATTGTACACATGAAACTTACATAGTATTATGAACCAATAAAAAAATACTTCATAATACCTCATTGGGCTAGTATGATGAGAAAAATAATGTTGTCTTATACACCAAATATAGATTTTCAGTGGATAATAATGGTCATAGTTATTATTAACAAGTGTTTTCATTCTTGAGACAGTACTAATAATAGCTGACAATTATATATTCCTTATTATGACCCAGACACTCTCATAATTACTTTCTGTATATCATTTAATCTTTACAACATCCTATGAGGAAGATGCTATTATTATTTCCATTTTATAGATGAGGCACTAAGAGTAACTGGCATATGCCTACATCTCAAATTTTGGTAAAACCAAGAGAATCCCAGTATTTGTCACTGATGCATCTCTCTAATTATGTCATGGTGTATGTCCAGTCTAACTCAGAGGCAGTGCTTTAGACATTCATATCCCTTCTGTTAGGACTGCTTTAGGTAACATTCTGCAAACTGTTAGATTGTATTTTTTCTGCACAGAGAAGGTACAATATAGCTTGGTGGTTCCTGTGTCTCAGTACAAGATAACAATTTTAACCTCATCAATTTCATATTACCAAATAAATAAATAAGAATACACAATGATTATTCCAAGAAATTTTAAAACATCTGTAAAATAATCTAAATGACATTCTCTAATTTTGCATAACCTCTTTGGAGAATGTAGTCTCAGAATTTTTTTTCATAAATTTATTTATTTTAGGCTGTGTTGGGTCTTTGTTGCTGCATGCGGGATTTCTCTAGTTGCGGCGAGCAGGGGCTACTCTTCTTGCAGTGCACGGGCTTCTCATTGCGGTGGCTTCTCTTGTTGCGGAGCACGGGCTCTAGGCACGCGGGCTTCAATAGTTGTGGCTCGCGGGCTCTAGAACACAGGCTCAGTAGTTGTGGCGCACAGGCTTAGTTGCTCCGTGGCGTGTAGGATCTTGCCGGACCAGGGCTTGAACCCATGCCCTCTGCATTACAGGCGGATTCTTAACCACTGCGCCACCAGGGAAGCCCTCAGATTTATTTTTGTTTATTTATTTTTATTTTTTATTTATTTATTTTTTTGCGGTACGCGGGCCTCTCTGGTTGTGGAGCACAGGCTCCGGACGTGCAGGCTCAGCGGCCATGGCTCTCAGGCCCAGCCACTCCGCGGCATGTGGGATCTTCCCGGACCGGGGCACGAACCCGTGTCCCCTGCATCGGCAGGCGGACTCTCAACCACTGCGCCACCAGGGAAGCCCTCAGATTTATTTTTAATAAGAATTTGTCAGATGTTCTTCAGCTACATTATTGAAATGAAAGAGCAAAACATCCCAGCTAAATGTTTTATTTTAAATATACAATTGATTATAATTGTTTCATTTCAAAGCCTTATTTAATTAGTAAAACACAGTAAGGGTAATCAATTATGATTGATTTAAAAATATCTCTGGGAAAATTGTTCTGCTATGATATTGAAAATATAAGTAATTGCAAAGTACTGTTTTAATGAAATAACATTTAAAATTTTAAGAATTGTTTACAATTTAAATATGGATACGTATATATAAATTTAACTTTCTCACTTTGTAAAACTCTTTTTTATAGAATGAACAAAACTTTTATACTACATTGCAAAATATGTAATTAAGGATTAAAATTAATTATAAAAGTGATGATACACATATGTATCATCAGTATCACGTATAGTAGTATACAATTATTAGCATTCTTTAAATTTGAATATTTTACCTTCCATGATAGTTTGCTAATGTTATCCTACAGATAAGTAACACATTTTAGGAGTATTCTTAACATGGAACTCCTTATGGTTTTCCTTTCTCATTTTCTTATTAGGAGTTAACTGCAGGCTTGTATATGGAAGAGGTAATTTTAAATAATGAGACATTATGGACAGGAAAAATACATGAAGCCTTTTGTAAGGATTAATCATTGCTCTTAGAGGAATAGATTTTGGTCCTGATCTTTTTCTTCATGTGTATGTAGTACTTATTCTTGATTTATTTCATTTAATATTCTTTGACTTTTATTTCTAGAAAAATTTTGAACAGATACCCTCGTAATATTCAAAAAGCACCATATGTTTTAACTCTTGGTTTTGATTTCCGTTAGGCATTTATTTGAAATGGAAATCTCTAAATTATCATTTGGAATTTATACTTAAGGATCACAGTACTGGCAGTTATACTAAGCCATTGGTGTTGTCAACATGGTTAGCCTTGATTCACTTTTCTAGTACAGTAGGTATAATTTGAGCAAAATTAACATTATGGCCAGTAGAGTTTTTGTCACATGTACTAAAATAATGTTATTCTCAAGTTTTCCCCGTTTTACTTTGGAAATGGCTTCTGCAGCCTGCTTAATTTGACATCTTTGGCACAATGAACCAGAACCTGGCTTGGAAAGACAGAAAAACTGCTTTGGCAAATGATCTGCCAAGTGACCCATGAACAAAAGCGAGATTGGATTGCCCTTTGAAATAAACCTATTTGAATTTTATTATCTCCAGCGCACCCTGTGTCTCTAATCTTGTGAAAGGTTAGTAGTCTATCCATCAGAGAAAGATAAGAGTGCTGGTTGATGTCTGCTCTTGATGATAACTGAATCCAGCAGTTGGAGCTGGAAGAAGGAGATTCATTACCATCAGCAGTTCAAAAAGAGAGAGGAGAATGGCCATGGAGGGAGTCATTCACAACAAGCCACGTTTTCCTAGGTCAGGGTATTTAAAACAAAGCAAAACAAAAAATGAAGAACTGCTATATTGAAGAAGCTTTGCAGAGCCCTTTAAAGAAGTCCCCCTAAATCAGAGCTGTTTTAAGACCACCCTTTGTAGAGATTACCAATTTCTAATATATAGATACTTTCTTTAAAACTATGGCTAATTGCTTTGGGGAAGATTTATGACAAACATCAGAATAAAAATAAGAGTGATATCATATCACTATATAACATATGGCTAATAATGAACAAATATTATAAAATATCCAATGAAGTCTAAAATAATCAGCCTGTGGTACAAATAAAACTTTTTTAAAGCTAACTGAATATATTATTTTGTGGACTTTTACGATCTATATAATTCAGAAGTTGGGATAGAGGTCATCTAAAAGTTATTTGTAAATTTAAAACATACCAGTGGATCAAAATAAGCATGTTCTTTATCTAGGGGTTACTTTAATTTTGACATTATGAGAAATAGGATGCGTACATTCAACATTGTAGAATTTCATAAAAGATATGACACTCAATAATTGATACTTTATGAAATGTTCAATAATAATTGTTTTTGTTCATTGCATTCCAAATGATTGGTGTTATAAAAGTAAAATAGCCGTCATACAACATGAGATTAATGAATTCAGTATTTTTTTCTTTGAGAAGAATCTGGTAAATGACTGGCAAAGTGAATGTAACCAATTTCAAGCAAATTTAGATCGAAGTTAAATTAATGCATCTGTATTTATATCTTACACAAGAATACTGTAAGTCTTATTATATACCTATACCAGGATATCCATCGTTTATGCATTCATCAAAACAATATAGTTACATTTGAATTAAACATCTATGTTGCCAAGTGGGGCTGATGTTCATTTCCCTTTGATAGATTTAAGGAATCAAATGATTCCTAAGATATGACCTGGGGAGGCTGTGCCATCTCTTAGTCTTGTCCAACAAGCTCAAGCATGTGGTGAGTGACAAAGGTGGTTGGAAGTTGCCCTGACTTTCGTTACATTTTTGTTGTTGTCAAATGTTTATAGAAACATTCCTAGAATTACACAATTTATCATCCTGTGCTAATGTTCATCCAATGCCCACCAAAAGCTCTGCAGAGAAGACAATGACTTTAAATTCATAATAATTGAAATCTGAAACTGATGGGTTTTTTTCTTTAGTTTGAGGTGACATCTATAATAATGAACAATGGAATTTTGTTGAACACTGATTACATCAATTAGAGAAATCCTTTCTCCATCTAGAAATAAATAGAAATTATCTGTATTTTTCAGAACATTTATTCAAAAACCCAAAGTGTAGATGTTTTTAATGTTAATAGATAATTACCTAACATTACTGAGAGCATTATTTTATAGCCAGCATGCTGTACTTTTTATTTCTTTTTTTATTAATTAAGTCCTTTTTACTAATCAGTAGGAATCCACTAGATTTAAAGTCAAAAGACTCAAATTCTATTCCTTCTACTTTGCTGGTATAGTCTGTAATCTTGAGCAAATTTCTTGTTTATTTTCGGCCCTCTCTGTGCATTTAGGTATTTCCCCTCTGTCATCAAGCAGTATTTTTGTGTTTAAGAGGGATTTTCATGTTAAAATAATATCTATTTTTTTTTCCAAATATAAAAGCAATGTATAGTCATTGCACAAACTCTGGAAAATTAACAATGTACAGAGAAGAAAATACAAATAAGCCATAACATTCTACCCATTGTAAACTGTTTTTGCATATGTATTTTTTAAATTTTTCTCAGTGTGTATGTGTTTATCATTTATTTATTTATTTTTACAAAATTGGGATTGTACTTGATACATCCTTTTGTATCATTTTATATCTTACCAATTTCTGTCATCATGTCTTATACTGGAGGTAGATTTCCCATGAATCTGGTAAAGTTTGTTTCAAGACACTTCACTTGAATAGACCCTGTCCAAGGTCCTATGCCTTATTTTGTGTTTGTAATTTTGTATTATATTTGTTTAAAAAGAGTTTTCTAAATTTATAAGCTTCAATTCTCATATTATCTATAGAGTCTGTAGATTCTGAAGCCATACTGCCTGGGTTTGTAATCCCAGCTACACACCTGTTAGCTATGTACCTTGTAAGTTACTTAACTTTTCTGTGCTTCTGTTTCCCCAAATGTAAAATTCAGACGATAATAATAACTATCTCATAGGGTTGCTGACAAGGTTAAATTAGTTAACACATGAGAAGCCCTTTGAACTGTAGCTCACTCATAGTGCTTAGTAAGAGCTAGCTTTTAAATGTTCTTTAAAAATAATTATAAACGTCACATAATATTTTACAGTGTGGATTAGTCATTCTTTGGGGATTTTTAATTTTTCTCTCCTTTTTGCTAAAATAAATAAAGGAGGAATATCTTTACACACATAGTTTTGACCTTACTTTGCATTTGAACCATCTTCTTTTATTAGAGGTATCCTGCGTTTCACTTTTTCTTTAAAAAAAAAACAAAGACAAGTAGTAGATAGCAAAAAAGTTAACATTCTGCTTTTGCAAAATGTAGATAGTTAAAAACAACTCAAAACTGAAGGTGGGGTATAGCAAAATATGTGAATATATTATTATTTGATTTATTTTTTTAAACTTATACTTTGTACTGACTTTTGCTTTCATTTAAACATCTGTTAAGCAAAGTAAAAAAGTCCTTTTTATTCCAGGACTTTTCACATGTTTTTGGTATTGCAGGGTTTTGATGGGCCAGAAAGAATACCACTTAATAAGTTAGTGTTAAATTAAGGTATAATATTTTCACAAAAACTGTTATATTTAATTATGCTTTTGCAACTCAGCATTTCCCAACACACAACTTCTTCCTCCTGTTGTCCATGTTATGTGCTTAATTGATGCCCTGATTAGACTTTTGTAATCATTCCATTTCCCTTTGTCATGAATTAATTTGGACATTATCAGACCTTCTTCCTCCCTCTTCCCATACTGTACCCCTCCTTCCCTCACCATGGGATAAGCCCCTTATCCTGAAGGCAGAGGGTGACTGGGGAGGGGGTGTTAAGTGGTGGAAAAGGAAAAAGAGATGGAAGACAAAGGAAAAGAGACTAGCACACTCTTATCCCCCAGGACCACTGCCAGTGCTCTTCATGTAGTCTTGGCACTGACCAATGCTTGGCTGCCTTCCCAAGACCAGAACACTAATTTTCTACTGCAGGAAAAGAGAGAAGGGAAAGTAAGTGAAGGGAAGGAGAAAATAGGGTCTTTCCTGATGTATAATATGGCTTCTCCCTCCATCATTATTACTCCTTTCCCTGCCCATTTCATCATCAATCATGCATTGACCTAAAATGAAAGTATTAGAGAACAGAGAAGGGCTCCAGTGATTTTCAGTCTTGGCTATACTTTGGGATCACTTGCAGAGCTTGAAGATATATCGATACCTGGATCTCACTCTGATGGATTATAATTTAGTCTAGAATGCAGCCTGGGCATCAAGATTTTTTTATTTTTATTTTTTATTTTTTTTAATCAAGATTTTTTGTAAGTGATTTTAATGGGCAGCCAAGAGGGAAAAAGAAGTAAATTTCATTTGGTTCTTCTTCCTTACTCTCCCTAAAAGCCTACATAATCTCTTGTTCCAGTACCCCCAGGTCCTTATCATTGACTTTTCACCTACAAACTACCTTTAGCCCCACTTCCCAGAGTTCACCCTTGGTGGTTTGATATTGGAGAGGTGTGTTCTACCCTCTGGCCCAGTGAGTAGTTGGGTGAAGAAGTCAGGGGAGCTGGAAAAAGAACTGGATTGTAAAGAGAGAAATATACTATGAAGAGAGCATATACCCCATGCTGTGGGTAATGTCATCAGAAAAAAATGGAAGCAGGGTGTTGGGCAAGGCCTAAAGAACACTGTCCGTAGGCCAAAGCTAAGGAGCTGCGTGATGATAGAGGTGAACTCAGAAAACATCCCTGATTTCAATTTCATGTGCGTTGCTTAGGGTGAGATACAAATACCATCTGCAGTCTCAAAACACTTGTTTGCTTTGGGCAGCAACCGTCAGCAACTTTCAAACTTAACTCATGACTCCCAGCATCAATAGTTTATCTATACCACCTTGTGAACATAAGTGGCCTAATCAGTCTTTCTTACTTTAAAAGAGATCTTTGGGAGAAATAACCTACCAAGAAATAAAACATTTATCAATCTAATGTGTAAAGGATCACTAAGTATAGAAAAAATTTCACCTTGTGAAATGTGAATTCAAATCAACAATTTCCATAAACTGCTCTATTGCTTCAAATCTCCCTATATTGGCCAATTACAGAGTGCTGCTTCCAGGCAACTTTTCTTTTTGCAGCTGAATTACACACCTGATTCTGAAAAATCTCTTCAGCTGACTTTACCTTAATGGTATTGAATTAAAGGACTTTGTTGCAAGATATTGGTTATTTTTAACAAATACTCATGATTGTAAACTGATGACTTTTCATTAAAAATTTCTTCGTGGAAAAGTCTAGTCAACTTGATTAGATACCTTGGAAGAATATAGAATGGTGGTGTCCAGTTGAGCTGAATAATGTGTTTAAAAATGCATTTACTGTATCCTAAGTTTTGGGGCATTTTTTTTCCTGACTTATTGGTTAGAAGTATTTCCCCAGAACTCTTACGTTTCTACTTATTTAGATATAGTTTATAAGAATTTCTGACATACAATGGGAGTAATGTAGTGAAAATAACCTTTGGATTAATATAGCAAACAACTTTTGACTTCTGTATTGTAACATTTTAAACAACTGATATATTTATTATTTTTTGAAAATAATTCTCCTAGATTTATTATGAGCATTTTATTTTGTTGTAGGGCCTTGTACGATGTTAAAAGATTGTTTAAATTTTTATTTTCATTAATTATCGTGAAAAGAAATTTGGAAAAGAAAATTGTATTATTTTTTTAACCTTAACCTAGTATCAGAGGAGAGTGTTATTTTTTCTTTTCCTTTTTCATTTTTATACTGTCTATTTTACATTCCAGGTTTATTGTAAGATTTTCTCCTCATGAAAATCTCCAGGGACTCATTAAACCACAATCTTAGAAAAATTTAGGGTGTCTACTTTAAAATCACTAAAGTCACCTAAATCCTCTAAATCATTTAAGTGATTTAAGAATTTACTTTTGGATTTTAGTTACCTCGCAGGGGAATATAAAGAGATGAACAGGCTGCAGGGCTGTCAGAGCAGATTTTAACATATAAGATAAAATAATGGAGGAAAGAACTTTTATTCTACTACTAAGAGATAACAGACTAATAATTAAATTGCCTTCCTACTTATAAGAATTCAAAGGCATAATACATTCTGTTGGATTAATTTATCTTAAAACATTTCACTTAGGATTTTTTTTTTTTTTTTGCGGTACACGGCCTCTCGCTGTTGTGGCCTCTCCCGTTGCGGAGCACAGGCTCCAGACGCGCAGGCTCAGCGGCCATGGCTCACGGGCCCAGCCGCTCCGCGGCATGTGGGATCTTCCCGGACCGGAGCACGAACCCGTGTCCCCTGCATCGGCAGGCGGACTCTCAACCACTGCGCCACCAGGGAAGCCCTCACTTAGGATTTTGACCCTTTATGCCAGGGATTGGCAAAATTTTTTGGTAAAGGGCTGGATATTAAATATTTGGAGCATTTTGTTCCCATATTCTTTGCCATTGTTTGTTTATATTTTGCTTGTTTGAATTTATTCAAATATTTAAATGTATTTGTTGATAATATATACATGTTATTATAAAACAATATCTACAATATATGTGTATATATATGTTATAAAATGGGACATATATAAAGTCAAATATTTTTAGCATCCTTTTGCATACCAGTCACTGTTCTGTGCACTGTAGCTGTAATCACAGGTTCGGTCACTGATTTTCTTCTAGTGGAAGCCACTCCTTTGAGGAAGATATACCAACCCTAGGGATTTGCATGTGCTCTCCAGTTTCAGTTATCTACATTAGCTAATTAGTATTAGTGGAAAAATAATCACACATGAAAATTATTTTTAAAAGATAATTTAGATTGGATTTTAGAATGCACTTTGCAATTTATATTTAAGTATGGTTTTACCCAGTGTCCCAGGAGTTTATTATACTTCTCATTAATTATTCAAATCACAGTGTGAAAATTGGACTTCGTGTAAACTACAAAACTGCCCTGCTGTCCTGTTGTCTCTTGCGCTCTGGGTCGTGCGCCAGTTTAGTGGTCTAGGGCAACTTGCTTAACATTTCTGGGCCTCAATTTCCTCATCTGCAGTTTGATTATAATAATCCCTCAAACAGGAAATCTGTAGATTACTACTGTTAACTCACTTTGAAATTATATAGGCTTCTATTAATTCCTGGGATGAACTGACTGAATAAATCATAATGCATATTATAACATAATAAACATAATCTATGAAAACATACACACACAGAGCAAGAGAAAGTATGAATTAAGAGATAAAGAAGGGGCAAATCACAAATGAAGTTTTGCTTACAGCAACTTCGTCTCAGTAATTACGGATTCTGATTTCTCCCTTGTTGAATAAATTGTTATTTTGAAAATCATTTTATTTAATTTCAACCCCATAATTTTTAAAAATGCCTACTGAGGGTCTGTTTCTTACACAAAAACGCAACTGATGTTTAAGAAAAACTACAAAGATGATATAATAGGATATCTATTCAAAATAGTTCTCCTCTTTCCCTGACATAATTATTTAACCTGAATAATGACGAAATAAAACGTGGCAGTGTCTTGCTCACTGAAAACAACAGAGTTCCAAACTGTGTTTATTTGACCAGCTATTGGATGGAAGGAGGCTTCAGTGCAGTGTAGGAGGCAGGGTGGTTTAAGAGTTAACTCATGCGAGCCACTGCCTAAGTGAAGCGCGCGAGTGAATGTGAATGCAGGCAGCTTGGTGAGATCGTGGGCCGTGGGGTTAAGGCCCAGCAGGACCAGCAGCAGGAGAGGCAGCAGTGAAACCAGGCAAAGCATGACTCAGAACAAGCGGAGATGTCCAGAGAGGAAGCGAGGGTCTGGTAGAGCCGTCTTGACAACCACCATACTTTTGAGCAGAGGCCACGGGGCATTGTACCTGTAGATGCACATGACCGTGGAGCATGGGAGGATGTGAATGTTTATATATTTATAAATGCATGAGTTTGGAGGATGACAGTAGAGCATATCAGTTATGTCTGCTCTAAGATGTGGTTGTAGCATCTCTCTCCCACAGTGATTACTGTCTAAGAGGAGCTTGGTCCACGTGGAGTCAGGATGTATTTCACTGGGTGTTCATGTTCACCATCTATTTGTTCATTCACTAGTCACCACGTTTTAAGGCCCTACCCTGTAATAGGCACCATCCAGGAAATGGTAGTATTGGTCACCAGCAGTCTTACCTGTGAACAGGATGTGTGTTTCAGCTCCTTTCACTTAAAGCACACACAGCTCCTCAAGTTCATCTTGTAAATAAATTGCGAGGCTGATGAGGTCTAGAAATGTGCTGGCTTTTTCTTGGAATGTTTTGATAGCCTCTTTCTAGGCTTCTGGAATTTATCAGTAGAAGGGTGGTGCTCAGTGGGTAGGGTGAGTGTGATTTTGTCCCCCTGGGGGACATTTGATAATGTCTGCAGACAATTTTGTCATCACTACTGGAGAAAGGATGTGCCAATACCATGTAGTAGGTGGAAGCCAGGGATGCTACTTATTATCTTACAATGCACAGGACAGACACCCAACAACGACTGTCCAGCCTAGGGAATTCCTGGTGGTCCAGTGGTTAGGACTCCGTGATTTCACTCTCAGGGCCTGAGTTCAATCCCTGGTTGGGGAACTAAGATCCCACAAGCCGCATGGTGGGGCAAAAATAATAATAATAAATTTTAAAAAAAAATTTTAATTTTAAAAATTAAAAAAAAAAGATTTTCCGAGGAATAGATATGCAGACGTAGAGAATGGACTTGAGGACATGCGGAGAGGGAAGGGTAAGCTGGGACGAAGTGAGAGAGTAGCATTGACATATATACACTACCAAATGTAAAATAGATAGCTAGTGGGAAGCAGCTGCATAGCACAGGGAGATCAGCTCGGTGCTTTGTGACCACCTAGAGGCGTGGGATAGGCAGGGTGGGAGGGAGGGAGACGCGAGAGGGAGGGTATATGGGGATATACGTATATGTGTAGCTGATTCACTTTGTTATACAGCAGAAACTAACACACCGTTGTAAAGCAGTTATACGCCAATAAAGATGTTTTAAAAAATAAGATAAAGTAAAATAAAATAATTTAAAAAAAGATTGTCCAGCTCAAAATGTCAACAGTGCTGAGGCAGAGACCCCTGATGTAGAAGACTGGCATCCAGCTGCCCATTCCACATAAGCCATGACCTGCCAAGGGTGACATTGCATGTGGCAAGGACTCCCTGTGCAGCACCAATCTTCTTATAGAGTCTCAGCGTCTGGGGAGTGGGGAGAAGTGGGTCATTTAGGGACCATGTGTAAGTCTACCGGAGAAGAGAGTAAATGGCGCTGGGGTTCTTCTTCCTCCTTATCCCAGCATTTCCCTGCTGGTCACATCAGGTTATGATGTAAGCAAGGGGACTTTGAAAGGAGAAGTCATCTCAGAAGATATACTTGAAAGCTGACAGGTGTGTGCAGAGGGAAGGACTCTCCTAGTCACTTAACCTTGAAAAGGGCCTGGGTCGGGGGCAGGGTGGTAGCTTTCCTGTGTCTATGAAACATAGTCCTTATAGGATACCAGCTTTCTGAATCATTTACCCTCCATGCCAGCAACTTGAGGTTTTTCCGTAGCCAGAGCTTGGGTTCTGCGCTGGCTGAACTGATTTAGCATGCTTTTGTGGAGAGGATGACAGAAAGAAAGAGATTACGAGAGTAACAAACTCAACACAAATATGTGGGTTTAGGGAAGCAAATTGACTATACCTGCTTCCCCTGGTGAGACAGATGCTGTCTGTGATCATGCATAGATACAGTCTCCACTGACACCAGTGACCAAAGCTTTTCTCTCACTGGGTTCTGGGATGATGTGGATTTATACCACCATCTGAAACACTCATTTTAAATGACCTTTCAATGAGAAGTGTTTTGGAGAGCACGAGAATAGAATAGGAAGATGCTACAATTTCTAGGTTAATGCTAAACAGTGCTTGATCCAGTTGCCATGCCCAGTCCCCCTACGATAATATTAACTAGATAATACTTCCAGCTTAAATGGGCCCAGCTTTTGCTGTTTTGTGCGGACTGCAGATTCCTTGAGAGCCCTTAGTCTGCCTTTCTCTTCGGGCTTGCACCTCCCCTTGGTCCTGTGTGCACCTTACATTTTGAGGCATTCATTTGGAGACTTTATTTGAAGCCTTTCTCAGATATCCTTAGGGTACCTTTTGACTCCTAGGAGTTGATTTTTGCCCCTTAAGAGGCCTCTCCAAGCGATCAGTGGCATGCATAGACTCTTTTTGCTTTTGGAACAGTGGTGGTTTTTATCTACAAGATTGTTCTCCCACTTGGGGCAGTCTGCCCCGCAGCAAACAGATGTTCACATCCAGATCTCCCCTCTAGATGAATAAAATCCTCCCAGAGGCTACTGCTGGCTGGAAGAAATTCTTTTGTGCATCTATAAAGCATAAATGAGCCCTAAGCAACCATCTTTGATGTATATTTTGTGATTGGGGAAGGAAAACATTTTTTAAAACATCTTCATCTGCCAAACTCTTACACATGAGAATTTTTGTTGACTGAAGCCTTTATCCACTGTGAGCTTTGACCTCTCCCATTAAGCAAAGGGTTAGATTGAGGGTTTTTTGTTTGTTTGTTTGTTGTTACATGGCTCTTCAATTTTATTCTCTATGCTGTTTGGGCATAATACTTGCTCAGCAAAATGGGTGTGATAACTGTCTTCCAAATCCCCATCTTGTTTGGTTTGCTGAGACAGTTTTCATCCAAGCATAAAATACTTTGTTCAAAGAGTCACAGTTCAAAAGGTGGAAGTTTAAGTCTGTGGGCATGCTAAAAATGAAATGAGAATACTTATGTTTTGGAGGACATTAGTTTTGCCTCACTACCTTGGATTCCCATCTTTCATAAGATCTAAGATCAATGTACTTTAGGGTACCAACATTTTTCGTAATTGCCTAATGCATTAACATCCTTCAATACCAAGTATTAACTTTGACTGTGAGATCACTAAACCGTATAATGATTTTGAACATGGAATAATAACTTGACTTTTGAGGACCACTGAAGCTAAGAGCAAACTTTTGAGACAATGACATACCCTTAAACACAAATTTAATCCTGGAATCTAATAATAAAATGTTTCTTGAGCCATATTTATGGAAATCTGATAACTTAGTTTCTATATTCAATTATGATACTAATTTAGGCATAAAGACACAAACCACAAAGCACAGTGAGTGGACAATCTGATTTTAACTCTTCAGCTACAAAATGGTCATAAGCCTAATATTTAATTTTCCCTGTGTCAGGAGAGGAAAAGTCTAGGAATGTAACCTTCTGTAAAAGAAAAAACAAAATTTTCATCGCTGCAGAGAAGGATTTATACCTGAAATCTTTGGAGAACAATGAGAACCAGAAGATTTTTCTTTCTTTTTTTTTTTTCTCTTGCAAATCCAGATCACACTACTGATTACTGACATTCATTGCTGAAGGCAGTACTCTGTATTCAATAAATTAAGCTTTTATTTCAGAGTCCAACAAAATAATTGACCTCAAAAAGAAGATAAATGAATAGGCTATCCGGAGCTCGTGATGAAAATCTACTTTCCAGTCTCATTATATTAGTATTTTTCAATTCGGTGATTTTTCCATTCTTTCATAGTTTCTTTCACAATTATAACACCTTTCACTCTGCTCCTATATGAACAAGGCCAAGCTATTTTCATCCTTGGTTTCAAGACTGAAAGGTTTTACTCTGCTATTTTTATGCTTTGTTATTAATATTAATAATTTAATATAGTTTCCATTTTAGGATAAGTTACTAGTAAATTTCTGAAAAACTTCTGAAATGTTTCTTATTTCATAAAATCATAAATAACATAGACATATAGCATATATAAATATTTTGATTAATTAATCCTTTGACAGTTTTGAACATTTTTGCCCTAAGTGATTTTCCTTAATGAATCCTCGAAGATTAGGGAGGTTTAAAACTATTTAGCCTGATTTTTACATTTGGGAAAAATTAAAATAAGAACTATTTGGTGCCTTGAACAAGATTACCCAGGGGTGATAAGCCATGACTTTCAGATAATCCCTCAGTTTTTGCTACCAGTGTAGCAACATAATTTCTGTATTTAAGAAAAAAAAAGTATTCTTTCGTAGTAAGAGGATAAACATTGAACAGAGTCCTTTTTAAGATTTAGTGTATTGGTTTTATTTGAAAACAAATACAAAATAATCACCGTTATAGACACCATTTTATCAAGACGTGATTCAATGCTGTATTATTTGGAATTGAAGTAGCTGAATCAAGTGCTTCTTCAGGCACCTTCTGATAAAGACAAAATTAGGTGTAGCTTCCATAGAATTCATAGAGACAGTCCTTGCTCTTTCTCTTCTGCATCTCAGGAAAAGAATCCCGCAAGCCCCTAGAAAAAAGAAGAGGTTTTTATTTGATTCCTACTGGGATTCCTTGAGGTATCCAGGACTTGCTTTTTCCCCGGCTTTAACTGAGAGGGGCCGTAGCTTCTGGGAATAAAAGGGAACTGTAGGAGGTAAAGCAGAATTACTCTGTTGTTGGTAACTTGGATTTACAGACTCAGAAGAATGATCTTTCCATAGCCTTTTTCCCACCCCCAGTCACATTCTCTGAATGGGATAAAACTTGAGCTTGCTCTACCCAGGCTCATTTGTGCAAATGGATAAGTATCTTACACATATGCACTGTGTCTTGAGGGAGACTAATATGAGGACCTACCAGTGCCCAGGGACGTTGTTTTTGCCATCCTATTTTTTTGCCTACTACTACTACTCCCAGAAACACTCAAGTGCTACTGCAGGATGGAAGAGGTCATTTCTTGGTAGACACTTTTTCATTTAGAACCTCTTAACCAGAAAGCCCAAACGCCTATATTTTATTCAAGTGCTATAAAATGATAGTGATAGCATATGATGATAATGCATGGTACTTCATAACTTTCTTATGCATTATGGCAGCCTAAATTATGTTTACTATAGCCTTGGCTTTAAGTGCATTTAATTGCATTATGAATCTCTAAACACTGATAATTGATTGCTATATATAGCAACTACAAAGAGTCCAAATATTACATTAATTTGAATATCCCATTTATGAACTTTTCCAAATAAAAGCAGTTTAATGGAATTTGGTGGTAGAACAGATTTGTAAATAGACTGGAGCAAATGTTTTTATCATTATGCATTTATTATTATATTAATGACAATACTTAGCCACATGTTCTGATTTGCGTTAATTTGAAAGCATAGGATTTTCTAAAATTAACAATAAATGGAAATATAATTGAACCTTTTTGGAGGAGTATTAAATGGTAAATTCCTAATGTTAATGGATGTTCTTTCAGACAGAATCCCATGATCTTCTGTTTTCTTTGACTCAGAGAAGATCACAGATGTAGGTCAAATCTCACTTAAAATACTATCAGTTCATTGATACCTTAATCACAGGATACATTTTTTTTCTGTGAAAATAACCATTAAAAGCAGTTGTTTTTAAGGTAAGTAGATGTCTTGGACTTCCTAGATCTTGCTAATTTATGACTGCTTACTTGTTTTATCTGCAGAATTTTTCCGAGAGCTTCTGGAAAATGCAGAGAAGTCACTAAATGATATGTTTGTACGGACCTATGGCATGCTGTACATGCAGAATTCGGAAGTGTTCCAGGACCTCTTCACAGAGCTAAAAAGATACTACACTGGGGGCAATGTGAATCTGGAGGAGATGCTCAATGACTTCTGGGCTCGGCTCCTGGAACGAATGTTTCAGCTGATCAACCCACAGTATCACTTCAGCGAGGACTACTTGGAGTGCGTGAGCAAATACACAGACCAGCTGAAACCATTCGGAGATGTTCCCCGGAAGCTGAAAATTCAGGTCACTCGCGCCTTCATTGCTGCTCGGACATTTGTCCAGGGGCTGACCGTGGGCAGAGAAGTTGCAAATCGAGTTTCCAAGGTAATTGAAAATCTACTGTCTTTCTAATTGGCCTTTCTCATTTTTTGTTTGTTTTTTTGTTTTTAAAACCAACGTTTAAAAAAGAAATTCAAGGTAAAAGTTCTCACTTACAGTGGTTCTTGCTCTTAGAGAAATCAATTAAATGTTAAAGCTTAATTCTTTGTGTGAGAGAAGCCAGGATTTCAAGCCATCGCGTGTGGTTTGAAACATAATGTCAATATTTATCAGCAATTCAGCAGAGAAGCTTTTATCAAAAAATGCGCGAAAACAGGTGTCTTGTAACCATGACCACCTGGCATTTCTGATCAGTTTTAAGGATGATAAATACTCATGAAGCAGTCCATCCGGAGGTTATAATCCTCTAGGAAGTCCCAAGGAGACAGTCTTATGGTGCTGGCAAGTGGAGGCAAGTTGTTGCTCCGAACACCAGCACCTGGCATTTCTTCTTCTTCATCACCCTTGTCAAAGCGGCCGAATTCCTTACTAGTAAAAGAAGAGCTGACACCTGTAGAACTGGACTAGGGACGACTAATGAACGCAAAGTGTAGAATCTGGCGGAGAATTCTTTTTGTTATCCTTTATCTTTGCAATTCAATGCCGTGTATTGCGTTGGGCTTATGAGAAAGATAAATCACTAACACGCGTCTGTGCCGTTCCTTGAGGATGTCTCTAAACCTTTACTGCACGGGGTTTTTTTTTTCCACTGCTGTTTTTAAAACATTGAGTGTTTCCTGTGTAGAGGATATATGCCTTCGTTTAAATTCTTCCTTGACATTCAACTGCTCTTATGAGATGAGCTTGCCCATTTATGAGGGCAGTCCAACAAGTAAACTGAAAGATGATTACTTTAAGAGGTAAAGTTAAAACAATAGATAACAGAAGTCTGGTATTATGTCACCCCAAGAAGGTCATGTTTGTACAAAGATTATTGATAAATATTACTTTCTTACTGCAGGGTCGTGCCAAAGAGCCATATATTTTTTATAACTATTAGTACCATCCTGGCATGTTTCTTTTTTCCCCACTTTAATCTCCTCAGTATTTACATCTTGGTATCAAGATGTATATACGGTTAAAAATGTTTCTCTGTGGCTCTGTTTGTAAAATTCATAGCAATCCATTTTTTTAATTATCAATTCTTAAAAAGTTTACTTGAGCATATGGAAAGATTATTTGGAAGAATGCTTTGATGAGGATAAACACAGGGATTTAATAATATAAAGGGCCTATAACCTTGATGTTAAAAACAATTTTTTTATTGAAAATCAACAATATTCTACATACCAAAGGAAATAGAACCCCAAAAGTGGATTAATAAGGAGTTGGCCAGGTGGAGTAATAAGAGGAAATATGATTATCTGGGAAAGTCTGTGAAATATAGATAGATATAAGAAATAAATATATATTCCATATATTCTTGAGAGATAGATTTTGTTTAAAAAAAAGCTTAGTCACAGTGACTTCAAATTGAAGTCTTTGCTTTTATTGAAGAATGAGAAACGTGAGGTAAGAAATTCAAGGCATGGATTAATATATGCAATATTCCTGATTGTTTATGTAGAATCTGCCTGAGTGTGAATAATGATTAGGTGCATATATTTTGGTCTGGGGAGGTCTCAGTGAGGTAAGAGAATATTTTCTATCAAAGCATCTAAAAAGCCAGAGGAGAGGTTGCTGCTGACTGACTGACTGTCTCTCCTGTATCTCAGAGGATGGCATTAACAACAGCCCGGAAATGGTACCTCCCCTTTGTCATTCCCTGACTGTCTTATTCTGAGGTCTTTGTGTACCAAAAATCTAATGTGTCCAGCTTCATGGTAAAGGTTGATATCATGGACCAACCATCAGTAGAGTACGACCTTTAGTTTTTTACCAGATGTGAGGAGAGATAGACTCAGCAACCCTGAGATCTTTCTTCCCTTGATTTCTTCATGACCAACATTCATTTGCAGAACAGCTGCTGTGGGTTTGCAATGTAGTTTGTGGTCGTGTAACTATGAATGTTTACTGTTCTATGCAGATATTAGCTTTTCTGACCTGAGTTTCATTAGCCCTAACCTACTCAAATCATAAATCCCATGCTGACATCTGGTCACTGCCTTCTAGTGGGTGGATGGATGGGTGGATGGATGGATGGAGAGAGAGAGAGAGAGAGTTGGATGTGGATATATAGCCTTGGTTTAAAAGAAGAAGCTAAGCAATTTTTTCTCAAATAATTTACGACTCAGGGATTTAAGTATTTTATCAGTGAACTTTCTCACCTAATGATTACCAGATGGTCTGTAGCTGAGTAAATCAGATACAGATCTGCTAGTGCCATTTGGGTGCTTATGACGATGACTTACGGCACCCAAACCATTCTCTGTGATAAGAATAAAATATTACAAGACTAACTATATTAAGAGGAGAAGCAAGAATTGTGTTGGACGTTTAGCCCTTCATATATCAGAAGTTTCCCTGTTGTCTGTTAACTGAGTGAGTTAGAGTTTGTGAAATGACTGCAGAAGAGTTAAGGAATTCAAGGCAAAATTCCCAAATAGCGATCCACAAACTTCCTTATCTCCTGCAGCTTGGCTTGGGGGATATTTTTTTCCTTCAGTTTCTCTCTTCTCTTGCAGTGGCTTCTTAAATCTAGGAAGGCATCATTAATAGCTTCTAATTAAGTGTTTTGACGGGAAAATTTAGCTCTTTGGCAAAACACAGCAGTTTGACACAAATGTTTTGACACAACGTTTGGGGAATTTCCTTACCAGAAAAATGGAGGACTAATTTGTCAACGTCAACATAACTATTTTTAAAACTTACTCTTGCCATCTCAGATACGAACATTGTCTTTTTCCAGGCTTTGGATGGAGCAAGTTAATTTTAAATAACGATTTGAAAATAGCTGTGCTATTGAATACATGCATATCTTAAAATTGCAACTCTACCCCTGGACATACTGCTTCACATGTGTACAAATATATGTGTAGGATTCATAGTAGCCTTTTTACAATAACATAAAAAGTAGAAATATCACAAATATCCCATCTGCATAAATGGTGATCTCTTCACACCATGATATCCTATGGAGCATTGAAAATAAGTGAATTCTAGCCACAGGCATGGATGAATCAATTGCAGAAATCTCATTTTGAGATTAAAAAATAAATAAAATCACCAAAGAATATGTACCATTTATATAAAGTTTAAAAATGTAAAACTAAGCAATACATCATTTAGGAATTAAAATACAATATATGTGGTAAAACTCTGAAGAAAACTTTAAAATGTTAAACACAAACATCAGATGGTAATTACCTCTAAGGATTAGGTTTGGAGGTATTATAAAGGAGAGATATTCAGAGGTTTCCACAGTTATCAATAACATACTGTTTCTTAAGCTCTGTGCTGTGTGTGTGTGTGCAGGTTTAAAATTTTTTTAACGAAAGATATTAAAATGGGAGAGACTTCACCGTTGTTCATCTATGATTCTTTCCATCTCTGTAGATATGATCAAGTCCCTGAGCTAGCCTCAGTGATTTATCAGACTTACTGCTGTTTGTGGATTTGACCATTTACTTTCCATGTTCCATCCCGTACTAAATGATACCAAGTAGGCATGGGAGACAAAGCTCTAAAATGAACATAAAAGCACATTTTGATAATATAGTGGTCTTGAGAGAAAGGATTCAGGCTATTTTCTTTAGCACGGTCCCTTTTTTAAAGCACCACCTTTACCCCCCTATATATACCCATTCGTGAATGGGAACTTGGGTGCCAGCAGTCCCTCTGAGGCTTGCCTAGCACTGTGACGAACAGAAAGAAGGCTGAGTAGAGATAGTAACAGTTGTCTGCTTAGACTGAGCCTCCATTTTTCATCATGAAGGCAAGTGACTTAAGTGTCTTCACTGGTCCATCTTGATTCCATTTAAACAAAGAAGACATGACTTTCATATCTTTTTGCTTTAATAAAAGTGACTTCTATGAGGAAAATCTGTAAATTGTGTCAGTAGCAACCACTTCAACTATGAAAATCATGTCATGGATTCATTCCAGACAAATTAGGTAGGTAATGGAATTGGAATCTATAGGACCTGAACTATTGCCAAATACTGTCATTTATCTCTATCTATGTATCTATCTATCTGTCTGTCTAACTATTTTCTGTCTATTTTCTTATCTAAATTATTTCTGCCTTGTGGGTCGTGACTTTGAAAAGAATGTCTGGCTTTCGTAAGACCAGAATATTTGTATCAACAGTCACCTGCCTATGTCTGCTACCCATAATAGTATCTTTGCATGGAGAGCCTCTTAACTGGTCCATCCAGCTGAGTAAACAGTCTTAAATTAACAGTGTGTGCCTAGAAAGCAATAAGCAGAGAGTCAATTTTCAATAAATGTAGTTGATAAATTATGAGGCTGAAAAAATTTATCATCAAATTTGATGAAATGAAGCCTATGAAATACATCCCTTCAGAACATTCTCTGATCAAAATGGAAAACCATTCTGAAGAATTTGCCATGGATATAGTTTACAAGGGAAATGGTATTCTATTTAGCTGTTTGCTTCTGAGATAGAATTTAATATATAAACGAAGACCACCTGTTATACCTGTCACCTGAATGATTTGTTTTGCTCCTTCTGTGGTGATCTTTTGTGTGTGTGTGTGTGTGGTGATCTTTTGATTGGAGTTAATTTTTTTAGAGTCATCCAGAAATGAAAAAGGCCATGAAGAGGCCTTAGGTGAATGAAAGCTTTTTTATTTCTTTTGTGGTCAGTGTATTCTCTTCTGTAATTGATGATTATCCAGTGTAGGTTAGTTCAATAACATACAATGTTAGGAAGAATAGGTAAACCTTTTGAAATGATCAATAATACGTTTACAACTTTTAAGTCAGCATAAATAAAATATGCTTGCTGTTTTATGATGATGGTGTGGACATTATATTATATTTAGAAAGCACTTTGCCATCAATAAATAATATCATGATAAAAAATAGTAACAAAATAACATTAGTACAAGAGGCCAAAACAACAAAAATAGCTTATTAATATAATTCATTGGAAACGTATGAATTTTACCATGGTCCAGATGCAGTGATAAGCCCTGGAAATCACAAGTGTGAGGAAGTCCAGGTTTCAGCGGAAGAAAAGAGCCTCTACCCTGAAGAGTAGCATATGGTGTTCTACAGAGGACTCCAGAGAACTAAGAGCTGAGGTCCCATTTTGATGAAAAAAATTTGGTTACTTTGATTAAAACAATGAATGAAATCTTTATTACTAATTTTAAGTTCTTTTGCAGAATGCCTAGCTTTGGTGTGTAATTTTGGAAAATAGTTAAGAGAGTGAAAATTGAGGAGAATGAAGCCATTTATTTCCAGTGCATTAAAAGCTATTTGTGTATCCTTTCTTTTTAGTCTTTTTGTAGCTTATGTCTGTTTCTAATAACCTATGCCTGTTAGGCTATTTTATTTAAAATTATACTATCTTTTGGAATTCCATTAAAATGAGTACATTTCTCCCCATCGAACCTAGGTTTGAAGTTTTATTCATAATGAAAGGAGAAGGTAAGGGGTATGTCAATGTAACATAGCTGGAACAAGTTTGGGAACCACAGTTATGAACATACCTAACAGGTGTAATCTTTCTCTCCCCTACAGTCCAAGATGGGTGGTTATAATAGCTCAACAGTCATTTGATCCAAATGTGGATTTTTGTAAAAGTGGAGCCATTGTGGCAGTTTAGCTCATGCCTCATCAATAAGCATTAGTTCCGTGTGTTTTATACGTCAGGTACTGTTGATAAGTTCTTAAGATACAAAGACTAAGCAAATTAAAGTACTTGCAAGTACTAATTGGGAGAGAGACAGAAACAAATAATGTCAGTATCTAATGTGAGCATTCTGCAATAGATGTTTTGGGAACAGATAGAGGCACCTAGCTTAACCTTGGAGTACAGGGAGACTTTCAGGGATATAGATGCCGAATGATGTGTTGAAGGATGCCTGGGCATTGGGACAGATGACGAGGGCACCTGGCATAGGGGAGGGTGCTTCAGACAGAGGCAACAACTCAGCAGAAGCACAGCGTGAAACCACAGATGTGTGCAGGGAGCTGCAAGCGTGTGGTATTCCTGAGGCATGAAGTACAAGACAGTGAACAGGCAGAGATAAGACTGGAAAACCTAAAGGAACCCTTGAATAAAAACTGCCTATTTCGCTAATGATTTTGTGTTTGTCTATTTTGCCTGCATAATTCAAAAGTAACCTTTCTTTTTTTTATTGAAGTATAGTCAATTTGCAATGTTGTGTTAGTTTCAAGTGTACAGCAAAGTGATTTAGTTATACATACATACATATATATTCTTTTTCAGATTCTTTTCCATTATAGGTTATTACGATATTAAGTAATGTTCCCTGTACTATACAGTAGGTCTTTGTTGTTTACCTATTTTGTATATAGGAGCGTGCATATGTTAATGCCAAACTCTTAATTTATCACCCCCCCACTCTCCCCTTTGGTAACCATAAGTTTGTTTTCTATGTCTGTGAGTCTATTTCTGTTTTGTAAATAAGTTCATTTTTATCATTTTTTTAGATTCTACATATAAGTAATACCATATGATGTCTGTCTTTCTTTGCTTAAAAGCATTCCACTCCATTTGAGAGGCAAATGTGCTGAGTACCTGCTATTCGCTGGGCATTGTTCTGTAAGAAACAGGAAATAACAATGAACAGCATTGTCCTTGAGGAAATCACAGTCTATCCAAAAGAGATAGAGGTGTAAAAGTTTCAGTGCGGCACAGGGGATCAGGATGAAGATAAAAGTGTGGGTAAAATGCTATGTGAATCAAGAGAAGTGCATGCTTCCCTTTGCCTTGGGAAATTGGAAAAGGCACCTTAGAGTAGGTTATAGTCAGACTTGGACTTACAGAATGAATAGGGTCTTACAGAAGAAGAAAAGATCTAGGGCTTTCTTGCCAGGGACCCAGCAGGTTCAAAGGCATGAGCCATGGAAGGTCCTGTTTTTGTGGAGATGAGGCCAGGAGGTAGATCTGGATCGTATTATTTGAGCTTTATATTTCAAGCTAAGGAATTTGAAGGACACTGCATAGGCCAAGAGGTGATAGCTAAGATTTTTCAAAAGGCAAATATGTGGTCAGATTTTTACTTGTGAAAGATCGTTCATGGAGATGATAAACTGGAGTGGGGGAAACTGATGGTGGGTGCAGGGGTGGAAACTATTGTCATTGCCCAGGTGAGCGGTGATGAGACCTGAGTCCAAGCAGGTGGAGTGGAGTGGAGCGTGCATCTGGAGAAACAAAGGAACAAACAGGCAGGGTATAAATACGGTGTGTCTTCTCAGATTGTCCCCCCAGCACCAAGCACATTTCCTGGCATGCTGTTTGTTCCCATTTAGTAACAGTTGTCTGCCTGCTGACTGGTTTGAGGAGCACCAACACAGAAATGTTTGTTGGCAAAGGACAGTAACATTTAGCTGGAGAAAAGAGAGAACGGGATCAGATGAAACATCAGGGAGTATAAATATTTAAAGAGGATACAGTAGGGCTTCCCTGGTGGCGCAGTGGTTGAGAGTCCGCCTGCCGATGCAGGGGACACAGATTCGTGCCCCGGTCCGGGAGGATCCCACATGCCGCAGAGAGGCTGGGCCCGTGAGCCATGGCCGCTGAGCCTGCGCGTCCGGAGCCTGTGCTCCGCAACGGGAGAGGCCGCAGCAGTGAGAGGCCCGCGTACCGCAAAAAAAAAAAAAGAGGATACAGGAAAGGAAGACAAATGACCCAAAGCATATTGTTCTGAAAGTAGAGGGAGAGAGGCACTCAAGAAATAGGGTAATCAACAGCATCAAATGTCGTGGATAGTCAAATGGGAGGGGCAGAGAACATAGACCTTTGATTTGGCCGTAAGGATGCTACTAACTTTAGCAAGTGCAGTTTGACTAGAGTGGTTTTAATTGATTGAGAAGTTAACTCTTCTGCCCCTGTACTTTCTAGAACAGGCTGAACAAAGCATGGTCCATGGACTGGAGCCCATCCATGAGCAGACTGTTATGGTTCTGCAACAAGTACAAAAATGAAAGGCATTTAAAAAATCTTGATAGCAATTTCACATTGCCCCAACATCCAAGACCCCACCAGTTGACTCTTCTTAAATGTTGTTGAACTTGCACGGTGTGTCTTCTTGGCGTGAGGTGCGTCTTAGTTATGCTCTTGAGGATTAGATATCAGGTCGTGACATCCTGCGAAAAATCAAACAGCCAGCCAAAGCCTGTCCAGATCCTTTGAGCCTCAAACAGATAGTTTGAAATGTACTATTCCAGAACAGTGCTAAGGATAGGAAAACAGTGAACGTAAATTGATTGATTCTGTTGGTGTGTTTGAGCTTTTTCCTTCCGTATTCAGCCTCCCTTTACCCCTTTTTGTGCCTCCCTCCCCTAACTTTCTTCCCCTGGGGTGCTTTCTCTACGTTGCCAACCATGATGGGCTCTCATAAATCCACTTTGATTGGCATGTCTGCTGTTCGCCTGTGCCCTGCAAGTACAACAATTCCTCTGGGGCCATGGAAGAGGTGGGTGACAAGCAGACGTCTTTGTTACTAATAGGGAACATCCACGGGTGAAATGTGCCAATTAAGGTACAACACAAATAAAAAAGGACCAAGTTTAAAACTCTAGTGCTGTAACTCAAAGGATGCTGCTTCTAAAATAGCTTCATAAAGAAAAACGGACCTAACAGTTTATCCCAATGTCAGTGCTGACTCTGTTCTTGGATAATTATCTCTGAATGCATGTATGCTTTTTCTACCAGAAGGTTCTGTGAAACAAGATTTGAACAATAGTCTTGCTGTAATTATTTTCACGTGCAAAAGCGCGTTCAGCGTGCTGACAGGAGACGTTGCAGGCTGTGTGATATCATAGCTGAACTTGAAAGTTTGGAGGATTTTTCTTTTATTGTCCCATCTTCAGAGATTCAATGTTACAAGGACATTCCCTGAGGCAATATCAGGCACTGAGGAGGTTTATGAGCCAAGATACACATCAAAAATAATTTTAATAAAGCTTGACAGATATATTGCATTAATAGTGCTGACAGAGAGGAGCAGTACTTATGTAGAGAGTATGACATGTTGTTATTTTTTTTTAAATTGAGGTATTAGGTCATACAGATTTTTGACTGTAAGAAAGACTGGGGGTATGTTATTACATACCATAGATTTTCTCCACTGTTATCTTTGTGATGACAAGCAAGGGTTATTCCCCTTCATGCATATGCTTTATACCTCTCCGTCTTTTTTTTTTTGCGGTACGCAGGCCTCTCACCGTTGTGGCCTCTCCCGTTGCGGAGCACAGGCTCCGGACGCGCAGGCTCAGTGGCCATGGCTCAGGGGCTCAGCCGCTCCGCTGCACGTGGGATCTTCACGGACCGGGGCACGAACCCGTGTCTCCTGCATCGGCAGGCAGACTCTCAACCACTGCGCCACCAGGGAAGCCCTATACCTCTCCGTCTTGATGAGTGATAGTCAGTGTAGACACAATGGGTCAGTCCCAGACACCTAGAAAATAGTCATCATCCCAGACAATATCGAAACTCTACATTTTCCTGTACCTAAATTGGATAACCAAGAGTGAAAATGGACAGTTTAGAGTGTCAGTAATTGGATAATGGTGGCTTTGACCTTTAGAGGTGAGTAAAACTGTAGATGCCCCAAGTTAACATCAGCTGACACTTAAGTGGCTGGCATAAACAGATTTTTAAAGATTCATTTTCATCCTTGCAGGAATATGCTGCATGTCAGAAGTGCCACTGTCATATTTAATACTCAGCAGATAGCAAGATTTTATATGGAAATGTAATCCTCTTCAGTTCATAATGTCTTAAGTCAGGAAGGCAAACTATCCTGTGTTCATCTTGTAGAGGATTTCAGCAATCAAAGAAGGTCATCCATTCAACATTTTAAACTTTCATAAATACAGTCATTACGGAAACATTATTATTCTGCATATCATTCTCATGGTAGGTATAAATATGAGTTTCTCCATAAAGAAATATGTCCGTTTATAAATAATGGGTGTTAAAACGTTCCTCGTTTGCTCTCAGCTTTCTAAAAACACATCCTCTTGCTAAAAATACTTCTAGATGCAAGGCAACATTTATTTCACTGTTTTTCAATGAAAGTGGGCTACATTTAGTCAGAAATAATAGGATTTGATACTGCTTTAAAAATTAGTAGAAGCCAAGCGCTCTGCGGAAGTCCTTTCCTCTTAGAGTTCTGTTGCTCAAGTTAAAGGCTGGGCCAAAGAGAATCCAACTGTGCTTGCAATAAAGTGTTTTATTGAAAAGACGAACCTTATGGTATCCTGCAGCATTTGTAGGCAGAAGATAACTGTATAAAATATTTATGTCAGTATTTCCATAAGGAATGAGAAATATCTATTTTGGAGTGGAGAAAAAAAAGTACCCTGGCATTTTGGCTGGGATAGCAGATAGAATACAGATTGAAAGTCTCTCTTGTTTCTTTTCTTTTTTTTAAAGTGTGAAAGTGATAGGGTTTTCCGTAGAAAGTCTGATATACCAATTGTTTAATAAATTATAAAGCCTTTGACTCTCAGCTATCCAGGGTCTCCCTCCTGATCAATTTATAGTTCATCACTTGTTTTGTGATTATGAGAAAAAGGGAATTGGGGAAATGAGATAGTCTTGTAAATCACTCAAGCCAAATGAACATTTTTGTCCCTTCAAATTACCAAGAGGGTTCAGATAAAACTGTCACCCTAGCTTAAATCACCTGGATATTTACTTTTTGTTGGTGGTCAGAAAAATAGTATTTTCACATGTTTTTTCTGACTATAAAATCAATATGTGCTCATCCAAAAAGAAAATGTGGAGAGTGCAGAAGAATACAAAGAAGAAAACAAAGTAATCCTAAATTCCCACTAACCAGTGTCAAAATTTGCATTTCTAGTGTTTTTGTAGCTCTAAAATAGTTTTATCTTATGTATTGCTAAATCATGGGGGATACTTAATACTGGGTCCTACTTTTTTCACCTCAATAGCATTTCTATTAAAAAAATCTTACTTTTAAAGATTCATTTTACAATCTAAAGGATTTGCTTGCTGCCAGTATATCTGGGCATCTTTCACAGTAGTCATTCCCTGGACATTCTTTCTAAGAGAAGGAAACAACTGTAGTTTACATGTGTGCACACGTGGGTGTTTAACTCACTCTGCACTCTCAGTGCCAGCCTACTTGGGAGTTCTGTGGCTCCCTTATCATGTATTTCACTATTGAAATTTCTTGGTTGATTTATACGTACTCCAGACAGTTACAAGAATTAGAAGCAATTTTTTTGAGGGAACAATGGTGTAGACATAAGGTAGAGGTAGGAATGAGGCTGATAGAAAAACGTTTATTAGAACTCCCTGACTAATACTTCCCATTGGGCCAAAAGTCACCATCAAAGGCAGACTGCAAACTGGCTTACAGACATGTTCATCTGGGCACACCTTTTTTTTTTTTTTGCCATGCCATGCGGCTTATGGGCTCTTAGTTCCCCAACGAGGGATTGAACCAGGGCCCTAGGCAGTGAAAGCACGGAATCCTAACCACCGGACCGCCAGGAAATTCTCGGCACAACTTCTTTAAGAGTTTGAATGTTTTAAGATGGGGAGGATTGACATAAATTGTGGATTGCTGCAATTTCTGAAGATATGACCAAGCTGGGCCTGTGTTCTGCATGGCAAAATCAGCTGGCGCTAAAGAATATTTACACGGAATTTGTTGTAGCTGGAGAATCCGTGCTGTGGTCTGACTTGGGTCTGATCACTCTTGTGGTTAGGTTGGCCTGATTCTGAAGTCAGCGTGGGCTGCCATCTATCACAGTGTTTGGCTCTTTTTATCACAACAGAGAAATTTTCTCTGTACCTGTGTGGTTTTTTTCAGTTTTTTTGTTTTGTTTTGTCTTGTTTTTATAAATTTATTTATTTTTGGCTGTGTTGTGTCTTCACAGTTGCGTGCGGGCTTTCTCTAGTTGTGGCGAGCAGGGGCTACTCTTGGTTGCGGTGCACAGGCTTCTCATTTGCGGTGGCTTCTCTTATTGCAGAGCACGTACTCTAGGCGCGTGGGCTTCAGTAGTTGTGGTGCACGGGCTCAGTAGTTGTGGCTCGCAGGCTCTAGAGCACAAGCTCAGTAGTTGTGGTGCACGGGCTTAGCTGCTCCACAGCATGTGGGATCTTCCTGGACCAGGGCTCGGACCCGTGTCCCCTGCATTGGCAGGTGGATTCTCAACCACTGCGCCACCAGGGAAGCCCTGTACCTATGTCTTTACTAAAAGCAAAATAAGTGAAAGATGAATAGGGTCTTGTTTCAGGAAAAAATAGTAGGAAGCTTATTTTATTTTTTTGGAAGTATACAATATTCTAACTATTTAATATGCAAGTAGTAACTATGATTCAAAAATACAGTCAATTAACTTCACCCATGGTTATTGACTCTGTAGCGTTTGAATTTGCAAACCTTCTTCTAAGCTTTCTATTAGCCATCACTATGAGCTAGACTTTATTCTTTAATCAAATAAAAGCAAACCAGCCACTAAAAAAAACCCCTGCTATTCCTGATGTTGGGAATCAGAAAAGAATCCTCTCCTTTAACGTCTTCGAGAACGTTCTTATCATGAACACAGCTAGAAGTTTACTCCTGCTGAAATGGATCTTAGCAAGCAGAGGCCTAGAATTTTTCTGGTCAGTGTCATCATAACATCATCACCATTATCAAGTTCACTTCCTGTCGAATGTAAATGGAATCTAACAGTTATTGAGTGCTTGCCAGCCCTGTAGTAAGTACTTTTCACACATTGGCATTTAATCCTTGCATTAAACCCGTGAGATAGGTATGGTTATTGCATTGCATTTATTGGGTAAGGAACTTGGGATTGAATGACAAGATACCTATGCTGTAAATCCACACTGCCTCTCCCAGTGCTGAGGCTTTTTTCTGAATACAGCAACCCGGTATAAAACTCCTTGGTCTACGTCAGTGCTGTCCAGTAGGAATAGGATGAAAGTCAAATTCAGAATCTTCTGTAAGCACATTAACATAAAAAGAAACAGGTGAAACCAATTTTAACAATAAATTTTTAACCCAGTATATCCAAAATATTTTCATGTGAATTTATAAGCAATACAAAAATGATTGAGCTATTTTAATTTTTTGTGTTAAGTCCAAATTTTGGCATGCATTTTATACTTATATACTTATAGCAGATGTCAGTTTGAGACTAGTCATATTTCAAATGCCAGGCTAGTGGCTGATGTCGGGGACGATTCATGTCTAGTTTTAATGCATCATCCTCCTATTTAAAGCAAAGAATGTTAGGAATTCACACCAGGAAGTCTAAACCCTTGTGGTTGATTATTCATACAGCTAGCTCCTCTGGTTATGAGGAAAATAGAGAAAGATTCTGTCTTTTCATAATGCATTTTGGGCCCTGACTGGAACTCTGACATAAATAACAAAGACATTTTATTGAGAGATTTGTTCTCAGTCCCTCAAAGCCTGGCTCTGTATGTGGTACTGCCGTGGCCCCTAAGTGTAATGAGTACCAGAAGATTGTCAGTCATCGTGCCTGAATTAATCTGCGGTTTTCAGTCTGCCCTGGGGAGGTGGAGGAGACTAATTAATGCAGGAGGTGGCAAGCATCTATGGATGTCAGCATCAGTAGTAAACAAAAGAAATAAATGCCCAACTATTATCACAGGGAGCTCTCTGAGATATTTAATTCTTGAAAAGGGGCCCTAATGCTCATAAAGGTGGCCCATCACTGGATTAAATGACTCAAAACCACATGACTAATTGGTGTCTAGATTTGAGAGGACTTCCACACTTTTTTTTGCGGGGGGGGGGCTTGATAAAGAAGGTACTTTTCAGGTGAAAGCCCCTGAAATATTGGTTCTCGTACATTTCTCATAAAACCATTTTAGGGCATAGTTTTTTTTTTTTTTTAATTAACTGGGAAATTACAATTTTAGTCAATTACTATTTGGGTGCACAAAGTGATGCCCTAGGGGTTGACAAAGTTGGCATTCATCCTCCCAAATGGTCTGTCACTGTCAGGGAAGAGCTTATCGAGAGAGGGATCCAACTCAATAATTCCTATTATGTAATTGATACTTTCCTCACCATGCCATGCTGCAAACTGTGATTTGTTAATGGTTTGTTTGTGATACAGAGAATCAGATCAACCTGGCACAGGCAACTGGCTCTGTGGCAGCTACCGTGTTCTGGATCCAGGCTCATCATACCGTAGTGCTAGAGAGCTGACGTTGACTTGCTTTATAATTCTATTCATTAAATTAATTTAGGGTATATAAACTGATTTATTGTGAGATTTAAATTCATTTTCCTCAAGAGAGCCCAGAATATTAGGTTAGCAGTTTTCTGAGCACAACTTTGACTCAGTTTCAGGGGACAGGTAATTTAATGTCAGCATCCCATAATTTTAGCTACACAATATCATTTTCTCTCGACTTTTCACTGCTGAGTCACAAATCTATTCGAAAGGGTACAAGTGTGTCAGAGCATTTCCGGTGGAGAGAAAGTTCCTGGATGACTTCGGTCTCTCTGCAGCCTCAAATTCCTGGTCTTCATTCCAACATCTATAGTTGCATTTCTTTTTCGATACTCAGCGATCCCACAAACTCAGTATTTAAAGCTGAGCTTAATAATTTGGAGCAGAACTCTGTAGCCTCATTGTAGGTCATTCTCTTTCTGCGTTGCTTCCTGTTTGTATTTCTCCCTTTCTGTTGCCTCAGTTTCTGCTAAAATCTGAACTCCAGTCACATCAAGTGTAGGCTACTGCCCACTCAAGGCAACTTCCCCAGACTTTAGGCTGCATCCCTTCTTTTGGGAATCCTAAGAACATTTCATCAGTGCCATTTTGATTAAGTCACTATCCTGTTCATAAATCCCAGCGGTAAGTGTCAATTTCTCCAATAACCTGGAATGTTTACTAAGTGCTTAGCTCTCTGCTAAGTGTAGACTTGACTGTCAGATCCTCTCATTCAACTTGCTGCCCTGTATCATTAGTCCCAACTCAATTTGTCTGAGCAAATGTATTCAAGCTTTGCCCCACATGAAAGTTTGGGTGACTTTCTCTGCCATTTTCCTTACTCGTCATGCCTTCCTCTCCCCTTCCCATCAAATGATCTCCCTTATTTCATTCAAAACTTGCTAAGACCTACTCATTGCCACTTCTAGTATCCCCAGGAAACTCCTTTCATCCATATCAGTTGTTTTCTTCTTTTACTCGCTTCTTTTCAGAACCTCTATTCTCAGCTTTTGTCATGTTCTGTGTAGAGTTCTACATATGTTGCTTCAAAGTTTCCATGACATTTTCCTGTGCCATGGGCCTTGTCAACCTGAATATTGTAACTTATCAAAAAAAGGAACATGCCTTCCATCTTTAATGCTCCTTAGAGCAAGCACTACTGCAATTTGGGTATGGTAGATGCTGAGTACAGGTATTACTGCTGGTATATTACTCTTTTCCCTTCTTTAAGTCTTATCGTGGTTGGAAGGGGTAATATCCATATGTCATAACATCTCCCACTTTATTGTAAATACTGCCCTGAATATTTCTGATTGTTTTAGAAAAGGATGTACTATGTAGTTCCTTCTAGAATTCTGCCACCTCTCCCCCCAAAATAAACTTAAATACTCAGTGCACGTGGTTACCCAACAGAACTATAGGTCCTTTTTATGCTTGTTGGGACATCCAGGTGGAAAGACATTGTAGACAGCTGAAATGTTAATGACTGAATATAGGCTGAGAAGCCATGCATTCCCTTAGCTGTCGCCTAAATGATGTAGTACCTTGAGGTCTGTGGAAGAGCAATGAATCTTCCTTTGTATTCCAGATTGCCAGAATATCTGTATCATCTAGCTCTATGTAGATGTAGCTATCTATACTGTTTCCATCCTTACTGGAGCAACTATTATTTTGCTCACATGTTTCCTTTACGTCTCAGAACTCACCTATCCAGAAGCGTACTGACACCATGATCACAATTTAGGTCAGTGAATTATTGGTGGAGAGAAGTGTGGTTTCATAGTCTTTAAGCATCAACATTGCAGATTTCCTTAAAAGTGGTTAAGTTGAAGCGAAAGATGTGCCAGCATGCTGAAATGCTGGGAATATTTCTTGCTGTGAGTTATAAGAATTACTAAAGAGAAAGGAAAGAAATAAAGGGAAAATCCACTAATCTCTTTGGTAAAGTGCTCACACTGCACATTTACAATTAAGCTGCTCTGATTTCTGTAATTAAAATAATTTCCTCTGAGAGGCCTTAATAGTTCATGCCCATGTGTAAAAAAATGCTGTTGTCATGAATGAACGATTGAAAGAAAGGTCTTATTCACATGTTTTCGTTCTCGTGAGAAATCTTTGAAAACAAACCAGGCATGAAAAAGACAATCAGTAGGGTTGGCCCAGGGTTGTTTTAGCAATCCATGGGAGGTACCAGCTCACACATGTATTCATCCGTTCATTCAGCAAACATTTAGTGAGCACTAACTCTTTGGCCAGTGCAATGGGTACAGTGATGAATAAGACCTAGCCTTGCCCTAAAAGAACTCCCATTCCAGAGTGGGTACCAGACAGATGAATAGTAGAGGCCAATAAGTGCTAACCAGAGGTATGGGTGGGTGTAAGAATGGAAGTGTTCACTGATACAAGCCCATCCCTTGGAGACATCTACAGCCTTTTAAAAAAGGCCTTAGAGCATTTTATTTTGCCAGTCATGGATGGAATGACAACAGGGGCATACATTTTAATAGAGATATGAAAATTCAGTGTTTAATTATTGAGAAAATAAAATTGCACAAATAATTAGTATATATGTATTGATTAGGCATAAAGTATACATTACTATTACTAGGAACATTTTATTGCATGTTACTATATACGTATATAATATGAATACATGTCATACCATAAACATAATATGAATAAAATAGGGGGGAAAGTAAAGAGAGGAGAAACTTGATGTAATCCAGAGCTCACTAGAGCAAGCATAGGACACAGCTGGAATTGAATTCTTACTTCGGCCCTAATTAGTTGTCTGAATTACTTCATTTCTTTCCTCCTTGGTGAAATGAATGGGAGAGACTAGACGAAATGCTTTACTGGGAGTGAAATTCCAAGAGTGGCAATTATTAAGGTCATCGATGTATGACCTAGGAAGTAAGATATATACTCAGGGCTGCACATCTGGCTGATTAGATCTATGTGGGGAAAAGCTGGTCAAGTAATTCACTAGCAATTCATTGGAAAGTTTTAGGCCATGCCTTGTTTAGCATCCCCCTTAGTGGTTTTGAATGTGGCTTTGGAATTTATCTACTACTTCTGGTTGTCACTCTTGTGATTGGGCTCGTCTCTAATTTGGGGGTGACAGTTTATTCTTACAGTGCTAGTTTGTTGCTCTTTTCATAAATCACTTCAAATTCCAAAGACACTGTTGAGCAGCAGGCCACCTGAGTGCTTGATGAGTCTCCGTGGGCCTCCTAGAACTGAACCTCTCCACTGGGCAGATTCAAGCACCTACATCTACTATGCTGCATTTTCTTCCACAACTCATAATTTTAATTTTGGCATTCAAGATATATTTGGTGTTAATGTGTATTACTGCCAAAGATAATGGGTGCCCTGCTGGAGAGATGGCATTTTCACTGTTCTCTATTAAACCTCACACTTGATTGGCAGGTGTGTCCTAGAAAACTTGGCGTAACACCTTGTTAGAGGACACAGTGTCTTCTAACAGTCGGGAGGAAGTTAGGCTGAAAAGTGGTCATAAGTGAAGTCAGCTGGGAGTGTTCAAGAATGAATTTTTCAAGCTCTCCGGAGTAGAGGGAAGTAAATACTCTTATGAAAATCTTTTTCTTCTTTTATGCAGAAGTTTCCACTGACTATAACTTTTTGGGGATATCTCAGGAAGATTGGAAGACTCTTTGGCTAACTTAGAAGAATGATATTTACAATTTAATTGTATGATAAAGTTGCATACTGGCATGATGTTTGTATTTACTCTACTGTTTGTTAAATCAATATGCAGGTGATTTTAATGCATCAAACTACACTAGCATTTGACTTCTGTGTGTAGAGTGGGGAATGAGTAAGAGATGTTATTCTTCTGCGACACGTTAGCCGGTAAAATTTTCTGAGTTACTGAGCTTCTGTTATCTCATCTGCAGAGCGGGGATGATGAGAAGTGGACATGAAGAATGGTTACATGACATAGATAAAAAAAAAATGTGTCTGGTAAATGAAAGTGGATTCTCATAATTAAAAATATTAGATAGTATTAATGTTTTATGGAAAAGTGGAACAAATAAAATATATTCCAAAGTAGTCAAGTATAAAAACCTACTAGGGCAGTATCACTTTTAAAAATTGTCATGTTATGAATATGGTGGTCCTAATTATGGGATGCTCTATCTGCTTTGAGGAATAAGCTTTCCTTCTCTGTGCCCTGTCGTCATTATGCACTGCAATGGACTTCTACAAACAAAGAAAAACACATGAAGGTCATCTAGGTTTTTGTTCTTTTCTAGTGTTTTTAAGTATCTGCACAATCCTCTTTGGAAATGTGTGCTTTCTACACTGCAAGTAAGGTACACATGGGGCTGAATCTCACTGCAGTTTTAACTAAACCCATGTCCTAACCAGCTAAGCAAAGAACAGTGAGGACTGGTTCATTTGTAAAACAGGATTTGGTCTTTAAAAAATTAAAGCTCAGTGAGGGCTTCCCTGGTGGCGCAGTGGTTAAGAATCCTGCCGGGTTTCCCTGGTGGCGCAGTGGTTGAGAGTCCGCCTGCCGATGCAGGGGACACGGATTCGTGCCCTGGTCTGGGAAGATCCCACATGCCGTGGAGCGGCTGGGCCCGTGAGCCATGGCCGCTGAGCCTGCGTGTCCGGAGCCTGTGCTCTGCAACGGGAGAGGCCACAGCAGTGAGAGGCCCGTGTACCGCAAAAAAAAAAAAAAAGAATCCTCCTGCCAATGCAGCGGACACGGGTTCGAGCCCTGGGTCTGGGAAGCTTCCCACATGCCGCGGAGCAACTAAGACCAGGCCCCACAACTACTGAGCCTGCGCTCTAGAGCCCGTGAGCGACAACTACTGAGGCCGCGTGCTGCAACTACTGAAGCCCACGTGCCTAGAGCCCGTGCTCTGCAACAAGAGAAGCCACCACAATGAGAAGCCCACTCACCGCAATGAAGAGCAGCCCCCGCTCGCCGCAACTAGAGAAAAGCCCGCACACAGAAACGAAGACCCAATGCAGCCAAAAATTAATTAATTAATTAATTAATTAATTAAAATTAAAATTCAGTGAGACATCGCACTCCTAGTCTTTTCTTTACACACCCTTCAAAACATCTTTAAGATTTTTGTTCTAGACAATTACATAATTAAAGCCAAAATAAGTATTCCAAATAATTTCACAATTTCTACCGGAAAATCCCCACACTTACTGAGCCATGGTCCAATATTTCTAAAATAAATGCCACCAGTCCTTCCTAATGCAGAGTCCTGCAGGGTAAAGTGAAAAATGAAAACTTTCTTATTCGCCAGTCTCTTTAGCTGTCCAGTTTGTAATTGAAAACCCCTAGCAAGAGAAGATTTCTTTTTCACACACGTTCAGTTCTTATACACCTGGTTTTATTATTGATTGTACATGAGAACAGGCTGTGATCCCATTACTTGTACTTTTATCGTTCCCTGAGTGTTGACTTCAAAATTGTACTTTTTCTCTGTTGGATCTTCCAAACGACTGTGATCCGTTTTCCAACCTAGCTGGATAGTTTACCCTCTCTCCTCCTGGCTAGGATTCACAGTAGTGAACTGCTTCTGTGCTAATTATTAGGGCTTACTTTGGGACAAAAACTTAGGTTCCCAGTCTTAGTATTTTATCATTTTTTAATGTTGAATGTCAAGGAGTTCAAGTAGTACTTTAAAATCCAGGAGAAATCCAGAAGAAGCACTATGAACAACGTTCTATTATTTATTGCCTCTTCTGACTTCATAATTAATAATGAAAACAAGTTTTATCTAGAACCCAAAACACAGTCCAAGAATAAGCTGTTTAAATGGTGTGAATTATTTAAAAAATGCAATCAGTCTTCGGGAGTATATTTCTAGTAGATTCTATGACATCTTATTGTTTTTATGTGTTCTTCCCTGTATGTAGTATTCTTTTTCTTCTTGGTAAATTGTGTTGGTATGTACAGGGTCTTGGCACCATAAGGGGAAAGGAACCATTACATTTATAGATAATGTAAGACAATCCGTTTATTTTCACTTTACTGGTCTCTACTACAAATTTTATTACCATTCAAAAACTCTATAGATGTTAAAGTTTATACCAGATTCACTGAGTAAAACTTGCAAAATCATGGTCCTTAATCAGATTCTTTATATTCAGGATGAATTTTTCTAATAGACTTTTCTATAAAATGTCTAAAGTGCTATATTTTCCCTCCTAAAATCTTCAGCTGAGATGGAATCACAGGTAAGATTTTTTAAATTTTACTATATTTAGTACATGTATATAATTTGTTTACTTTCTCAGTTAGTCAATTCCTTTAGACTTACAGTGTGACAACTTTAATTCCTATGAAGTAGCATAGTTTTTTTTTTAACATCTTTATTGGAGTATAATTGCTTTACATTGTTGTGTTAGTTTCTGCTGTATAACAAAGTGAATCAGCTATACATATACATATATCCTCATACCCCCTCCCTCTCGCGTCTCCCTCCCACCCTCCCTATCCCACCCCTCTAGGTGGTCACAAAGCACAGAGCTATCTCCCTGTGCTACGCAGCTGCTTCCCACTAGCTATCTATTTTACATTTGGTAGTGTATATATGTCCATGCCACTCTCTCACTTTCTCCCAGCTTACCCTTCCCCCTCCCTGTGTCCTCATGTCCATTTTCTACGTCTGTGTCTTTATTCCTGTCCTGCCCCTAGGTTCTTCAGAACCATTTTTTTTTTTGATTCCATATATATGTGTTAGCATACGGTATTTGTTTTTCTCTTTCTTACTTACTTCACTGTGTATGACAGACTCTAGATCCATCCATCTCACTACAAATAACTCAATTTTGTTTCTTTTTATGGCTGAGTAATATTCCATTGTATATATGTGCCACATCTTCTTTATCCATTCATCTGTCGATGGACACTTAGGTTGTGAAGTAGCATAGTTGATCAAACGCAGACTCCATTCATGAGACTCATGTGTGCTAATGTCTTGTGATTACATTATACATAGTGATACATGCTATGTGTTTTATGAATTTCCTTATTAGATCTCCAAAAAGGAAGACAAGCCCATTTTTTATGGTTTTATTTTCCCAAATTCAAGTTATTATTGTCCTTATGACATGAGAATATTTAAATACTGTATATGAACACTGTTGAAATTCACAAAACTACTGAAGTTAATGCAACAAAATAGCATGTTTGTAGGGACAAGATAAAATGACTGTAACTATTGTCAGATGTCAGAATTGCTTTAGTCTTTTCCATAAATCACGGTGGGAGTATCATTAGCATATGTGATTAATGACACTTCGTGTTGTGAATTTGATTACAACCACAAAACAAATAGTAAAGAGGAAATCACTCATGAGCACCTTACACGAAAAGGTTGAGATGTCTCCTCCAAATTATCATAGTTTGATTACTCAGCAAGTCTGTTAAGCACAATTCATTGAAGCCCACAGAGACCTAACAGAGATTTTCCCAGTGATATTCAAATCCCTTTCAATTCTTTTTTCATAAATACAATGAGCAGTTTGGGGACTAGCAATAATCTCTTTTCCTCCATCCCATTTCTTATGTGGAAATTTCTGAATTCCTGTTTATGGTTCCATAGTACCTCATACTGAAACAGTGTTTTCCTTTCACAGAAGTAGTGTTTGATTTATTCAGAGATAACCTTAAACTTCATTATTTTGAGACAATGTTATTTTCTTTAATAAATATATGCTTTCAGTTCTTTAAGTTCCAAATCTGTTATCCCTTTACAGAATGAAATTGCATATTTTCATTTGGATGATAGTGTTAAAATTTCACTGGCAATCCACAGAAGGCCCAAGTGAGGATACTCTTGGTATTACCTGTTAAAAATGGTTTTAATATGTAAATTATTAACACTGAAAAAAGATACATTTTACCTAGTCATTTTTTTACCTAGTCAAAGTCATTTTTTTACCTAGTCAAAGACATTTTCCAATTTGTAGGAAGCATCTCTATTCATGGAATCATACATTTTAATTATAAACGACACAGTATTCATATCCATTAATTATGAACAAATCCATCAATATATTCTACTTGACAAAACGTTCTTTGTCTCATTTATGTTATTTATATAAATTTACAATAATAAACCTTCTTTCAGTAGAACAGTTTAAAGAATTTGCCTAATTTACCTTCCCACCTCTAGGGATCTAAATCAGATTTATTTCTTAGATGAGTATGAATTTGTGAGAGGGTATAAGCAAAATTCTCTGACTCCCAACTTGTGCTGAGGATAAGGCACATGTCCAAAATTAGTTTTCAGTCCTCTAAACATTAATATTCAACAAATATTAATGGAGCATTTAACTCGCCTCAAGTGCTGTGATAGGCAGAGTGGATCAAAAGATCCAGGAGACGGGGACCCTGGCTACAAAAGCCACATATTAAGAGATAAAGGAATGTAAACAAATGAGTAAACTATAGGGGAATGAGTAAAACGTCTGGAAAAATGGTATTTGCACAGTTTACACTGAGGAGTAAGTGATAAACTCTGCATTGGTGGTGGGGAGAATAGTTGGTGAGCACGCCTGGAAAGGACCCAGATCTACCGATGGTAGTGTTCCTTTTGCAAAGATGAAGATGAGTTTTCCAGGTGGACAATGTGTAGAAGTTTATTCCATGCAAGTGGCACTGTGAGGGACAAAGATGTGAAAGGGGGTGACGTGTTTTGAGGTGACCATGGTGTAAATTACAAGGAACCAATAGATTGGAGAAGTAAGCCATATCTGGATTGTGACTCTTGACCTTGGTCATGGGTCATCATACATCATCAGCTGTCCTCCATAGTTGGTTCATTGTTCCACTATCTTGGAGAAAACTTGCAGTTAGGCAAAACAAAATTTTTCATGGCTTTCATGAAAGTAGAAGTTGAAGAAAAACAACTACCTTTTCTCATTGTCACTGCTTGCTACCTATTCCTAGCTGTAGATTCTTGTTCAGCAATTCCTGTATTAAAATGGCGGGACAATAAACAATGTATAGTCACATATCATTTATTTAGTACCAGCCGCATACGACGCACTTCGCTTGTCACTCCTATCATTCTGAATGCTTTTTTTCACATTGGTCACTATGAGAGGGGCTGTAAAAAGTCATCTTTATTGGAAAGAGGAAAATAGATCACAATAAATTGCAAACACATCAGGGAGTTTACTTATAAGCAGCAGGAGAGAATCACAGCGACTTTTCATATAGAAAGAAAGCGACAGACTGAAAGAAGCACTCTGTGGGAGATGGCAAAGCATAAAAATATCAGAGATGTTGTGAAAGATTTGGAAAGATTCAGCTGTGTCAACCCATTGTGAATTCTGTAGATAGTTTAAGGTTTGTGCTGGTGCCGTCCAGAGTAATTTGATCAGCTCTTGACTCCTTTAGCGGATAAAAAAAATGGCGGTTTTGCCAGCAGGTGCAAGTAATACCATGACAGATTATTTGTACCCTTGAAAATTAGAATTTTTCTATATTTCTGAATAAAAAGAACAAATGAAAGATTCAGCCCATTTTCAGGGGCTTTGGAAGATATGCAAAGCAAGGTAGGAAAAGAGAATGTTCTAATGGAAATAGAACAAAATATTGGAGGTTATCATATATTATAAGACTCTCGTTAACTATTACATTGCTTTCTGAAGATGAATGTGTGTTAAAGCGTAGAGGTTATCTTGTAGGGTTATCCCAATAAACTGATGTTTATTAAGCATCACCTAGTTTTTACTATTCTGAGAGTTTGAGGAAAAGAAAAGGTAGAATAGGCCCTTGAGTCACTTACTCATGATTTATCTAAAAAGATGGAATGAACATAGAAATACCAAAAATAAAGACTAAAAATGAAATGTAAGTGCCAAAGTATGTAGCATAGTCCACAAATAATACATGGGGTCAAAAAGAATAGTGCTCTTTGTGGGCTGCGGATAATGGGGGAGAGGAAGGAATTGAATCATACCACTAGCATTTCATTTTACTTTGAGAGTGAGCAAATCACTGCTAACACACATTAATTAAACAATGTTATAGTTCAAATTCTACCCTAAAACAAAAAAAAAACTACAACCACTATTAATAATCACTTATTTTAATAATATTAATTACAATATAAGAATATGAACTATCTACCACCTACTATTTGATGGGTTAGTTGGTGTCTTCAGGCCCAAAAGCCCTTTTTATTGATATGTACTTATTCATAGCATTTCATCTTTTCTCATCATAGTGAAATTAGTCCCAGTTACTACCCGTTGTTATACCAGCCCAGTCCACTGCAGTTACATTATTAATAGATCCTGTATGAATGAATAACAGCTGATGGTTTATGCTTTATATGTGAGGTCTGTTAGATATGGAATTTAAACTTGCTGCTTTGGTTCCATAACATAATTTTCCATCTCAACCTTATTATTTTGAAAATATGGAAAATGTAAACCCTACTTCCAGTAGAAGAACACAGTATTATATTTATCCATTCATTTCGAGTTTTTGTTCTAATATCCTAATGCTTATAAATCCTGTCTTTTCCTTATCGCTACTCTTCTTTTCACTCCAATGTAAAATATGTTTTCTGCTCTTCAGGTCTGATTGAAGGGTTTTGAGCAAAGGAATATGATGAACTGGTTTATAGCAACTCTGGATACTATGTTGGAAACAGACTGTAGGAAGAAAGAGGAGAAGGAAGTACACCAGTCAGACTATTATATTCAAATCAGCTAACAGTGGAAGTAGTGAGAAATGGTTGAATTCTGTTTTGTTTTGAAGGTAGAAACAGGTTATGGAATGGAAAAGAAAGGAAAAAATCTATGATGATGCCATGTAAGGGTTTTTTTCCCTGAGCAGCAGGAAATATGTTGTTGCCTTTAGCTGAGATGGTGAAGACTGGAAAGTAGTGCAGTTTGGGGGAAGAATATGAGATCAGTTTCAGACAGATGAAGTTTAAGAGATCTTTTGTCTATCTGAGTGGAGACGTTGAGTAAGCAATTGAATGTATGAATCTAGAGTCCTAAGGAAAGGTTTTGTCTGGATATATACAAGCGGGCAGCATCAGACTACGGATGATATTTAGAGCTGTATGTTAAATGACGTTACCAAGGGAGTGAGTGTATATAGAGAAGAGTGGAGATCCAAGGACTCGATCTCGAGAAATCTGGCAGAAGTGGACAAATCAGCAAACAGGACAGGGAAGATCAACCAGTGAGATAGAAAAAAAAACCGTGAGAATATGATGTTCTAGAAGACCAGTGAGAAAACCTTTAGCAAGTGGGAACATATGATAACCATGCTAAATTTTGCTGATGGGTCAATATAAAATCAGGATGAGAAGGGACTACTGAATTAAGCAATGTGGAGATCGTCAATAGTCTTGACTAACATTTTTGTTGGGGTTGATGATGGTGAAAGTCTAAGTGGTTTTAAGAGAGAATGGGAGAAGCGTCATAGGCTGTAAGAATTAACAAGTCTTTTGAGGCATTTTGTTATAAAAAGGAAGGGGAGAAATTGAAACTGACTTTGAAGTAAGGTCAAGGGAAGGAAATCATTATATATTCGTATTAACAATTATTGTCATACTGTTATTATTTTAAGATGGGAGAAATGAGAATTGCTATTGTACTAATGGGAAAGAGTCAGTACAGAGAAAAACTTCCATGTATTTAACATTATTTACTCATGTAATCTCAGCAACTCTGTGGAGTATATTCTATTTAATAGAAGCAGAGACTGGATATCTGTAGCAGGTGGGCAGTCATCCTTGGCAATCTTGTCCAAAGTCTGAGCTCTTAACCACTTAACTTGATTACCACTGCAAAGACTGTTTCCAGCTAAGGTCGCATTCTGAGGCACTGGGGGTTAAGACTTCAACATATCTTTTTCAAGGAATAACACAATTCAACCCTTAACAACTATATTAGTATTTTATATGAATTGAGATTTATTTGAACTTGAGAATTGTAGCTATAGCAACATACAGTTCTGTAGCCATATTACTGATCCATCCCCTTTCACTCAGTTTTCTATCCACACTAGAAATACGTGAATTTGGGGAAAATGAGACAAAGGCTAATATATTGACTAATACATTATTGGCTTCCCAGTACTCCTGGGGTAAGCACAAAGCTCCTTAACATGACACCAGGCCCTCAAGAATCTTATCTCAACCCCAAATGCCTGGACCTTCCTTTCCAACCCCTCTGGCTGTATTTCACCTCTTTACACCCTCACCCTTCATGCTTCCCTCACCTTAGGGTCTTTGCTTGTGTCTTTTGCCCTTCCTCTTCCTTTCCTTCCACTCTTAGCCAACCTCTACTTATTCCTTAGATAACAGCACTACCACTGCTTCCTCAAGGAAGTCTCTGGATTACCTAGAAAAAATTCTTCCTTCATAGGTTTTTAGAGCAAGGTTCACCTCTTTGTCTTAACTCTATCACATTGCAGTTTTTGCATTTTGCGTGGGTGATCATTTGATGAATGTGTGCCTCTCACAGACCCACAGGAGAGGGGCCATGTATCTCCAAGGCTGCGTTAGTGTCAGGCCCAGAGTAGACATTCAATACTTTGTACAGTTTTTTTAAGGAAGAGGTGCTTTAAATTGTTGGACCCTTTACTTCCACTTTCTTTTTTCTTTTTTAACATAAATTTATTTATTTATTTATTTTTGGCTGCATTGGGTCTTCGTTGCTGTGCGCGGGCTTTCTCTAGTTGCGGCGAGCGGGGGCTATTCTTCATTGCGGTGCGCGGGCTTCTCATTGCGGTGGCTTCTCTTGTTGTGGAGCATGGGCTCTAGGCACGCGGGCTTCAGTAGTTGTGGCACGTGGGTCAGTAGTTGTGGCTTACGGGCTCTAGAGTACAGGCTCTGTAGTTGTGGCGCACGGGCTTTGTTGCTACGTGGCATGTGGGATCCTCCCAGACCGGGGCGTGAACCCATGTCCCTTGCATTGGCAGGCAGATTCTTAACCACTGCGCCAACAGGGAAGCCCTCCACTTTCTTAAATGTGAGAAGGAGAAAGCTAATTTTCATCTCTTCTTGGGAGCAGGGTAGTTTTTTCTGGATATACATGGAGTTACACATGGACCTACATTTGCTGCTTGGCAATCTTTCACACCAGTATATGTGGTTGATGATGTGTCAGAATAAAGAAGTTCGGAATTCCTTGGCAGAATGCCCTGATATCGTTCATGGATGTGATAAGGCAATTGTAGAGTTGTTTCATATAATATTCTTATGTCTGCCTTATAACTTTCCCCAGTACTTTTAAGGTGGGGAGTGAGATGGGCATTCCAAATTTATTTTGTACTTTTGTGACATGGAGAATGGTTAAGTTAGAATAATGAAGACTCTTGAACCTTAACGATCTTTATAGCTGGCCAAGATCTGTCATAGCTAATGCTATCGCACAAAATAACTATTGTAACAATATTTTGAATCCCATTTTGTCCTAGCTGCTCTCAGTATAGTAAAATTTTTAAAAGTTAACTTACTGTATAATTTTTGTAGCTGAGAAGGTGGACTCAGGGGCCAGAATTTAGGGGTTTGAATGCTGACCTAGGAACCTCTACTTTCTAGTTTGGGGACCACGTTACAGTTACTTAATATCTCTATGCTTCAGTTTCTTTTTTTCTGTAAAATGGGTACTGATAGTCCCCTGTAGGTCTGTCTTGAGAATTAAAAGGTTAGATCCATGTAAATCCCTTAGAACAGTGCCTGGCCATTCAAAACTGCTACCTATTATTATTAATATTATTTTATTACAACTTTGTATGACCCTTTTTTTATTATTCATGAACTTTATGAAGAAGCTTTGCTGAGCACCGACTGTATACCGATTGTATGCCAGTCTTTCAGGTCTTGGGAATATAAATGAATAAGAATAAGACATTAATTTCAGAGATGACACACCTAACTCTATACAGTAATTAAACTCAAAAGGTAAGCAAACATTTATAATTTTTAGTAGTGTAAGTTTAGCAAAGTCTTCAAGTACAAGTATACATATGTATTTTAATATCTGTGTCTGTTACCACATAAAGCATATACAAACGCTTATTTTATCAAAGAATCTACCAGAAGAGTGCCACCAGGGAGGGATGGTGGTGGGCGAGTAACAGGAAGCCCAGGTCTTAATTCTCTCCTGTCAAGGCATTTCAAACTTTTATTTTACGCCTCCTCCTAGCACCTGGTGTCATTCACCTCTTGAAAGGCATTGCTTTTAATGCCGCCAGTTTACTCTGAGCTGTCAGTAATGAATCTCATTATCTCATTTTGTCTCTTTTATTTTAAATCTGTATACGAGCACAAAGTAGAGACCCCCGTGAAACAGTGAAAAGAGCTCTGGTCCAGAATGAGCCCCTTTCTGCCTCTGTGATATCACTCTATGACCTCTTAACTGGGTGAGTTACTTCATCCTCTCGGCCTTTTTCACTCTTCTGTAGAACAGAAGGACTGTACTCGGTGATATAAAATCCTGGGAGATCAGCCTTGGCTCTCGGAGCCCTTACTCTGCCTAGCAGGCAGGTAGGGGGCCCCCGTCCCAGCTGCTCCGAGGATAATATGTCACAGGGTGTGGAACTGGCTGGGCCACCATGAAGCCTGCGTCAGTGTTGTGATTCATGGAATGACAGTAGACCCGTTTAGGAGTTCTCTTGGGTGATTATAAAAGTTTTTGTGCAATTTGATTTTCAGAAATGACAGCACAGTAAAAGTAATAGGCTTTAGTGCCTAGAAAGTTCACCAAGATTGAATGAAGAACAAATGTAATTCTATCAGTGTTGAATCTTTCTTAAGTTCTCTCCCCACAGTACCAGCTAAGTGGCATTTCTAACGTGTTTAGGAGGGAGGGTTCTTAGAGCTTTGCCACTCACATGAAAGTTTAGCTGACTTCTGGGGAAAATAAGCAAGCCTGAGAGTGCACTTTCCTTTCTGTCAGGGAGACATTTCCACTGTTTTATGGCTCCTTGAGTTGCTATTTAGGGAGTCTACGCAGGGGACTAACCAGAACGGAAAGTCCCTCGAGGTACTGCATTTGACGCAGGCAGGAAGTTGAGTCCCCAAGCAAATAGTATAGAAGTAGGAGGGAGCAGTTTGTGGTGCATATACCTTAGATAGGATTTAATCCAATTCAGACTCTCAGTTCTGAAGATAAAATCCTGCCCTAGTCTACGTCCCTGGGAACTACATAAGAGAAAGTGGCTATAAAGAAAATGGTATAAACCAAAATATATTGGACAAGGGAGCTTACTTGCCACTGTATATAAGAGGCAAATCCAATCATGGACCTTCCAGAGTAATACCTCCATCGACATTTATTATTCCCTTCTGTTCCCACCATAGTATATTCTATTTGTTTGTTTCCCTGCTTTCTATCCCTATGAAGTTTATAGACTTTCAAAATTTACCATTTTTTAATCTATTTTTTCTCCCTCTCTGGTTAGACACATTCTTTTTTTTTTTTTTCTTTTGCGGTACGCGGGCCTCTCACTGCTGTGGCCTCTCCCGTTGTGGAGCACAGGCTCCGGATGCACAGGCTCAGCGTCCATGGCTCACGGGCCTAGCCGCTCCACGGCATGTGGGATCTTCCCGGACCAGGGCATGAACCCGTGTCCCCTGCGTCGGCAGGTGGTCTCTCAACCACTGCGCCACCAGGGAAGCCAAGACACATTCTTTTGATAACATCTTTTAAGATACAGAAGAGGAAGGGATTGTGGGTCTTTCATCTACTCATCCTTCCTCCTAGCACCGTGTCTGGCCCAAAGAATGAATCCCTGCATGCTGTTCGACCCATAGCTAAGAAGGTATAGAAACGAAAATTGGCCCCTTCTAATTTAGACCTTCCCCTTTGGTCTAAAGACCAAGAGCTGCAAAACATACCAGAGACAACCAAATAGTAAAAAATTATCTTTTCAAATTAATTTATTGTAGACTAAGTGTCGACAAACTACAGCCTGAGGACCAAAGCTGGTCTGCATCCTGTTTTTGTTAATAACATCTTATTTGAACACAGTCACACTCATTCACTTACATGTTATCTGTGACTGCTTTCTCACTACAAGCACAGAGTTGAGTAGTTGCTACGGAAACCATACAGTCTGCAAAGCTGGAAATGTATATGATCTGACCCTTTACAGTTAAAGTTTGTCAGTCTCTATTGTAGATTATTCAGAAGTAGAAAATTTTATAATCATCATTTTTTTGTTGGTAGTTTGTTAAATCCAACAGAACAGCGTTCTTGTGCCACCGTCAGCCAAAGGCCTTATTTTTTTCAGGATTTTAATATTCTCCAAGCACATTCATCACACATTACATGTTAATGGAAACAGTAAACTGGTTATACTGTGTTTACGGTAAAAAATCTTCTGTTGGGTACAGCTAAAGGAGTGTTCCTCACTGGACAGTCATAAATATAACTCCGATTCATTGTGACATCATAAACTTCTTGTTTGTAGTTAGTTTACCCTGATGAAAATAGCATCTCTATGGCATTCTGACTTACTATGACATTCTCATACTGGGGTACAGTTTATGAGACAAATGGGTCCAGCCTCCACTGTTACTCTCAGATTTCCAGAGTCCTTTAGTAGATGGGAGTCCACTATGTAGGACATGCATTTGTGTGGCAAGAGGAAGAAGTGGTTTCCCAGACTCACTCAGAGGCGTGTTGGGAAAGAACCTTTGCACTGGAAAAGTAAAAGGTGAAGTCACTTCTAGTCAAAACCTTTAAAATATGACTGTCCTGCTTCTAAAATGCCTCTCCATCTTGCCTGTATGGGGCACACTTTTAAAATTACATTGCTCCTTGAAAATGGGCTTAGTCAACTTTATGAGCAAAATTTCCCAGTTTTCTTTTTTCTTCTCTATTTTGGATATACTGTAATCCTACCTAGTTTCAAATGAGCTACAGTAGCAAATACTTAGGCATTGTGAAGAAAATGCTTACCTTATAATAACTGGATCAGTGTTTCAGTCTTAGTTGTATATGATTATGTACTCGCTATATAAATATAACTATCACTTCTCCATCTGCTACAACACCCCCCTCCTCTGGCCAGTCCTCCCAGGTGCATCCAGCACTGCCCTTAACTGCTGTTGCACTAAGTGACTGTTCTGCACAATTAGCGGCACGTCTGATGCCGCCTGTGAGTATGAGACACATCGTTTAAACCTTCCTTCCATCTGTACAAAATGCCAATAGTGTACAATACTGCCTGGTACCCTCTGTGCTTCCTTTCTCTGTAGGCCTTGTTACCCCACCCCTCAATGATATTGACTGATTCTCATAGAAGGAGATCTAGCCTTCCACTTATTCTTTTAGACTCCAGAGGATGTAGGAGGGCAATAATAATGTCTAATACTTATTGAGCTCTTCTTCTATGCCAGGCATTTGTTACTTCATTTAATCTATGCAATGACCTTCAAAGATAGTTACTATTATTGTATTATCATTCTCGTTTTACAGATACTAAACCTGACACAAGGAGGCTAAGCTAGTTGCCCGAGGTTGGAAACCTAGTGAGGGTAGAGCTAGAATGTGACACCTCCATCATCTGGCCTGATCTTAGAACGCAAGACACTGTGCCACACTGCAGGTGCCCAGGAGCTAAATCCTGGGTTAAGTGGGTAGTTATTGATGCACAGAGATGATTTCTGCCGTGTAAGAACTAGTGACTTAAGTTACCCAAGTTCTGGGTGAAGATGATAAAAATACATGTTTCAAAATGCACTTGAAAATAGGTTTGTTTGGGTTTTTTTTACCTTAAATATACTAAAAAGGGCTTAGGGCATTAAATGTGTTCGTGAATGGACATGGCCTCACAATTGGATCGTGGTAGGTGACATCAGGCAAAACTAAAATCAGCCGGGAAGACGTTTTAGAGGATATGGTTTGTAAAAGTTCCTTTGAGGCCCTTAGAAAAGACGGTAAATGTACTGTCCCCAAATCCTGCTTTTCCTCATTTGGAAGATAAAATGGCTATTATAATCATGGGTAACTTCAAGATCAGTGGAACTGACTGGGAAAAGAATGGCCAAATGAAAAGCAGGCTTTCTACCTATTGCCATGATAACTGTCTGACCTACGTCAAGATCCTTTTGCTGAGGTTCAACTCATTTCCATGCAGTCAGGTCTGACATGCCAATAATGATGTAGAGCATGAAACACCAAAGGATTCTACAGATTATCACTTCTGCTCTGCAGACAGACAGCACTTCACTTAAGCAACTTTCCAGATATCTCCATTGTGCATCTGATGGAAGGATTTAGTCTAAGGCCAGAGGTTGTAACCTTTTGTCCGGGAGATGGAGCCTTTGACCAGAGGTGTAGCCCAGAAACCGCCACCCTGTGGCATCCCGACTACGCAGCAAGTTTTGCAGGCCACGCTGACTGTCACATTTTTGTCTTCTTTCATCAAGGAACACGATAACAAAGATATTCCTTCATCTCTCATGCGTTGAGATTTTCTTCTTTACTAATCCAGCATGTTTTGATTGCCTTTGGGAGAGAAGAGTAATTCAGATGTAGAATTTCATTAGTTTCAGAAACCTATGGCAGAGGAAGAGCTGCTAGAGAATTTGAAAGAACTGGTCTGTGCAGTGCTCACTGCTACCCTCGTATCATCAGCTCATGGTGACTTCATTGGGATGGGATTATAGGTCAATTTAGAGAGATGGGATTCTCTGAGCTCCCACAATTTGAACTGAACCAAAACTCAGATCAAAATTGGATTAAGAGCCATGCAGAAACAGAAACTGTGAGTCAAAGCTGAAGGACACTTGATGAGCAGAGGCACAGAGTCCTTAGAGCCAAAATCAAAGGCACATTGTGTCCAAGACCAAAGAGCCGTGGGCTCTGCAAACTTTGAAAAACAGGTGGGTGATGGGACAGTTCATTGTAGCAGTAGTCTCAAGAGGGAGCTCCTATATGCCTTCTTAGAAATCATGCTATTTTCATCCAGAAACTGGAAATAACTCAACTGTGCATCAACAGGAGAATGGGCAAGCAGTCGTAGTGCAGTCATGCAGAGGAATACTACGCAGCAGGAAAAAGAGACAAAATATTGATAAGCGGATTGTTGTGGATGAATCTCAAAGATATTCTGCTGAGCCCAGGACTCCAGACACAAAGGACTGCCTTCTGTATGATCCTCCCTTGACCTGAAGTTCTGAAAAAAGCAGAGCTTATGTATACTAGCTGAAAGCAGATTACTGCTTGCCTGGGGCTAGTGGTTGAGGCAATAAATGACTGTAATGTATACTTCAGTGTTTTGTTTTTTTTTTTTTTTTTAAGTGAAGCTATTTCCAGAAATTTCATTTCTCTGGAATGTTCCAGAACATTGCCAATTCATAAAACAAGGTTGCTTATGTTATGGTAAAGTGCCTTTGAGCAACAATGTTATGGGTTACATTTTTATATGTGTTCCAGAAAACCCTTTGTCGAAAACCTTGAGCATTTCATTGTCTGCTTGATAAATCCTGTTTGCTCTTTTGAGGTTCCTCTCACATTGAGGGAGAATATGACACCCTAGAAGCAGAGGAGTCTGCAGCCTGGGGTTGATGATTCGGCTTTGCCATTCATTAGCTACAGGATATTGGGCAAGTTACTTAACATCTTTTATCCTCAATTCTTTATCTCTGAAGTGGGGTTAATAATAAAACCCTCCTTATAATTCATTGAGAAGATTATATAAATAAGATAGTGGCTACGAAACACCCAGCATCATGTCTCGCGTGTAGTAAGCTCTCAGTAAAGGCTGGCTGTTCCGTCAGTGTAACCTCTCCTCTGGAACCTTCTCCGTCATGCCCCAAAATGAGTGAATCAACATGTCATCTATTACAGTGCTGACGGGTTCCATCACTGTTGTGGGGTAACCTCTGTATCTCTCCTGCTCTCCTGGGAGCTGTTCCAGATGATTACAATTGTATCTTATCTATGTCTTTATTCCCAGCACCCAACACCACAGCTTTTACATGATACGTTCTCAAATCAGTGTAAGAACGACATCCTGGAAGCTTAAATAATCCACTGTCCTTTCAGTCTTACACTTTTCTTCAGAATGAGCTGCTATGGGATTCAAGCCTTGGTGATAGACCAAGCTCTAAAGCCTTGATGAATATGAAGAATTGTATAAGAGAAACTGGAGTTAGAGCTAAAACGGCATGTTTTCATGCCTCTCCCCTTTATATTAGACACATGGAAATCGGAGTGAAGTCCCCAGAGTTCCTCTGGAGGAAGCTCGGGCAAAGCATCCATGGATTTTTTTTCTTTTCTTTTTTTGGCCATGCCACGCAGCTTGCGGGATCTTAGTTCCCAGATCAGGGGTCGAACCTGTGCCCCCTGCAGTGGAAGCACGGAGTCTTAACCACTGGACTGCCCGAGAATTCCTGCTTCCGTGGATTTTCTACAGTGCAGGATCAAATGAATAATGTGTCCACATTTGAGTGAGACTTCAGAAATGGTGAAAGTTTGAGGTATGATATCCTTTTTTAGCCCATGATGCTTCTTCCCATGGTGCCCATTTATCATCCTCACAAACATTGACTTGATTTACCAGCTTTCATTCCCTGCGGAACCTGGGCCTGTCCTCTTTCAGTAATGTTAGTTGGGTTCTCTGTACACGTGAATACTTACCTTTAGATCTTAAGTCCCAATAGCCTATATTTAGAAATTTAAAAATTTCTGCCTGCATACATACATCTCCCTGTACTCTTTTCTGTTAAGTAAACAAAAATTATGTTAATAATTATTATAATAAATGATAAGTAAAATTATAAAATAAATAATAATTTGCCTTAGGGCATCGCTTCAATGTGCATGGTGGCATGTTATTTTTCTCATCAGTGACATCTTTGGATATTTGTGGAGGAAGGAAGGAGTTAATTTGGGTTACAGGATCTAGGTAAGGGTGCCTCCCTCCCTCTCTCTCTCTCTCTCTCTCTCTCTCTCTCTCTTTCTCTTTCTCTTTTCTATCACTAAACTGAAAAATAAATCCTCAGGCAAATATCTGATATTACCTAGAAGTGTCTGTCTCAACAACACGTTGCTGAAAGAGCTTTTACCTACGCTTTATATTATTTGAGTGGCAAGCAGACATACCAGACCAAACAGAAACCAAGATAAAGCAAATATACTGATGTAGGATTTTAACCTGACTGAACCCTCTTCTGAATATATCTACGTGCTATCTGCCCTGGCCAACAACAGAAACACTAAATACAAATCTTTCTCTCTATCATAGATACTACTGGTTGCAGGTGGGAGGAGAGGAAGTTGGAAAATGCTTTTATTCCATACGTAGTGCTCAACTGAGTAAGGTTCTCTTTATGCAACATTTAAAAACTTAATTTTTAGTCAGGGTGCAAGACCTAAGAAAATTTAACTCCTTTTAATACATCCATGCCACTGACAGATGCAGCAAAATACATGGAAAGTAACAGAATCCCTCATAGTGTCATTCAAGTTTCTTTATTTTTTCACAGCCTTGGGTGGGGAGGCTTTCACACATTCCTATGCTTTGCATTGTTGATTGGCTTCTTCTCCAGTTTAACTCCAAACAGGAGTCAAGGTGAGAACAATGCAGTGCCGACATGACCTCTGAGAAAATTACTTCCCTCAAGCTGAGATAGCGCACACAGATGTGGTGCGTGTTTACAGCCCAGCTAACCTGTCCAGTTACCTGGACAGCCATAGATCCTGTCTGACAGGGCCCATCTGCCACCCCACGAGGCGGTCACTGCTAGGAAGCAGGGTGATGAAAAACAAAACTCCCTGCTGACATAATAGTATAAGGAGCCAATCATGTGATGTAGAACAAAGAGCCAATGATTCCTTTCCTTTGTGCCATTGTCAACTGTTATTTCGGAAATACCAATGCTTCTTAAAGAGTTTGCTTAGCTGGTTAAGGGAAGGAAATGGATTCTCCCCTAGAGCCTCCAGAAGGAACTCAGCCCTGCCAACACCTTGACTTTAGCCCAGTGAGACCCATTTCATATTTCTGACCTCCAGAATCGTAAGATAATAAATTTGTATCGTTTTAACACACCCCACTCCCCCCCCCCGAAAAAAAAAAAAAGAATTCACTTAAAATTGCATTGCAGTCACCTGGGAATTCATGCCTGGTCTCACGTCCCTGTAATTTCTCAGCCACTTAACATGCATCCATGGAAAGCTCCAAGGTGTAAATATATTCATGTAGAGGGCAATTTTAAAAGGAGAATCAGTAATTCCCCTAGCATGTGTTTTAACTGTGGAGTATTTTCTATATACCCAGTGTTGCACTGTCTCTAATCACATTCTTTCCAATGGGCGATATGGTTTTGTAATTTTTCTGTGCAGTAGAGGAATAAAGGAGATAAATAAATGAACAAATTTTGCTTGGTATCCTCTACAGCTCATTTTAAAGGAATATTTTTAAAAGAGAACAATGACGGGGGAAGGAACACAGTAGTCTGAGGCAGGAGGTACAAGTTTTCAACTCAGCTCAGCCTTCGCTCTGTGACCTTGGGCAAGTCATTTTCACTTAAGAAACATGATGTTTCTTAAGATGAAGAAGCTGATGTTTGGCAGAGCCAGGGTTTGAATCCATACCTGCCTCGCAAGTGAGGCCTCCTGACCTTCTAAGATTCTCGGCCACGACTGCCTCCATTTTCTTTTCTTCTCTCCTCACCTAGCTTCGGTTGTCCTGCCTATAACCCAAGGATGACGCTTTCTTTTTTTGGTTGTTGTAAAGATTATATGAGATCTTGTGTGCCTCGAACTTAGTCAGTCATTTGGTTTATAGACATGCCTCAATCATGAAGGCTCTCATCATCCTCCTTGCTGTGGTTTGTTAGGACATCTGCCCCTGCTAAGTACTACTACTATTTTTCCAATGGCAATTACCTTATGCCCTACTGACATTAATATACTTCCTACATAAATATGCTGGAGAATCCAGATTTGGCTAGCTTTTATTATAAAACAGTATGATTGCTATTCTAGTTCTATATTTTTGCATAACAGGCTGCCCCAAAACTTATTTTAGAGGTGGAATTGTGTCCTCCCAAACCTCACGTGTTGAAGCCCTAACCCCTAGCAGCTCAGAATGTGATTATTTCAAGGTGGGGCTTTTAAAGAGGTAATTAAGTAAAAATGGATGGGCCCCATCCTGTGTAACTGGTGTGCTTAGAGGAAGGAGATGAGAACTAACACACACACACACACACACACACACACACACACACACACACACAGAGAAGGAAGACCGTGTGAATGCACAGGGAGAAGACAGCATCTACATGCCAAGGGGAGAGGCCTCAGAATGAAACCAACCCTTCTGGCGGTTTGATCTTGAACTTCTATCCTCTAAAACTGTGAGGAAATAAATTAGTATTGTTTAACCACTCAGTCTGTGTTATTTTATTATGGCAGCCCATGATCAAAACAGTTATAAGTATTAGCAAACTAATACATTTACTAACTTAAACAACAATATTATCTATTTTGATCATAAATCTACAATTTGAGCAGGGACAGCTGGACTCTACTTGACTCGGTTCATTCAGCTGAGGCAGCTGGAGGGAATTTTTCTGGAATCATCTAAGGCTCATTCACTCACACATCTGGTGGTTGATACTGGCAGCCAGCTGGGATTTGATAGGATCTGTTGGCGTAAGACCTCCGTGTTGCCTGGGTTTTCTTACAACATGGTGCCTGGTTCCGGGGGAGGGTTCCAAGAGAGGCCAGGCAGAGGCTCCATCATATTTTCTAACCTAGCCTTGGGAGGTATAGAGTATCACTTCTGACACTTTTTATTCATCATAACCAAGTCATAGTAGTCAGCCCAGTTCAAGGGAAAGGAGTTGGTCTCCACATTTTTACGGGCATCATGCCAAAGATTGTGCAGCTACATTTTAAAATTCCCAGAGTTGTGCAATCAAAACTGTGTGTGTATGTGTGTGTGTGTGTGTGTGTGTGTGTGTGTGTGTGTGTGTATATATATGATAAAATATATAAACTACATATATATTAATTTCATGTTAATTAAGTATCAACACTGTAATATGTGGGAAGATATAAACAAAGACTATCACAGGTATTTTTTATGGAGTCTATATACTGACTTCTATTAAATTACTTTGAAATTTCTTAATTCTGTTATCCATTTCTTTCTAAGCAAAAGCAAGACAGTTAAAATTCTTTGTCACTCCTCTGAGACTAGGTTTTGTATGACGTCACTAATCATTTTGGTATCTGTACCTAATGTGTCTGAAGTGAGGAGGAGACAGGAGAGAGTGGGAGGTTCAAGGTATACTGGACGACATACACTTTAGCATCAGACTCTACAACTGCATTCTTTCCGAATTCTGACTTTGTCACTTACTAAGTTGTCTGACCTTTGGCAAGTTACTTAAATACCCAGAACTCTAGGTTTTTCAGTTATAGAGTGGGGTTACTAACACTATCTCAAGGGAGTGTGGTGAGGATTAAATAAGATATTGTTTGTAAAGCCCCGAGCTCTAAACCATGCATGTTAATCATACTCCCCTTTGCCCTTTAAGGTAATAAACACAGATCAAAATATCAGAGTTCAGTTTATTAAACTATAATGACTTCATAGAGGATGATAATCAGTTGTTCTTAAAATAACCCGTTTGATCCGTGATAATCGACTTTATCCTCCGTCTTTGTGTAACACCAGACTAAACATCACACCAGAAGTTCACGATAGCACTTCATTATAGAGTGAATTTTGATGTCAGACACATTTTGTCCCTTTTCTAAAGGTTTTTGTATATCAGAACAGATTGGAAGTCAGGTGTTATAACATTTCTGTCTTGTAGAAACCACTGGTTTTACTTATTATTATTTTAAGCCAGTGTTACTGGTACAAGGAACTGAGGTATTCCCTGTGTTTCTAAATGAGGATCTTTTGGAGTGAGGAAAAGCAGAACAAAATATGGTGATGGAGATTCAAATGTTAAATTTCTTTTTTTACTTGAAATTTTACCCTAAGTGTATTAATGAAGATGATTTTTGCATTTCATTTTCACTGCATTTATTTTTTGATTAATGTAGTTCCTATTTTTCAGGTAAGAAGCAGGGAAAGAAATAAACCAGGTTTTCAGACTGATTGCTAATTTATGTGAATTCATGTATTCAAATTTATGATCTTTGAATCAAATATAAGTGCTCAATGCTATTTTTCAAATCTCTGACATTATTTACATAAAAGCCTTTTTGAAATATCAAACGAGATTATTTGTCATTGAGGAAATTTCAATAGTATCCTGATGTTTCCTGAAGATGTTTTGAAGGTACGTGAGAACAAAATACATTTGGAAGTTAAAACTTGCCAGTGAAAAACACTTGAGGAGAAATACTCAAATGGATTTTTCTCAACTTTTTAGTATATTTGAAACTCTGATACAACAGTTAATCAAAAGATATGTTTTTGTGGTTAAAAACAGAAACTTTACAGTAAAGAACAGTTTATTCTATACCATATAGTCTTACGAAGTGATGTATTGGTTTTCTATCTGCTCTAACAAATTACCACAAACGTTTTGGCTTAAAGCCACACATCTATTCTCTTACAGTTCTGGAGGTCAGAAGTCCAAAATGGTCCTTACTCAGTTAAAATCAAGATGTGTTCAGTGCTGCATTCCTTCTGGAGGCTCTAGGGGACAGTCCATTTCCTGGCCTTGTCCAGCTTCTGGAGGACACCAGCATTCCTTAGCTGGCGATGCCTTCCCCCGTCTTCAAAGTCAGCAGCATCGCATCTTCAAATCCCTGACTGACCTTCCTTCTCCCACTTGCATCATTTAAGGATCCTTGTGATGACACTGCACCCACTCAGATAATCCAGAATAATCTCCCCATCTCAAGATACTTAATTGTTGCACATTTTCAAAATCTGTTTTGCTGTGTAAAATAAGGTATTAAAACATTTCAGGGATTAGGATGCAGACATCCAGGAAAAAGGGGATCCACTTCTCTGCCTACCACAAATGGTTTTAGCCACTTTATTTGTTCCAAAATATCTTAGATTTTAAATAATAATTTTAAAAATTAAATATTAAAGAAACATTTTTTAATTTCAGTATATTTTGAATATAGAAAAACGTTGCAACCAAATTTTAGAATGGAATTTTTTTTTTTTTCCAAAATAGAAAACAGCCATGTGCTAAAAATCTCCAGTGCTTCTGGAAACCCTTAATGGCTGGCATGCATTCAACAAAAGTTGCCAAATTGTACCTTCATGTGAGACACTAAAACAACAATTTAGAAGAAAATTCAACTATTCACTAAACAGTTACACTGTTCTTTACCATTTTTTAGAGGAGGGAGGAACACTTGGTGTTAATTTCTTTTTCTTTTTTTAATCATTGAGGAAAGTCATACTGATGCCCACTTGTGTAAAACAATCACTAAACTATTTATTACTATTTGCCAGAATTTTCTATAAGAAAGCCTTACACTGTCAACTTCTTTCTTATTTTAATTTGTAAAGTATTGACAGTTAAAGTTAACTACAACATTGTAATTCTGTTAACACTGCCATCATTTTGGGGGCATGGGGAGTGACTAAGAGTCAATTTCTATTATATTCAGGGAAATAATTTTTCCTAGCCTGGAGAAGCGGCCTCTCTTGACTCTGATATTCTGCTTTGGTTGCATATAGAGAGAATATATATATTCTCAACTGTGGCAGTTTTGCCCCTGAGGGGACACTTGGCAATGTCTGGAGACTTTTTTGGATGTCACAATTTGAAGGATGTGATTGGCGTCATGTGGGTAGAGGCCAGGAATGCTACTAAACATACAGTGCACTGAACAGCCCCGCATTACAACCTATCAATGGGGCCGAGATTGAAAGGCCTTGTTGTTAAATGATCTGGAACTTGAGATGGAAGAATCTTTGTCACCATTTTACTAACGTAATGAATACAAGCATGTGCAAAGGGGAATCTTCATGTATCAGCAGGGTTCTCGAACTTGCTCAGATTTCTCTCCTTCTCCAAACCGGTTCCTCGCCAGTCATCCCTGATTAGAGTAAGGCACCACCTTCTACGAAGTGTTCACAAGAAAGAAACTCAGGAGCGTCCTCGATTCTGCTACTTCTCTCACTGTCCACACTCAATCCACTAGTAATTCCCGAGTGTTCTACCTTTAGAATCTATCTCAGTGTGACCACCTCACTCCGTCTCCATTGCCTCCCTCTTCCTAAGCCACTATCATATCTTGGATGCCTGGATTCTGCACAGCCTCCTAAATGGCCTCCCAACATCCTTTCTTGCCCTTGGCGGTGCGTTGTTCAGCAGACAGATTGTAAAGTTTGCATCGCATCATGGTATTCCATCCCATGGCCTCTCGTTGCAGATGGAAGGACATCTAAAATCCTACCAGGGAGAACCATCCTTGCCTGACTGAGCCCCATGTAACTCTCCACTTTCACCGCCAGTGATTCTCTCTCTCCAGTCAGACTAGCATCCCCCAGGTGCCCTGAACCCACAAACTGTTCCTGACACAGGCGTTTACACTTACTATCCTCGCCACCTGGAATGACTCCCCCGCCCTCTCCTCCAGACCCCCCTGTATCTGGCACTTGCAGATCGTCTCCACTCAGAGACACCCTCTGACATGCCCTTATCCTACTCACATCCCATCACATTCTACAGTTTTATTTCTCCCTTGGGACTTGTCATTATCTAAAATCATCATATTTAATTTTGTGCTTACTTTATTGTTACTTTCCTCTCCCACATGAGTTCAGGAGGGCAGAGATTTTGGTCTGAATTATTACCACTCTATGTCTATCATTTAATTATAGACTGATCTTTAGTAAGCTCTCAAAAGAGTAAGAAAAGAATAAATGAGTTCATTGATAAATTGACTTCGTTAGTAGCTTTGGTTTTTAACCATGCTAAGTATTCCAGAACACATCAGAATAAAGCAGAGATTTCAAATTTGGTGAGTTCCCTTCAAGTATATATACAGATATACTTTGCATGCTGGACTCTAATTTCTAGTTTGTGTCCCAAGGTTACTCTGCAAAACTATCCCGATCTGCCCTCTCCTTTCTCCTTTTTCTCTTTTTCATGTCCAACTCCACTTCTGTTTGTCCCCAAGGTAAAGATTCTTTTAGGTGATTCTTCTTATATGAATATCAGCAGAAGTTTTCACTGGACTGTTGAGATTAGATTTCATCATGATAACCACCACAGTCTTCTTAATAATCTTTAGAAAAGAACATTGTTGTCTCAGTTATAAATGCAATACATCGTGAGATCAATTCAAATAACTAAGAAATGTGTAAAATTACAATCAGTAGACTCCACCAGCCTGCCTCTTCTAATGACCATTTAGCCCACGCCCTGAGGAAAGAGCGTGGGTGTGTCGTGCGGGATGCTGTGTTTTTGTTCTGCTAAGTGCCTGGCACACGTGGTCTTTTAGTAAATATGTGTAGCATGAATGAGATAATGTAGAGACAGCAGTTAGCGTGGCCTGGGACACCTGGCACGTGCCCAATAAATGATTCATGTGGCATGGGAGTGATATTTAAGCTAATCACCTGCCTCCTGCTAGTAATTGGGCCATTTGGGGAACCCACCAAAGTCAAAATTGTGGAGAAAGAGATGAGCTTCAGGAAACAGAGAACCAGTTCCTGTCCCAGAGAGGGACTCATTGGAAGAGCTGAATGGGTCTCCTGAGGAAGGCTGGTGTCAAAATTAACAGCATCTTTCCAACAAGGCTCAGGCATTTAATTAAAATGAATTTAATACCAAAGTCAGTTGCAGGACTGAAGTGCCACAGGCAAGAGTTGACCAGTAGTGGAGCCCAGCCAGTGATCAGTGTCAGCGTGGAAGTACTGCTTGCAGGGACCCCAGCAATCACACAGCAGCTTCCTGCAGCTGAAATTAGTAAGAGTTGATGCAGGAATAGATATGATAGTTTAAGTTTTTCTCTGAAAAGTACTTATTTGCACTCGTTTTGTGCATTGCTTAAAACTGAGGAGTAAAGGATTAATTATATTGTTAATTTTTAGGAGAGCTATGTTTTTGTAGAGAAATGACTGCAAACTTGATATCAGGACCTGGGGAAAAGGCTCCCTTTTATCACAAGCAACTCTTAAGCAAGTAATACTAGTTGGCTTATAGTAAATAATAAAGCTAAAGAAGGTAGCATTTGAAGTTAGCTTCTTTTCTACAAGTACATCCGTCACCGTGCCGCGCCATGCCATTCCAGGTAAAGGACACTAATCCATGATCTCTCCAGGTGAAAGACATATGATCTGGCTTTTAGAGGACATTCAATAAGTGCTTTTTGTTGCCTAAAAATGAGAGGTTCAGAATGGGTTAATTCTTATTTATCTTAACCTCTTTCCCATCTAAAGATTTCTTTTTAATATTCTCATATTGCTGTTAGAATCTGATAGTCGTTCAAAGGTAATTGCAAAATAGTTCTTTCATTTCAATCCAACTAATGTATTTCCCATTCCTGCCTTAAAAGAAAAGGTATCCTTTCTTCTAGAATTAGCTTGGAAGGAAATGTGGGGTTTTTTTTTTTCTTTTTTCTTTTTCTTTTTTTTTTATTTTTAGGAGACTTGTTTAGTCAAAATCAGCAAACTCTTTACTCTCATACTGAATGCAAAGGTAAAGAACTCATTTCCTATTGCCCCATCTTGTTAGAGGTTCATATTCTCTGGGTGTGTTTCCCAAGTACATGAGCCCCCAAGCACTCAGGTCACACATGTCTGAACTCTAAAGATTTGTTCCTGTCCATTAGAGCTCATTTCCAAGGCTGTCTAAGTTGTTGGTAGATTTGGACATTGCTATAAACCTTGTACTTGTGGTGAAGGTGACATCATCCTATCCTCAACATGACAAAATGCAAGAATGTGTATGTCTTTCTATAGGAAATATAACTAACACTGCATAATTTTGCTTCTATAGGCATTGGAAATATATCACATAAACTTAAGTCAAACAGCTATGGATGGAATATATTATTAGCCTTAAATTTAAGGCAAAAGTACTAATTGATAGATTTAATAACAAACAAGAAAAACAATTTATTATACTGGTACACATGGTATGGCTAGTGCCTACTTTACACCTAACCATTATATATGAAGTGGTGAACTCTATAATGAGTGAACTTTCAGAAGCTGAAACACAAAGAAAGAGGCACATAACCTAGAATATAAATTCTGATCCAGTTATTTTTGGGGCTTCCTTTATAAATCCATTGTAAAAATATTTTTTAATTACCTTTCTTCAAAAACTTAGACATTTTATAATAAACTTTTCAAATAAGAAAATCTAATTCACATACGCACAACGAGGAATAATCTTACATAATTTTCAGATGTATCCAGCTTTCAAATTACTGTTTCTAATGAAGTTTACCCAAGATATTATATTATTTTTTAACTTCACAAATTAGTATATGATAGATGTAAATCCCTGAAATCTGTGTTAAGGAATCCAGTTTTTTAGTTCCTATTCCCAACAAATGTGTCCTTAATTAAATTTGTCTTTAACGGTTAGTAGCAATAAGTAGCACAAAGATAAAGATCTATTTTATTTAATCACTGAGAGTTATCATTCTGTTTCATAGAAGAGTTGTAAATGTCCGGTTTGTGAGAATGGGTGGAGACAATACCCCTTCTGTTACTTTGTCTTCTGTGTTAGAATCCTGGTAGTTGATTGCACTGGTAGAGACAGAATGGCATGGAGGTGGTGATACTGATACGTGGTGCATTAATAAACAGAAGAGTCAGAAGGTGGAGGTGATGTCAGAACATGGGAAATTTGGTTTGAGCAGCAGTAAGTTTTCAAGTTATCTAGGAGGCAGATGGAAATGTGAGAGTTATGGAAATGTGAGAGTTTATCTTTGGGAGAGTGTTGATGCTGGAAAGAGTAATTTGATATTCATCTAAAACACAGGTGGTGATTGTGGGAGCTGTGGAATGAATGAGTTTACAGGGAGAATGAGAGGTGAGTTAGAAGAGAAGAGGGGCAGGGATGCCATCTGGGGAGAAAATGCATTTAGAAGAGGAAGAGTTAGGAAAAGCAGGAGCAGTGGTCAAAGAAGAGAGAGAAGAAACATGAAAGCGGGTCCAGGGTGCAGAAGAAATAAGAGTTTCTTGAAAGTCAGAACCAGAAGAGTAGTCAAAAAGAAGCAAGAAAGACCAGAAATACATGTATCTTTCAAGCAGAGGAGGAAGGAATTTTTTTTTTAACATCTTTATTGGAGTATAATTGCTTTACAATGGTGTGTTAGATTCCGCTTTATAACAAAGTGAATCAGTTATACATATACATATATTCCCATACCTCTTCCCTCTTGCGTCTCCCTCCCTCCCACCCTCCCTATCCCACCCCTCTAGGTGGTCACAAACCTCCTAGCTGATCTCCCTGTGCTATGCGGCTGCTTCCCACTAGCTATCTATTTTACGTTTGGTAGTGTATATATATCCATGCCACACTCTCACTTTGTCACAGCTTACCCTTCCCCCTCCCCATATCCTCAAATCCATTCTCTAGTAGGTCTGTATCTTTATTCCCGTCTTACACCTAGGTTCTTCACAACATTTTTTTCCCCTTAGATTCCATATATATGTGTTAGCATACTGTATTTATTTTTCTCTTTCTGACTTACTTCACTATGTATGACAGACTTTAGGTCCATCCACCTCACTACAAATATCTCAATTTTGTTTCTTTTATGGCTGAGTAATATTCCATTGTATATATGTGCCACATCTTCTTTATCCATTCATCTGATGATGGACACTTAGGTTGCTTCCATGTCCTGGCTATTGTAAATAGAGCTGCAATAAATATTTTGGTACATGACTCTTTCTGAATTATGGTTTTTTCAGGGTATATGCCCAGTAGTGGGATTGCTGGGTCATATGGTAGTTCTATTTTTAGTTTTTTAAGGAACCTCCATACTGTTCTCCATAGTGGCTGTATCAATTTACATTCCCACCAGCAGTGCACAAGGGTTCCCCTTTCTCCACACCCTCTCCAGCATTTATTGTTTCTAGATTTTGTGATGATGGCCATTCTGACCTGTGTGAGATCATATCTCATTGTAGTTTTGATTTGCATTTCTCTAATGATTAATGATGTTGAGCATTCTTTCATGTGTTTGCTGGCAATCTGTATATCTTCTTTGCAGAAATGTCTACTTATGTCTTCTGCCCATTTTTGGATTGGGTTGTTTGTTTTTTTGTTATTGAGCTGCATGAGCTGCTCCTAAATCTTAGAGATTAATCCTTTGTCAGTTGCTTCATTTGCAAATAATTTCTCCCATTCTGAGGGTTGTCTTTTGCTCTTGTTTATGGTTTCCTTTGCTGTGCAAAAGCTTTGAAGTTTCATTAGGTCCCATTTATTTATTTTTGTTTTTATTTCCATTTCTCTAGGAGGTGGGTCAAAAAGGATCTTGCTATGATTAATGTCATAGAGTGTTCTGCCTATGTTTTCCTCTAAGAGTTTTATAATGTCTGGCCTTACATTTAGGTCCTTAATCCAATTTGAGTTTATTTTCGTGTATGGTGTTAACGAGTGTTCTAATCTCATACTTTTACATGTAGCTGTCCAGTTTTCCCAGCACCACTTATTGAAGAGGCTGTCTTTTCTCCACTGTATATTCTTGCCTCCTTTATCAAAGATAAGGTGACCACATGTGCATGGGTTTATCTTTGGGGTTTCTATCCTGTTCCATTGATGTATATTTCTGTTTTTGTGCCAGTACCATACTGTCTTGATTACTGTAGCTTTGTAGTATAGTCTGAAGTCAGGGAGCCTGATTCCTCCAGCTCCATTTTCGTTCTCAAGATTTCTTTGGCTATTTGGGGTCTTTTGTGTTTCCATACAAACTGTGAAATTTTTTGTTCTAGTTTTGTGAAAAATGCCAGTGGTAGTTTGATAGGGATTGCATTGAATCTGTAGACTGCTTTGGGTAGTATAGTCATTTTCAGAATGTTGATTCTTCCAGTCCAAGAACATGGTATCTCTCTCCATCTATTTGTATCATCTTTACTTTCTTTCATCCTTGTCTTATAGTTTTCTGCATACAGGTCTTCTGTCTCTTTAGGTAGGTTTATTCCTATTTTATTCTTTTTGTTGCAGTGGTAAATGGGAGTGTTTTCTTAATTTCACTTTCAGATTTTTCATCATTCGTGTATAGGAATGCCAGAGATTTCTGTGCGTTAATTTTGTATCCTGCTACTTTACCAAATTCATTGATTAGCTCTAGTAGTTTTCTGGTAGCATCTTTAGGACACTCTGTGTACAGTATCATGTCATCTGCAAACAGTGACAGCTTTACTTCTTCTTTTCTGATTTGGATTCCTTTTATTTATTTTTCTTCTCTGATTGCTGTGGCTAAAACTTCCAAAACTATGTTGAGTAATAGTGGTGAGAGTGGGCAACCTTGTCTTGTTCCTGATCTTAGAGGAAATGGTTTCAGTTTTTCACCATTGAGGATGATGCTGGCTGTGGGTTTGTCATATATGGCCTTTATTATTTTGAGCTGAGTACCCTCTTTGCCTACTGTGTGGAGGGTTTTTATCATAAATGGGTGTTGAATTTTGTCAAAAGCTTTCTCTGCATCTAATGAGATGATCATATGGTTTTTCTCCTTCAATTTGTTAATATGGTGTATCACATTGATTGATTTGCGTATATTGAAGAATCCTTGCATTCCTGGAATAAACCCCACTTGATCATGGTGTATGATCCTTTTAATGTGCTGTTGGATTCTGTTTGCTAGTATTTTGTTGAGGATTTTTGCATGTATGTTCATCAGTGATATTGGCCTGTAGTTTTCTTTCTTTGTGACATCTTTGTCTGGTTTTGGTATCAGGGTGATGGTGGCCTCGTAGAATGTGTTTGGGAGTGTTCCTCCCTCTGCTATATTTTGGAAGAGTTTGAGAAGGATAGGTGTTATCTCTTCTCTGAATGTTTGATAGAGTTCGCCTGTGAAGCCATCTGGTCCTGGGCTTTTGTTTGTTGGAAGATTTTTAATCACAGTCTCAATTTCAGTGCTTGTGATTGGTCTGTTTATATTTTCTGTTTCTTCCTGGTTCAGTCATCTTGTGCTTTTCTAAGAATTTCTCCATTTCTTCCAGGTTGTCCATTTTATTGGCATAGAGTTGCTTGTAGTAATCTCTCATGATCCTTTGTATTTCTGCAGTGTCAGTTGTTACTTCTCCTTTTTCATTAATAATTCTATTGATTCGAGTCTTCTCCCTTTTTTTCTTGATGAGTCTAGCTAATGGTTTATCAATTTTATTTATCTTCTCAAAGAAACAGCTTTTAGTTTTATTGATCTTTGCTATCGTTTCCTTCATTTCTTTTTCATTTTTTTTTCTGATCTGATCTTTATGATTTCTTTCCTTCTGCTAACTTTAGGGTTTTTTTGTTCTTCTCTCTCTAATTGCTTCTTGAGGTGTAAGGTTAGGTTGTTTATTTGAGATGTTTCCTGTTAAGGTAGGATTGTATCGCTATAAACTTCCCTCTTAGAACTGCTTTCGCTGATCCCATAAGTTTTGGATCGTCGTGTCTCCATTGTCATTTGTTTCTAGGTATTTTTTGATTTCCTCTTTTTTTTTTTTTTGCGGTACACGGGCCTCTCACTGTTGTGGCCTCTCCCGGCACAGGCTCCAGACGTGCAGGCTCAGCGGCCATGGCTCATGGGCCCAGCTGCTCCACGGCATGTGGGATCTTCCCAGACCGGGGCACGAACCCATGTCCCCTGCATCAGCAGGCACACTCTCAACCACGGCACCACCAGGGAAGCCCTTTGATTTCCTCTTTGATTTCTTCAGTGATCACTTCGTTATTAAGTAGTGTATTGTTTAGCCTCCTTGTGTTTGTATATTTTACAGATCTTTTCCTGTAATTGATATCTAGTCTCATAGCGTTGTGGTCAGAAAAGCGTTGTGGTCATACGCTTTTGAATTGAAAGAAAATTTTGAAAGAAAATTTCAATTTTCTTAAATTTACCAAGGCTTGATTTGTGACTCAAGATATGATCTATCCTGGAGAATGTTCCATGAGCACTTGAGAAAAATGTGTATTCTGTTGTTTTTGGATGGAATGTCCTATAAATATCAATTATGTCCATCTTGTTTAATGTATCATTTAAAGCTTGTGTTTCCTTATTTATTTTCATTTTGGATGATCTGTCCATTGGTGAAAGTTGGGTATTAAAGTCCTCTAGTATGATTGTGTTACTGTCGATTTCCCCTTTTATGGGTGTTAGCATTTGCCTTATGTATTGAGGTGCTCCTATGCTGGGTGCATAAATATTTACAATTGTTATATCTTCTTCTTGGATCGATCCCTTGAACATTATGTAGTGTCCTTGTCTCTTGTAATAGTCTTTATTTTAAAGTCTATTTTGTCTGATATGAGAATTGCTACTCCAGCTTTCTTTTCATTTTCATGGAATATCTTTTTCCATCCCCTCACTTTCAGTCTGTGTGTGTCGCTAGGTCTGAAGTGGGTCTCTTGTAGACAGTATATTTATGGGTCTTGTTTTTGTATCAATTCAGCCAGTCTGTGTCGTTTGGTGGGAGCCTTTAACCCATTTACATTTTAGGTAATTATCGATATGGATGTTCCTATTCCCATTTTCTTAATTGTTTTGGGTTTGTTATTGTAGGTCTTTTCCTTCTCTTGTGTTTCTTGCCGAGAAAAGTTCCTTTAGCATTTGTTGTAAAGTTGGTTTGGTGGTGCTGAACTCTCTCAGCTTTTGCTTGTCTGTAAAGGTTTTAATTTCTCCATCAAATCTGGTTGAGATCCTTGCTGGGTAGAGTAATCTTGGTTGTAGGTTTTTCTCCTTCATCACTTTAAATATGTCCTGCCACTCCCTTCTGGCTTGCAGAGTTTCTGCTGAAAGATCAGCTGTTAGCCTTATGGGGATTCCTTTGTATGTTATTTGTTGTTTTTCCCTTGCTGCTTTTAATATTTTTTCTTTGCATTTAATTTTTGTTAGTTTGATTAATATGTGTCTTGGCATGTTTCTCCTTGGATTTATCCTGTATGGGACTCTCTGTGCTTCCTGGGCTTGACTGACTATTTCCTTTCCCATATTAGGGAAGTTTTCAACTATAATCTCTTCAAATATCTTCTCAGTCCCTTTCTTTTTCTCTTCTTCTTCTGGGACCCCAGAACATAATTTGAATATTTGTGCATTTAATGTTGTCCCAGAGGTCTCTGAGATTGTCCTCAGTTCTTTTCATTCCTTTTTCTTTATTCTGCTCTACAGTAGTTATTTCCACTCTTTTATCTTCCAGGTCACTCTTCCGTTCTTCTGCTTCAGTTATTCTGCTATTGATCCCTTCTAGAGTATTTGTATATTTATTTATTTTGTTGTTCATTGTTTCGTTTCCTCTTAGTTATTCTAGGTCCTTTTAAATGTTTCTTGTATTTTCTCTATTCTATTTCCAAGATTTTGGATCATCTTTACTATCATAATTCTGAATTCTTTTTCAGGTAGATTGCCTATTTCCTCTTCATTGGTTACGTCTGGTGGGTGTTTACCTTGCTCCTTCATCTGCTGTGTGTTTTTCTGTCTTTTCATTTTGCTTATCTTACTGTGTTTGGGGTCTCCTTTTTGCAGGCTGCAGGTTCATAGTTCCCGTTGTTTTTGGTGTCTGTCCCCAGTTGCTAAGGTTGGTTCAGTGGGTTGTGTAGGCTTCCTGGTGGAGGGGACTGGTGCCTGTGTTCTGGTGTATGAGGCTGGATCTTGACTTTCTGGTGGGCAGGTCCACGTCTGGTGATGTGTTTTGGGGTGTCTGTGGCCTTATTATGATTTTAGGCAGCCTCTCTGCTAATAGGTGGGTTTGTGTTCCTGTCTTGCTAGTTGTTTGGCATAGGGTGTCCAGCACTGTAGCTTGCTGGTCGTTGAGTTAAGATGGGTCTTGGTATTGAGACGGAGATCTCTGGGAGGTTTTTGCTGTTTGATATTATGTGGAGCTGGGAGGTCTCTTGTGGACCAGTGTCCTGAGGTTGGCTCTCCCACCTCAGAGGCACATCACTGACTCCTGGCTGCAACACCAAGAGCCTTTCATCCACACAGCTCAGAATTAAAGGGAGAAAAAGTAGAAAGAAAGGAAGAAAGAAAGAGGATAAAATAAAATAATTAAAGTAAAAAATAATTATGAAGAAAAAAACTTTTTTAAGTATAAAAAAAAAAACGGACGGACAGAACCCTAGGACCAATGGTGAAAGCAAAGCTATACAGACAAAATCTCACACAGAAGCATACACATACACACTCACAAAAAGAGGAAAAGGGGAAAAAGTAATATATCTTGCTTCCAAAGTCCACCTCCTCAATTTGGGATGATTTGTTGTCTGTTCATGTATTCCACAGATGCAGGGTACATCAGGTTGATTGTGGAGCTTTAATCCGCTGCTTCTGAGGCTGCTGGGAGAGATTTCCCTTTCTCTTCTTTGTTCTCACAGCTCCCAGGGGCTCAGCTTTGGATCTGGCCCCGCCTCTGCGTGTAGATCGCCTCAGGGCATTTGTTTCCAGCTCAGACAGGACGGGGTTAAAGGAGCCGCTGACTGGGGGCTCTGGCTCACTTAGGCCTGGAGGAGGGAGGGGCACGGAGTGTGGGGCGGGCCTGCGGCGGCAGAGGCCGGCATGACGTCGCACCAGCCTGAGGCGCGCCGTGCGTTCTCCCGGGGGAGTTGTCCCTGGATCCCGGGACCCTGGCAGTGGCGGGCTGCACAGGCTCCCCGGAAGGGAGGTGTGGAGAGTGACCTGTGCTCGCACACAGGCTTCCCGGTGCCGGCAGCAGCAGCCTTAGCGTCTCATGCCCGTCTCTGGGGCTCGCGCTGTTAGCCGCGGCTCGCGCCTGTCTCTGGAGCTCCTTTAAGCAGCGCTGTTAATCCCCTCTCCTCGCACACCAGGAAATAAAGGGGCAAGGAAAAGTCTGTGCCCGGACTCCCTCCCGGCTAGCTGTCGCGCACTAGCCCCTTCAGGCTGCGTTCACGCAGCAACCAGTCCTCTCCCTGCGCTCCCACCGAAGCCCCAGCCCCGCCCGCCCCAGCGGGTGAACAGACAAGCCTTTTGGACTGGTGAGTACTGGTCGGCACCTATCTCCTGTGCGGGAATCTCGCCGCTTTGCCCTCTGCACCCCTGTTGCTGTGCTCTCCACCGCGGCTCCGAAGCTTCCCCCCACCCCCCACCCCGCCACCCGGAGTCTCCGCCCGTGAAGGGGCTTCCTAGTGTGTGGACACGTTTCCTCCTTCACAGCTCCCTCCCACTGGTGCAGGTCCCGTCCCTATCCTTTAGTCTCTGTAGTTTCTTTTTTCTTTTGCCCTACCCAGGTACTTGGGGAGTTTCTTGCCTTTTGGGAGGTCTGAGGTCTTCTGCCAGCGTTCAGTAGGTGTTCTGTAGGAGTTGTTCCACGTGTAGATGTATTTCTGATGTATCTGTGGGGAGGAAGGTGATCTCCGCATCTTGCTCTTCCGCCATCTTCTCCGACCCCCCAGGAAGGAATTTCAATAAGGAAGAGGTCAACAGTATAAAAATCCAAAGTTATCTAACGACAAGTTATAAATTTGTTAATTCTAAGCATAGCAAACCCACCATCATTCAGTGCTGTTTATCATTCATTGCTGTTGCTTACGTTGCGAGCCCTGGAACAGCCCTTGAATTTAATCCCAGTGGTAATGCCCGTTCCTTTTCCCTACTGGGAAGGTCCAAATGGGGTGTGAATGGAGCCGGTGTGCAGTGTGCTGGTGAGCACGGCCTGCTCTCATAGTCTCTGTTTCCCTTTGGGTTTTTGTTTCTCTGCATTGTTATTGCTGAGACCCTAGAAAGCAATGTAAACATACTTATTTCTTTTATATACATATATATATATATATATATATATATATCTTTATTGGAGTATAATTGCTTTACATTGTGTTGGTTTCTGCTGCACAACCAAGTGAACATACTTATTTCTTTGGAAAAAAATGGGTGTTCACGGTAAATGATGGACAAAGGATTTTATGGGCTAAAGATTAGCAGAATTTAAAGAATAGTATCTTTGTCTTGCTTCTCAGCACGTGCTGTACAAGGCATATTGATAACAAACATCTAAATTACATTGGAAGCTAATGAGCAAAATTTAAATGGTGTTAAGATAACCTAAGGTCAGATTTCTAAGGCAGACTTAAGATGGTAGGCTGAAAAGCTCTGTCTGTCAAATGCAGCTTAACGTTCAGCTCAACTGGCATGTCAAGCCAGTTCTCTCTGACCACCTAGAGTGGAATGCCATAAACCCCATGCATGAGGAGGGCTCGGACGGCCCCGCAGGGAGTGGCATTTCATTCAGGGTGTGCAAACTCTTGTGAAATGACCCCTGTATCTACATCTTGTCTCTTAATGGAGGACTGTCTTTCCAGTGCTTTGAATCTCCCATACTTTCTTTCCCCTCCTACTTCCTTAAATAAAATCCAAATTCCCCAGAGAATTGTCTCAGGCTCCCAGTCTTACTGCAGCCTCATCTCCTGTCTCTCTGGTCCTCTCTGTTGAACCTGCACTTGTCAGTTTCCAAAAGTGACAGCTTTTGGCATAATAGCAGAGTAATGCATGATTGTAGCGAAACCGTAGGAAAAACAGAGCAAGGAAACCAAGCACCCAGAGATAAATGGCCGGATGTCTAGAAGGAGACTTGCTGGATCAAAGGGTAGGCAAGTTTTTACAGCTTTTACATCACCAAATAGCCCTGCAGAATGACTCTATCAATTTACACTCTGCCAACATGGTTAATGGGCTGTAGTGTAATTGTCTGTTTATCTATCTGTTATCCTCATTAGGCTATAAGCACTTCAAGGACTTTTCAGTCTCTCAGTGCCCAGCATCTAGCATTTAGCCTGATACAAAGTAGGCTGTCATTAGCCCACTTCCCTCTCCTTACTTCTAAATTCTCTGAAGCCCCAAACAATGGGCCAATTGATATCATAGAATATATGGATGAATGATAAGGCGTAGTGGGTATTAAAATATTCCAGAATTTTCCCCCCAAACTTAACAAACACGTCCATAAGCTCTTATATAAAGTTTAACATCTACCATGCATAATGAAGTCTTCATTAATAGATAGCTTTAGATAACCTTATGTTAGGTACTGTTTGTCTTGAATTAGCATCGAACACTGAAGGTGCATAAATGTAGAAGTGTATGTTTATGGATGTTTTAAATAAATTATCTTCCAAAATTCAACTACATTAGTAAAGGAAATTGCAGTAACTTCCTGCAGGGTAAAAATTTTGAGAGCATGTTACTATGGCGATTATTTTAAAATGTCATGTAAGATTATAGTTTTCTTTCTGGAATAAAAAAGTCTCTAAAAATCTTCAAGGAATATACTTACTTGCATGTGAAATCTTTAGTAAAGCTATAAAATCAACATTATGATACCTTTCTTTGAAGAACCAGAGCGTTTAAAGATAAAGATCCAGGATAATTTACTTAAAACATGACTGGAACAAGTATCATGTATATTTTGAAGAAATACATGTATGCTAAGGATACAAAGATTTAATGACACACAAGCAACAATTGAGAACACATATTCTGGAATAGGAGATGGGCATAAAAAGTAAGTTAAATACAGTAAAACAACCACTGCGATAGAGATCATAAACAAAATTCTGTGGGAAAAAGATGAGGAAATAGCTCACCTTAGAACTATTTCCATGTGTCAAGGTTCCTTTGAGATATTTCCATTTCAAATTTTTTTTCTAATGATCCTAACTGGGAAGGATGCTTTTCACTACCTGAGTAATTTAGCTGCACCTCTTCTTACAAGACAAACATTTACTGAGCAGCTGCCATGTGCCAAGTACATAGGCACAGGCAAAAGCCTCAGGTTGACAAAGAACTTTAACATATTTTGTTACAGATCTTATGTTTAACAATTCAAGTTCAGTCCATGCTTTATAACTATTTATATATATTTTGTGTGTATGGTGTGTACAATCATGAAAACATGTATTGTTTTTATTAGTTACACTGTGCTTAATAAATATCTGTTGAATGAATAAATGGGTGAACATGTAAAGAATTCATGTATTTAATTATTCATAGAGAACCAAGTTGTGTTCTTTACAAAACCATAGATCTGAGCTACAACCATTTGACATTCAATAAATATTTGGCAAAACCATAGTTGGGGCAAAATTGGAAGAAGGATAAAAATACTTAGAAGGGTCAAAATGGTTAAGAAAAGTGATTAAGGAAAAAAATATTTCTCTTAACAGTACGACTTTGAACAAGAACATTGATCTCAGCTGTGTCTCTGTATTCTCTATTTTCATGATTGGTCATCTCTTTATAATGAAGAAAATGAGCTTTTCAGTACTAATATTTCTAATGTAAGTATGCCTAACCAACTGAGACATAACTTAGACATCGAAGCTTGCTCATTGATAAAATATAACAAATTGTCAATAGTCCAAGTTAATATCCCTAATAGCACGTACGTTGGCCCTGGAATTGTAGTAGTATTGTAATACTATAAGCCTTTCTTTTAAGTAAAATAATAGCACATGTAAATCACCATCGTTTTCTTTTAGGGACATGAAAAAATTATGACCCACTTTTGTATATTAGAGAGATGAGATTTTTGTCAGTGATTCAGCCAACAGATATATTCATAGTTCAGTTGGATTTTAGTCATGAGAAAATATAGGCAAAAAATTGTTTACTTTTTTTTAATTTATGAAAACATGTAGAAGCCTTCTGCACAGTTACTATAATTGGAATGTTATTGAAATAACCATCAGGGCATTCTCACAGAATGAATAAAATATTGATTTTAACTGAAATGAAAATCATGGCTTGGCCAAAGTTTGGGGGTTTTAAATGGGCAAAAGTGTTTACAGCTATCAAGATCAACACATTTCTTTCTAACAGTTTCTCTGGCTTTCAGAATGTGGTCTTGTTTTGATCTTCAAAGAATGTTGTTAGAATAATTGGAAATCTGCTAGAATGGCAATGATCCTGTTGTGGAAAAGGCAAAAAAAAAAGGAAAAAAATTCTAGCTTCAATACTGGAAAATTATAAAGAGCTTAGAAAAGCTGTGGTGGTGTGATAGGATTGCCTGAGTTTGGTTGTTGCTAGGGAGAATCTGATGAGACGCCATCCCCAGTGGGAATTCTGTCTGTTTCCCCCACCCTAAATCTTGCAGGATAAAAGACATTTGGAAAGTATCAAAGTATCTGACTTCGAAAAGTTTGGCTCCATTGAAGCATTGTATAGATTCTGATCCTTTCCCTGCTGTTCTGAATGATGGCTAGCAGAACCGCAGAGAAGCAGACCACCCATAAAAATGGAAACCAGCCGTTCATTCGTTGTATGATTTCTGTGTGATTTCTAGCTTCTTTCAATATTGATGTACAGGCATGTGATGACTTTTGTAGATTAGTTTGATATTCATATACAGTCAGCCTTCCGTATCATCGGGTTACACGTCTATGGAGCAACCAATCATGGATTGAAAATATTCAGGAAAAAAATTCCAGAAAGTTCTAAAAAGCAAAACTTGAATTTGCTGCCCACTAGCAACTATTTACATAGCATTTACATTGTATTAGGTATTATGGGTAATCTAGAGTTGATTTAAAGTATAGTATATCAGAGGTTATATGCAAATAATACACTATTTTGTATGAGGGACTTTGCATCCACAGATTTTTGTATCAGCGGGTATCCTAGAACCAGTCCTCCAACTATACCTAAGGGACAACTCTATTGCAATTTTGGGCATTTCTCATCCTTGATCTTTTCTGTTTAAAATTTTATCTCAATACAATTTCACTGATAAAATTTAGAATATTGGAAATTTGATCCTCAAATTTCACTTTGAGGATTTCAGTTCTACTCAGTCCATTATGTAACCTGAGAAAGCAGAAATTATCTGATTAATTATAAATTATATTTTTTGATGTATGTGAAATACATGTTTTTAACTGGACTTACTATGTTAAAATTTTTTGAACTATCGGCTCACATTCTGATTACCTATTATATCTTGTGCACATTGGCATGTTATATGGTTCTCTTCTCTCTTGAAGTCAAAAATATTAAGAATTTATGTTCCTAAAGTGGAAGAGTCCAAATGTAAATAAATATATATCTTTCAACTCTGGATTATATGTGTAGAGAGCAGACACCACAAATAACATGTTCTGAAATTTTGCAATCATATTTTGAAACAGGAAGAGCACACAGGATACCATATATAATCTGAAATTTATTTGCCTTTAAATACACTCATTTAACTCACTAAATATAATTACATTTTTATTTTGTAATGTGACAATGAGATGAGAACCTAAAGTCAATAAGAAACATAATAATAAATATAATTTGGCTTGAATAAATACAGTCAGCAATGATCAACATAACAGTTGGTGAGTAGGTTTGGGATTTAAGTATGTATCTCAAAAGATATTCTTAACACTTATGAATCAAGTTGTTCTGAGATAATAAGAGACTAGTGAATTGAAGGAGAGTCACTGAACACAGAGATTACACCCACTGGAATTATTCAAGACTTCAAATTTGAGATGATTCTATCTTATGTGCTATATGGTATCTGCATTTGAACACCTCAGTGATACTGATACTTCTTATCAGTGAAGATAGCTGCATTGACCTTAGGAGTAAAGAGATAATTGGGGGGAAATTTCAGTCATGTTTCTAATATACCTTTCACTGTCATGAAAGAGCCTCTATGAGAAGTTGGTGACCTCATGATATGATTTCTGAACCTTTAGTTTCTAAAATGATACAATCTCATTGAATTCATGAAAGATGGGATCATAAAGCCAGACATAACTTTCAGGCTTAATAATCCATTTAGGTTTCTCAGTATGTAGAACTAAGAAAACACCCCAGTTGATTTCAAAGATAGCAAGATTATCTGTATAAAATTAATAATGTAATTGGCCCATTAATGAACATAGTTAGATCTAGCTATCAAGATGGTCACCCGGACATTCTGGCTGTGAGTGGTGGCTCATGGTCAGCAGTGAAACACAATTCACACGACCTCTGAAAAGTAACTGGTACCAAAACAAAACCAAGAACGGCTGAACAGCTATCTTATGAGTCAATCCTACAAAGTCCTTTTTGTTTCTGTATTCCTTCATTTCAGTTATTTTAACTTCTGCTGAACAGGTGACCCTGACTAGGGAAGTCAACAAAGTAGTATAAGATTTTTGACAACTGTTTCCAAGTTGAGGACACTTTGCTCAGTCAACTTCCAGTCACTTACAAAGTGGAAGACAGCAACCAGTCAGCTCCATTTTATGCAGCCTGTTTTCTGTATCATGAGGCGATCATCAAAATCAAGAAAGGATCTAGGATACAGCAGTCATTTATTTTTTTTCAAATTTAAGTAGATTATTTTCTAAGACCACTAAATGTGCTTTCTTAGGTATGCATAGCACAATGATCATCCTTGCTTCTCTCAGGTAGTACGCCTAGTGCCTTGTCCCTTAGGTGTAAGAGATTCCCTCTTGGTACTGTTTCCAGACAGAAGGTCACTTTCGGACAGGGAGATTAAAAGCAATATTAATTCCTGCAATGTATGGAAGTCAGATTAGACTTGGAAAACACTGCACTTACCTGATCATGTGGCCAGAATGTGTAGGCTGATAATTAGAGTACCCAACTATCCAGAAATCTCTCCAGGGCCTCATCTGAGGTATAAGACATTCTTCTATCAGTTGCTTTTGGTCATAAGTTTCTTCTTGATGGTGATAGGAACATAAAAATACACATTAATTTTTTCATGAAAGAAATACTTATATTTTCAGAACACATAGCCCCTAATTAAATTACTGCTGATGGAATAAGCATTCTGCAAAAGCAGGAGAGGAATGAAATTTAATTTGCCAGTGCCATAGGAAGGGCTTGACTATTCAAAAACTGTCTCTAAATCTTAGGAACTATGCTTTCAAGGGCTAAGCTAACAGAACTGAGCAGGAAATAAGCCTGATTAGTATTTTGTAAGTAATTTTGAGCGCAAAAGATATATTTACAATATATTTATATATTGTTAATATATCTTTACAATATATATTGTATATATATATATATACAATATATATACAATATATATACATATATATATATATATATATATACATACAATATATGTATATATATTGTATGTATATATATATACTATATATATATGTATATATATATACTATATATATATACATATGTATATAGTATATATATGTATATATATACATATGTATATATACAATATATATACTATATATATATATATTTACAATATATATTTACAATAATAGCCAAGACTTACCATCTACTGTTGAACTCAACACTGGCAAAAATAAAAAAGTAAATTGAATTCATTAAAACGACATCAAATAAATTATGATGTTCATTTTCTTGTGCACTGCTTATCACTTTTTAATTTTTAAAACTTTGGTTGGATATCTCTAGATCCTAATAAGGAGAAATGGGTTAGCATTGATTTGGATGACTTATGAAACATTTAGACACAAATTACTCACTTGTTGCTCTTAATTTATAACACAGTTTTCTCAAGGCTCCTCACTTTAATACAGCCTGTCAATCACTGCTATCTATAATAAGGAGGCATGGAGGCTTGTATTTTTTTTTTCACCCATGCAATTTAAAAATATAACCTCTGGCTTTTTGCTAAAGAATTGTTTTGTGTCTTTCCACTTGGCACGGGGTAATCGAAGCAATTTTTGTGGTTGGAAACACATTGATAGTGCTCAGTAAATGTAAATCTAATAACCGTATTATTCACCAGGTTTGGAAAGGAAACAAGAGACTTATATGGGGCTACAGTTATAATTAAGGGAACAAATAGCCCTTTTTACAGAATTTCAATATAGGCTTTCCCCCCTCACTTATAACGTGTACTAGCTATCGCTAAGATTACTCTGTCTTGGGTATTCGTGGTACTTTATAATGAAGATAACTTTGTGAAAGAGAATAAAGCTTTCACTTTCTGCTGAGCACCTGTCTCGTCTTGAATTTTCAGGAGCAGCCGGTGAGAAGTCAAAGGTGTCCTTTCTTCCCAGACCCACGGGGAAAGATTTGTCATTTGATAACCGCAGTCTACTTTTCTGCTTCTTCTAGGCGTTTGTCATGGTCGCATCAAGCAGCTCCTTTAAAGCGTGATCTGTACCTCTTCCCTATATCTAAGGGTGACCTGCAAAGGCTTATTTTATCAACAAACTGCACATTCTGCTATTTTGATGAAACCAGTAATTCAGTGAAATTTGTGGATGTAATCATACCATTCTGTAGAAACATTAAATTTTTAAAAATCTTAGACAGGAAAAAGAAAATAGGTGGCTTTGGCAGAGAACCTAAAGCATGTGGAAATTGAGATGATAAAGGAAAACCAGTTATCACTTCAGTGACCAAAGTGTTTCACATATGCTGGCTGACTGTCGTACGAAACTGGACATCTTATGATTCTACGGGCTATGTCCCAAATATTGCAATGGCTCCCGATGATTTCTGTGCCAACAGTAGATTATTGTATTGTACTGGAACTAATCTCTTCCTTTTCCAAACTATCAGAATGCTTATTCAGATCTCTGCTATGATACTTGTAGGTTATATTACAGTTATTTGTGTACGTGTCTTATCACCACTATTACAGACTATTAAGGTAAGGAACTTGCGCATGGCTTAGTATACCTTCAGTGACTTGTTTACATGATCAATATACATTTGTTGATGGATGGGTGACTAGTTTTGCGGATCCAAATCTGAATCAAGGACAGATACATGTAGGTTGTTTTATATATATATATATTTATTTGTTTGTTTGTTTATTTATTTATTTATTTTAACATCTTTACTAGAGTGTAATTGCTTTACAATGGTGTGTTAGTTTCTGCTGTATAACAAAGTGAATCATCTATACGTATACCTATATCCCCATATCTCCTCCCTCTTGCGTCTCCCTCCCGCCCTCCCTATCCCACCCCTCTAGGTGGTCACAAAGCACTGAGCTGATCTCCCTGTGCTATGTGGCTGCTTCCCACTAGCTATCTATTTTACGTTTGGTAGTGTATATATATCCATGCCACACTCTCACTTCGTCCCAGCTTACCCTTCCCCCTCCCCGTGTCCTCAAGTCCATTCTCTAGGTCTGCGTCTTTATTTCTGTCCTGCCCCTAGGTTCTTCAGAACCATTATTTTTATTTTTTTTAGATTCCATATATATGTGTTAGCATATGGTATTTATTTTTATCTTTCTGACTTACTTCAATCTGTATGACAGTCTCTAGGTCCATCCACCTCACTACAAATAACTCAATTTTGTTTCCTTTTATGGCTGAGTAATATTCCATAGTATATATGTGCCACATCTTCTTTATCCATTCATCTCTCAGTGGACACTTAGGTTGTTTCCATGTCCTGGCTATTGTAAATAGAGCTGCAATGAACGTTGTGGTACATGACTCTTTTTGAATAATGGTTTTCTCAGGGTATATGCCCAGTAGTGGGATTCCTGGATCGTATGGTAGTTCTATTTTTAGTATTTTGAGGAACCTCCATAATGTTCTCCATAGTGGCCGTATCAATTTACATTCCCACTAACAGTGCACAAGGGTTCCCTTTTCTCCACACCTTCTCCAGCATTTATTGTTCGTAGACTTTTTGATGATGGCCATTCTGACCTGTGTGAGGTGATACCTCATTGTAGTTTTCATCTGCATTTCTCTAATGATTAGTGATGTTGAGCATTCTTTCATGTGTTTGTTGGCAATCTGTATATCTTCTTTGCAGAAATGTCTCTTTAGGTCTTCTGCCCATTTTTGGATTGGATTGTTTGCTTTTTTGATATTGAGCTGCCTGAGCTGTTTGTAAATTTTGGAGATTAATTGTCAGTTGCTTCATTTGCAAATATTTTCTCCCATTCTGAGGGTTGTCTTTTGCTCTTGTTTATGGTTTCCTTTGGTGTGCAAAAGCTTTTAAGTTTCATTAGGTCCCATTTGTTTATTTTTGTTTTTATTTCCATTTCTCTAGGAGGTAGGTCAAAAAGGATCTTGCTGTGATTTATGTAATAGTGTGTTCTGCCTATGTTTTCCTCTGAGAGTTTTATAGTGTCTGGCTTTACATTTAGGTCTTTAATCCATTGTGAGTTTATTTTTGTGTATGGTGTTAATGAGTGTTCTAATTTCATTCTTCTACATGTAGCTGTCCAGTTTTCCCAGCACCACTTATTGAAGAGGTTGTCTTTTCTCCACTGTATACTCTTACCTCCTTTATCAAAAATATGGTGACCATATGTGCGTGGATTTATCGCTGGACTTTCTATCCTGTTCCATTGATCTATATTTCTGTTCTTGTGCCAGTACCATACTGTCTTCATTACTGCAGCTTTGTAGTATAGTCTGAAGTCCAGAAGCCTAATTCCTCCAGCTCTGTTTTTCTTTCTCAAGATTGCTTTGGCTATTCAGGGTCTCATGTGTCCATATAAATTGTGAAATTTTTTGTTCTAGTTCTGTGAAAAATGCCATTGGTAGTTTGATAGGGATTGCATTCAATCTGTAGATTGCTTTGGGTAGTATAGTCATTTTCACAATGTTGATTCTTCAAATCCAAGAACATAGTATATCTCTCCATCTGTTTGTATCATCTTTAATTTCTTTCATCAGTGTCTTATAGTTTTCTGCATACAGGTCTTTTGTTTCCTTAGGTATTTTATTCTTTATTTATTCCTAGGTATTTTATTCTTTTTGTTGCAATGGTAAATGGGAATGTTTCCTTAATTTCTATTTCAGATTTTTCCTCATTAGTGTATAGGAATGCAAGAGATTTCTGTGCATTAATTTTGTATCCTGCTTTACCAAATTCATTGATTTGCTCTAGTAGTTTTCTGGTAGCATCTTTAGGATTCTCTATATATAGTATCATGTCATCTGGAAACAGTGACAGTTTTACTTCTTTTCTGATTTGGATTCCTTTTATTTATTTTTCTTCTCTGATTGCTGTGGCTAAAACTTCCAAAACTATGTTGAATAATAGCTGTGAGAGTGGACAACCTTGTCTTGTTCCTGATCTTAGAGGAAATGGTTTCAGTTTTTCACCATTGAGAATGATGTTTGCTGTGGGTTTGTCATATATGGCCTTTATTATGTTGAGCTAAGTACCCTCTATGCCTACTGTGTGGAGGGTTTTTATCATAAATGGGTGTTGAATTTTGTCGAAAGCTTTCTCTGCATCTATTGAGATGATCATATGGTTTTTTTCCTTCAATTTGTTAATATGGTGTATTACATTGATTGATTTGCATATATGGGAGAGTCCTTGCATTCCTGGTATACACCCCACTTGATCATAGTGTATGATCCTTTTAATGTGGTGTTGGATTCTGTTTACTAGTATTTTGCTGAAAATTTTTGCATCTTTGTTCATCAGTGATATTCCCCTATAGTTTTCTTTCCTTGTGACATCTTTTTCTGGTTTTGGTATCAGGGTGATGGTGGCCTCGTAGAATGAGTTTGGGAGTGTTCCTCCCTCTGCTGTATTTTGGAAGAGTTTGAGAAGGATAGGTGTTAGCTCTTCTCTAAATGTTTGATAGAATTCGCCTGTGAAGCCATCTGGTCCTGGGCTTTTGTTTATTGGAAGATTTTTAATCACAGTCTCAATTTCAGTTCTTGTGATTGGTCTGTTTATATTTGCTATTTCTTCCTGGTTCAGTCATCTTGTGCTTTTCTAAGAATTTGTCCATTTCTTCCAGGTTGTCCATTTTATTGGCATAGAATTGCTTGTAGTAATCTCTCATGATCCCTTGTATTTCTGCAGTGTTACATCTCCTTTTTCATTTCTAATTCTATTGATTTGAGTCTTCTCCCTTTTTTTCTTGATGAGTCTGGCTAATGGTTTATCAATTTTGTTTATCTTCTTAAAGAACCAGCTTTTAGCTTTACTGATCTTTGCTATCATTTCCTTCATTTCTTTTTCATTTATTTCTGATCTGATCTTGATTTCTTTCCTTCTGCTAAGTTTGGGGGTTTTTTGTTCTTCTTTCTCTAATTGCTTGAGGTGTAAGATTAGGTTGTTTATTTGAGATGTTTCTTGTTTCTTGAGGTAGGTATTGCTGTAAACTTCCCTCTTAGAACTGCTTTTGCTGCATCCCATAGGTTTTGGGTTGTTGTCTTTTCATTGTCTTTTGTTTCTAGGTATTTTTTTGTGTCCTCTTTGATTTCTTCAGTGATCTCTGGTTATTAAGTAGTGTATTGTTTAGCCTCCATGGGTTTGTATTGTTTACAAATTTTTTCCCTGTAATTAATATCTAGTCTCATAGCATTCTGGTCGGAAAAGGTATGTGATATGATTTCAGTTTTCTTAAATTTACCAGGGCTTGATTTGTGACCCAAGATATGATCTATCCTGGAGAACATTCCATCAGCACTTGAGAAGAAAGTGTATTCTGTTGTTTTTGGATGGAATGTCCTATAAATATCAATTAAGTCCATCTTGTTTAATGTATCATTTAAAGCTTGTGTTTCCTTATTTAATTTCATTTTGGATGATCTTTCCATTGGTGAAAGTGGGGTGTTAAAGTCCCCTCCTATAATTGTGTTACTGTTGATTTCCCCTTTTATGGGTGTTAGCATTTGCCATATGTATTGAGGTGCTCCTGTGCTGGGTGCATAAATATTTACAATTGTTATATCTTCTTCTTGGATCGATCCCTTGAGCATTATGTAGTGTCCTTCTTTGTCTCTTGTAATAGTCTTTATTTTAAAGTCTATTTTGTCTGATATGAGAATTGGTACTCCAGCTTTCTTTTGATTTTCATTTGCATGAAGTATCTTTTTCCATCCCTTCACTTTCAGTCTGTGTGTGTCCCTAGGTCTGAAGTGCGTCTCTTGTAGACAGCATATATACGGGTCTTGGTTTCGTATCTATTCAGCCAGTCTATGTCTTCTGTTTGGAGCATTTAATCTATTTACATTGAAGGTAGTTATCGATATGTATGTTACTATTCCCATTTTCTTAATTGTTTTGGGTTTGTTATTGTGGTCTTTTCCTTCTCATGTTTCCTTCCTAGAGAAGATCCTTTATCATTTGTTGTAAAGCTGGTTTGGTGGTGCTGAATTCTCTTAGCTTTTGCTTGTTTGTATAGGTTTTTATTTCTCCATCAAATCTGAATGAGATCCTTGCTGGGTAGAGTAACCTTGGTTGTAGGTTTTTCCCTTTCATCTCTTTAAATATGTCCTGCCACTCCCTTCTGGCTTAGAGTTTCTGCTGAAAGATCAGCTGTTAACCTTATGGGGATTCCTTTGTATGTTATTTGTTGTTTTTCCCTTGCTGCTTTTAATATTTTTTTTTTGTATTTAATTTTTGATAGTTTGATTAATATGTGTCTTGATGTGTTTCTCCTTGGATTTATCCTGTATGGGACTCTCTGTGCTTACTGGACCTACTTGACTATTTCCTTTCCCATATTAGGGAAGTTGTCAACTGTAATCTCTTCAAATATTTTCTCAGACCCTTTCTTTTTCTCTTCTTCTTCTGGGACCCCTGTAGTTCGAATGCTGGTAATTTTAGTGTTGTTCCAGAGGTCTCTAAGACTGTCTTCAATTCTTTTAATTCTTTTTTCTTTATTCTGCTCTGCAGTAGTTATTTCCACTATTTTATCTTCCAGGTCACTTATCTGTTCTTCTGCCTCAGTTATTTTGCTATTGATTCCTTCTAGAGAATTTTTATTTTCATTTATTCTGTTGTTCATCATTGTTTGTTTGCTCTTTAGTTCTTCTAAGTCCTTGTTAGATGTTTCTTTTATTTTCTCCATTTTATTTCCAAGATGTTGGATATCTTTACTATCATTATTCTGAATTCTTTTTCAAGTAGATGCCTGTTTTCTCTTCATTTGTTTGGTCTGGTGGGTTTTTACCTTGATCCTTCATGTGCTGTGTGTTTCTCTGTCTTCTTATTTTGCTTAACTTATTGTGTTTGCGGTCTCCCTTTCACAGGCTACAGGTTCATACTTCCCATTGTTGTTGGTTGTTTTTGCCCCCAGTGGCTAAGATTGGTTCAGTCGATTGTGTAGGCTTCCTGGTGGAGGGGACTAGTGCCTGTTTTCTGGTGGATGAGGCTGGAGCTTGTCTTTGTGGTGGGCAGGACCGCGTCCGGTGGTGTGTTTTGGGGTGTCTGTGACCTTATTATGATTTTAGGCAGCCTCTCTGCTAATGGGTGGGGTTGTGTTCCTGTCTTGCTAGTTGTTTACCATGGGGTTTCCAGCACTGTAGCTTGCTGGTTGTTGAGATGGAGATTTCTCAGAGAGCTTTCACCTTGATACTATGTGGAGGTGGGAGATTTCTGGTGGACCAGTGTCCTGAACTCCGATCTCCCACCTCAGAGGCACAGGCCTGACACCTGGCCAGAGCACAAAGACCCTGTCAGACACATGGCTCAGAAGAAAAGGGAGAAATAAATAAATAAAATGAAAAGAAATAAAGTTATCAAAATAATTTTTTTAATTATTAAAAAAGTAATTAAACAAAAGAAAAAAGAAAGAAAGAAGAGAGCAACCAAACCAAAAAACATATCCACCAATGAAAACAAGGGCTATAAACTATATTTAAAAAAAAAAAAAAAAAAAAAAAGGACAGACAGACCCCTAGGACAAATGGTAAAAGCAAAACTATACAGAGAAAATCACACAAAATCCCCTGCCTCAATTTTGGGATGATTTGTTGTCTACTCAGGTATTTCACAGATGCAGGAACATCAAGTTGATTGTGGGGATTTAATCCGCTGCTCCTGGTGCTGCTGGGAGAGATTTCCGTTTCTCTTCTTTGTTCGCACAGCTCCTGGGGTTCACCTTTGGGTTTGGACCCGCCTCTGCGTGTAGGTCGCCTGAGGGTGTCTGTTCTTCGCTCAGACAGGACGGGGTTAAAGGAGCCACTGATTCGGGGGCTCCGGCTCACTCAGGCCAGGGGGGAGGGAGGGGCATGGAGTGCGGGGCGGGCTTGAGGTGGCAGAGGCCGGTGGGACGTTGCACCAGCCTGAGGCGCACCGTGCGTTCTCCCGGGGAAGTTGTCCCTGGATCCCGGGACCCTGGCAGTGGCGGGCTGCACAGGCTCCCGGGAGGGGAGGTGGACAGTGACCTGTGCTCGCACACAGGCTTCTTGGTGGCGGCAGCAGCAGCCTTAGCATCTCATGCCCGTCTCTGGGGTCCGCGCTGTTAGCCCGGCTCTGGAGCTCCTTTAAGCTGCGCTCTGAATCCCCTCTCCTCGTGCACCAGGAAACAAAGAGGGAAAGAAAAAGTCTCTTGCCTCTTCGGCAGGTCCAGACTTTTCCCCGGACTCCCTCCCGGCCAGCCGTGGCGCACTAACCCCCTGCAGGCTGTGTTCACGCCGCCAACCCCAGTCCTCTCCGGGCTCTCCGACTAAAGCCCGAGCCTCAGCTCCCAGCCCCGCCCGCCCAGGCGGATGAGCAGACAAGCCTCTCGGCCTGGTGAGTGCCGGTCGGCACCCATCCTCTGCGCGGGAATCTCTCCGCTTTGCCCTCCGCACCCCTGTTGCTGCGCTCTCCTCCACACCTCTGAAGCTTCCCCCCTCCGCCACCCACAGTCTCCGCCCGCGAAGGGGCTTCTAGTGTGTGGAAAGCTTTCCTCCTTAACGGCTCCCTCCCACTGGTGCGGGTCCCGTCCCTATTCTTTTGTCTATGTTTTTTCTTTTTTCTTTTGCCCTATCCAGGTACATGGGGAGTTTCTTGTCTTTTGGGAGGTCTGAGGTCTTCTGCCAGCGTTCAGTAGGTATTCTGTAGGGGTTATGCCACATGTAGATGTATTTCTGGTGTATTTGTGGGGAGGAAGGTGATCTCCACGTCTTACTCCTCCGCCATCTTGAAGGTCTCCTAGGTTGTTATATTGAATGTTCTAAAGTAGCCCTTTTATTGTTACCGTAGAGACTGCCATCATAGACCAGGTTTAGATGAAAACTCATGATGCAGGTCAGGACCATTTTGTACTTTTGCTGTACAAGCTCATCTGTGCATAAGACCTCTGTGCATGACCTCCATCAGTAATTTATACCAGATTGCTTCAACACACAGCACATTACAACTGGGTTTGTAGTTTTCGGCTCTATTTTTTTCTTAATGTTTTGCTTAGGAAAAGTTATATTTTGTGGAGAAAAAGTTGTCTTATTCTTTTCCTTTCTTACATAATCCCCATTCTTTCTGGAATTTTCTTTTTTTTTTAATACTAATAAAAGAGACTCGGTTTCTTGAACACTAAATTTCTGTTGTTGTTAGTTTTGCCATAGTTTATTTGTAGTGTCACACTAGTAAGACTTGTTAAGGAATACTAAAGTTACCAAAAAAATCCCTGAAGTATGGACGTATCTGTAGAAATACAAAGAAATAGCAAAAAAAAAAGCATTAAAATATAAAAGTAATATTAACCACCACAAAAACCCTGTTCCCAAGTGCTATTGATGATTGTACTGCTGTTCAGTTTAACTGCCCTAGTACTTTAATGTTCATAATGTACATTGGTATGTGTGTTTTACTATTCAAAATGTACTTAAAGTTGGAATCTGGAAAAAGCAAACTCTGCTGATGTCATTATGCTGAGTGTTTTATTCTGTGAGTCAACTCCTTTCAGATTTTGGTGAGGTTACTTTGTTTGGTTTTCCCTCTCTATATCTCTATTAACATCTGAACCTCAGGAGAAATTACCTTTCAATTGGTAATTGTACCTCGGCCCTGCCATTTGCTGACACTCCTTCATAGCCCTGCATTGTTCAGAGAAAGATTTGCCAAATCAAGTTGCCCTTGCAGAAGCACAGCTCCAACCACCATCTGCTCAAGGCAACGGTTTGGAACAGTAGAAGATCTCCAAAAATTTTGTCTCCATACAATTTACGTAAAATTAGTTGCTTCTTGAAAACATGTACACCTTCTCTGTCAGCCATTTATATGCATATATATATATATTTTTTTCATAACGACTGTGCTTAGCCATCCCCATATTTTAAAAAAGCGTATGTATAAGTCACACTGATGTTTGGCCTAGAATGAATCTAGATGTGTGAGGCCCCAATACAGGCACTCCAGAAATACTTATAGTGGTAATTTCCTGCCTGATTCCCTACAAGGAAAATGACGGCACTTTGAAAATCAGAGAGCTATATTCTCACTTAAACTTTTGTGAACTTTCTTTATTATTCCATGCTCAAATATGGGTTTAATAATAAGGAAACAAACTAAATGCTTTGTTATTCTGGACCAGAAATTAAACATTGGTCTCATGTGATCTCTCCAATTCTCTAAATACTTATTTATCTGTTTTAAAGTTCATTTTGCTATTTAGTTATGCTAATAACTAATTTGCAATAGAAAGCAAAAGAAAACATTAGACACAGTCAACATTTTTTTGCATAACATAACCCAGTTTTTATATATAAAATGCACATGATAATGTAATCACATTATAGATATCAAGAAACGGACAGGTAGATACAAAAGAGTTCATATAACTCACCCTTCTGTAATCTGCTTTTGTCACTCAACAACATATCATTAACCTCTTTGTAGTTTCATAAATCAAAATCTAGTTTGAATGATAGCTCTTAAAAATCTATACTGTATAGTGTTCCGCTAAAGAAATGCCTCTTCATAAGCTACTCAACCTTTTCCCTATTAATTGGATAGTAAAGCTGTTTTCTGTTTGCTGTTATCCTAAACATCACTCTGATAATGATCCCTGTACAAACATGCTTGCATGCATCCATAATCATTTCTTTAGGAAAAATTCCTAAATGTAAATTTGTAACTATAAAATGTGAAAAATATATACTATATTAAAGGTTTTTAATGCATGTCGTTGTACTGCTCCTCAGTTTGAGAAATAAGCAAACTTTTGTCAATGCTGGCTATGCCAATTTTTTTGAGTTCTGGCAGTCTGTCAGAAAGAAGTGTCTTGATTTGATTTACTTCTTTAAAAAAATTTCTAATGATGTAGAAATATCTTAATCTATTCATTGCTCTTTTGGTTGCATTAGAAAATTCGAGTCAACGTATTGCGTAAAGGATCATCTAGCGTTTGCCTACAACATAAATTACTCGGTCTTTTTCTGGCCCCCATTAAATCAGCTCTTTCTCATACTCTATTTGTGCAATGATTAGTTGAACATGTGTACAAGTGTTAATTTATATATATTCTGAGTCTTTTACTAAAAATATTCTTACCAAAATATTCTCACTAATATTCTTACTAAATATTCTTTACTAAAAATATTCACTTTATTTTGAAGTACTTCAGCACTTTAGGAATTCTTGTTTATTCATCACACATACCACCTTTCCTTTTCAGCTTGATGTATCGTACAAATTTGGTAAACATTTATTACATTCGATAGAAAGTTGATCAGAACAACTCAAGGGCTGAGCTCTCTTTCTAGAACCTCTTCTAGGTCAACAAGGCTGTTTTCACCCCTTTTGCAGTCAAGTTGTCCAATGAGTTTTGAAGCAACCTAATGTTACTGTTATTCAGCTGATGTTTCGCTTACTTGCCCACAAGGATCTCATGATACACGTTGTCAAATGCCATGAAGACATCAATGTCTGGTAGAAAAGGATTAAAAAAAAAAAAAATCCAAAGACCTGGACTTTCTTTCCTCGCTTCCACCCTTTACTGACTGGTTAATTTCCTTATTGAGATTCTGCTGTCATCTCGAAAACAGAGGGCTTCCCTTAATTTATTTTTTCTACCTTTTTCAATTTTAGCAGCAGAGCTCAATTTTTTTCCCCCAAATCCAGGATACAACTCTTCCACAGATGCAGCTTTCAATAAGCTTTACCTAAGTCCTCTTACTTTTTCTTCAATCCAGGACACCTGTCCATGTGCAGCTCGCATAAATATCAGACGTTTTAGACAGGAAGACAGACTCAAGGGTGGCACTTATTGGGTGCCTTCGACAGGAAGACAAGTACCCCCCACACACTTTCTGGTTTACTGTGACGACACCACCCCTCAATAATTAATTGAATTAATATTTTATGGCTTCTTCTGGACAACTGAGTGTTTGCTGCCTATGTTTACCTTTAGATTTCTGGATTTGGGGTATCCTTGAGACATCTACTAAGCTGTCATATTCCTTAGGCCTCATCTTTGGTCATAACTCTTCAGCTTGCTGCATGGCCCCCAGCCAGAAGCCAAATAGGAAAATCAATCTCACATCTTTAAAAATTAAATGAAAATGGTTTTGTATGACTTGCAACTCTTGGCAAAAGTGGAAGTTATCATTAACAGGACACAGCATTCTTTCTATGAATATTCTAATCTGTAGTTAGTCCAAGCTCTGAAAGCATTCCAAAAGAGAAGTTTCATGCTTGGTTTAATAGTGACTTCATCATGGGATTAAGGTGTATGCGGCCTCCCAAGATGACTATTGCAGACATTAACTTCCTTATTACTTTGTAAGTTCTTTATAGTTAAAGCTCATATATCTCATATATACTCATCAAACTATTTTCCACCCATCTACTATACCATACCAAAATTTTAAATGCCTATATAATAAAAATAATTCTATCCTATGTATTTATAGTTATGTGAAATAATTTTGATCAAGGTGTACTAACACTGTTCCATGCCTTATTTAATATTTATCCATAACACCGAGTTTACTTGGCCATTGACTCTTATCAGAGGAGATTGGAGGTAGTGGTTTTGCCCGCACATGAACTCCTTGACTGATAAATTTGTAGCTTCCATTCACCTTCACAAACAGTCTCATAGATTGAGAAAAGAAAATGCTATCAAAGATCACCAGTTTATATTAATGCAATCATATTTGGGACTACACATAAAAATTCAAATCGAGCCCATTTTTTAATGACTAGTATATAAAGTGATGTGTTATCTTGGTCTTCCATTTGAACTCCCAGTTTTTGATTTATGATAATCTTATTCTGAAATATCTACTTTTCAACCATCCTCTGGGCAATATTTTAAAGTCACTGAATGCATATAGAGTAACTTATAACCTTCATAATGTTGAGAGAAAGCACTTCCTCTTTTAAGACATACTCTAACACACGAACCTCTCACAGCAAAAAAAAATATATATATATATATAATGTTAGTAATGTTCACACAAGAGTTTTTACCATGAACCCTGCATGAGTTTGAGGCTGTGCTGTGCAGTCATCTGTCAGGCTTTATGAGGTAAATAGGTTACAGAAATAGAAGCACATTACAAACATAATGTTTCTTCTAGGAGTCACTTCATTCTGGCTATCAGTGTGGTTAGACTCTAAAGAATTCTTTAAATTAAATGGAAGTCTTGCTTGGGAACTGATTCAAGTAAAAAGAGTAGCAATAGAAAATGTATTTTAATTTTTAATATTTTTCTTCCTTTAGTATTTCACACCCCCGATCCCCCCATCAACCTATTTGATGGTGAGTTCATTTATATAAACCACGACGTTTTCCAGAGTTGTTTAAATAATGCTACATCTTGTTTTGTTCTATGAAACCAATTAGTTACTGTGAACTCCACATGCTACCTTAAAGACAATATTATGGAAAAGTAACTGGCTTTTACTATTCTGGAAAAAGCGATTCTCTGTCACAGCATAAACACCCACAGGTGTGATCTGATGAATGGATTCAAGTTTGATATTTGAACTTTATAAAATGCTCTAAGACAGCTTTCAGGGGGAGAAAATATTTCCCACCAAAGTTATAAAATACATTTTTTTCCCGGACAGACATGGATAAATATTGTAGAGTAGGAAAAAATGTTTAATCCATACAGACTTTTTTTCCACCTTTAAATTAATGGTTCCGTATTGGAGTAATCCCCACACAAGTTGAGTTTTAAAGAAAACACAAGAAGTCACATTTTTTGACCTTTAAAATTTTTTTTAGACTTCGATCATTTCTTGCTTGTTTACAAAATCAAATGGCTAGTATGAACTTCAACAAGCCAAAAGGGAAAATAGAGTCTCCCAAAACTTCGAAAACAATTTTTCCCCAGAAATGGATAAAAATTGTATAGCAGGAAAAAATGTAGTTTAATATGTAAATGTTATTGCCCAGTATCAGAATAATGTTACCTAGAGACACAGTCACCATTTGAGTTTTAAATGAGACTCTGAAATGAATGTTGGGAATTCCAACAGAAACATACAAAAAAAAGACATAAAAATATCTCTAGATGTCTATATGTAAGTCTAACATTTATTTAAAGCTCATAACCAATTATTGAGGCTGGGTAGAATATAAGACTTGCTGTTCTTGCTTACAAAATTTCCCTACTGTTAAGGATTATTTTCCTTCAAGTATTAACTGTACTTCTTTTTAGCAAAATCATGTTTTCCCATTTAAGGAGCACACAAACACTTAAAATGTAATGGCAGCCTATTCCAATTAATGAATGAAAAATGCACCTCTTCAGATTCATCATAGAATTTTACGTTCATTTTCCTCTTAAATGTTGAAAGCATATATCCATGTGTTCCGGATTTATGATGTACTTTATTAAATGGTGCAGCATCTGCAGTGAGTCCTTCAGGGTGGAAAATATTCAGCTATGAGACACTCCCCTCATTCATTAAAACCATCCACCAGGATGGAGACTCAGCTGCCAGATGACTGACTGCCTTTAGGGGGTACATATGTGATTTCCTCAGAAAATGCTAAATAGTGTACCTTGTCAAAAAGTCCCTCATTCCCCTTTTAATGTGTTTATTCCTTCACATATTTCATTATATTTTTCCCTTTGCTTACATCCATCCTTGCTTTACTTTCACTCATATAATCTAAAACTGTAGTATACTTTTCACGAAAATATAAGGAATACAACAAGCATAAACAGCAAAAGGATGGCTGAGGAGGTTTTCTATTATCCAAGGAAAAGTCTTTGTTAATTTACTGTAATTAAAAAAAAAAAAAAATACCACCAAGCATTTCAGACTGTCTTGGCCTCTAAAAGTCAAGCAATTAAATGAGCATTTGGAGATTAGTAACTGTCTTATTGCATTATATGGTTCTATTTCTTAATAATGACCTGAATTTGAGTTCAGAATGCCCATTTATTCATTCAACCTTCGTTATACGTATCGATCATTGTATTGACACCATAATGACGTTGACATAATGTAGAAGACAGCACAGTCCCTGCCCTTATGGGCTTATGGTGGGAAAAACAGACATTAAGCAAATAATTATAAATATAATCATGTTACAAAAAGGAAAATGGCATGTGTTAGGAAAGCATATGAAAATCAAGAGTCCACACTTGCCTTGGTGATCTTTCCTTGACGCCTACATGGATGAAAGTGGGTGTGAAGCCTAGTTTGGTCTAAAGCATGAGATGGAGTCTAGTCCTGTACTTAAACAAATGAATCAGCAGACTAACCAGTTTGACTTAAGAGGTGTCCAAACCAGCAAGATATCCAGATCAACTTCCAAACCTCATGAATGCTTTTTCCAAATCTCCCGACTGTCTTTGTCTCTGTTGTGAAGGCAGTAAAATCTGTTGTTTAAATGTTATCTGAGAGATATTTTCCTCAGCTAAAAATCAATGGAATTGAATAGATTGTGGGAAAAAATGTGGCCAACTTTTATGTAAGAGAGACTGGGATTACGCAGGACAGCAGTGAGTGTGTGTGTGTGAGTGTGTGTGTGAGTGTATTTTGTTGTTGTCATTTTATCTCTAATACCTATCTTCTGCTTTGTCATCACCTTTGTTTGCCAGGTGCAAAAATGTATGTAAGCATAGTCTTCCATTAGCTCCTTTTTTGGGGGGAAGTATAGTTTGAGGATCCTGCTGCCTAGTCTGTAGTAAGAAGCATGCGGGTTTGGGGGAAGTTCCTGCTGTATAACAATTTGTCTGTTACACCATCTCATCAGTTTAGATCAAGTTTCCATTGCAGTGGTCTAGGGGAGTTTGTGGCAACAGATTCTGAAGGCATCAGCTTACAGATCCTTTGAGACTTCAAGCATTGCTGTTGTATTCATTATACTGTATGGAAGTAAGTCTCTTGTGCCATGTTTCTTTACCCCTTTGGGAAATATATGCTCTCCTCAACCTCCCTGATATAATTTATATGCTTTGATGACTTCTGGGCAACCAGTCAAATTCATTCCTTCACTGTCAGTCAATCAGCCATTTAATCATTCTTGCTTCTATTTACCCATAATTTTGAACACTAAATATTCATTGTGTTTAATGCTGTGCAAAACAATACTTCATAGGATCCCTAACATAGAGCTTTCCAACTCGTAGGGCAAGCTCCTAGACATGTTTGACAAGCCAGTTAAGTAACGAGTATGTACTAATTATATAGGGCAGTACAAGAATGACTCAGATTCAGTGGTCAAGATCACTGTGACTTGGAGTGATCAGAAGCAAAAGTTAAACTTGAGTGAAACAATCTGATTCTTGAAGGATGGGTGAAAGTTACATGGAGAAGAAAGAGAGGGCATTCCATGGAGGGAGAAAAATTTGCAGGAAATCTTGAGTTGGGCATATCCAGGAAGCAGAAATATAAACAAATATGGTATGTATTACCTGGAATATGTTAGATGCTTAATGAAAGAATGAATAAATGCATGCACGTAAACAGGAACGGGAAGAAAGTTTAGAAGGGGGGATGGTTGGCAGTAAAATTTTAACTGAGAAGACTTCATAAACAACATGATTGATGGAGAGCTATAAGATAATAAAAAGGCCTGAAGAGGTCATTTCACATACAGTCCAAAACAACCAGTTTTCATCTGCCATCAGTTTAATTTGTGTCTGTCAAGGTCTTGGAGGAAATGGAAATTCAAATTACTTATCTAGTGAATATAAATATTAGGACAACATGTGTTAATTAAGGAATGTTTATCAGGCAACAGCGCTTCAGAAATATGTTTCTGATTATATGGAAGTTACAGGTTAATCAAGTAGTTTGGAAAATAATAAATTAGATAATTTTACAGGTTAAATAGTATTGTCAGCCCCTCACAGTTGCACTAATGCATCAGTTTTACTTCTGAAAATAATTTGTGTAGTCATACAGATTTCTTCACCTTCAACCTTCAACTATGAATCTGAGATTGCTGATGAAATTTGTGTCCTAAGGCTCCCTTCATTTTCCTGAACTATCTGTATGATTTAAGTACTTGCTTATTTTTTTAAAGTGATTTAAGCATCTTTAGCACTCAATTAAAAATCATTATTAACTCTCAGACCTAAAAAAAATTCATGGCATCATGAATCATAATTAAGGCTTCTAGTTTGGGGCACATAAAAAGGCAAACATTCAGTTGGCCTCTTTCGTATCTATTTTAGATGCTCTAGTGATTCATTTTTCATCTTTCTCACAATTTGACTCAAATTTCTGGGCTCTTTTTCTTTCTATTGTTGATTCTCTAGGGATGTGAAATGTTTTAGTGATAAAACAAAAATGACTTGGAAACACATGAAAACGTGGACTGTATTTTTGAATGAAAACATGCTGTACCCCCTGCTACCACTTTACAGCTCTTCTGTAAAGAAATGACCAGATGTTTAAAAATAGAAAGTTGGCAGATCTTTTACTCTTCCCTAACCTTTACATTTTTCTGCTGCTATTTGATCTGAGTCAGAGCGCTGTGATCATAACTTATGTATTCAGCAGTATTATGCTGATTTTCCTCACAAAGCTTTTGTTTACAGAAAGCTTCTGTATGGTTTTTGGTAAAACTTGGATACTGTATAAAAAGGAACACAAAAGAGGTATCAGCATGCAAAAATATTAAGGGCAAATAAAGATGGTGTGGGAAAAAGAAGAATATGTTTTTAAATCCACTGTAAGCTGGATTGTAATGAGCAAAGTATCAGAGAGGAATCCCTGCTGGGGAATTGTGAACATTATTTTAAGAGGAAGAAATCCCATATGATACAACTGGTTTTTTGTTAGGTTGGACCCTGTTCTTGGTCATAGGTAATGCAAAAAGCTCGTCCTGATCTTTTTTTCCAAAACTCCTATCCCAAATATTCATTTGACCAAAGGAAAAGAAAGATGTCTTTCTTGAGATAAAGGTCTAAGCGGATTTGTTTTATTTTTGTAATTTTTAAAATTGATCAAAAAGACTTAGTGCCACTGAACTGTACAGTTAAATATGGTTAAAATAGTATGTTTTATATTATGTGACTTCTACCACCATTTAAAAAAAAATTAAAAAAAAAAAAAAAAGACTGGCCAACAGTGTCTTAGACTTTCTGGCTAAGGATCCCAACATTGATTTCTCTACTTAGAAGTCCATCCTCCAAATCACCTGAAATATGTACTCTATCACCGGAAAACTAGTGCTAGGATCATTTGTTTCAAAATATGGTAAGCAAAATAAAACAAAACAAAAAAAAACCACATATGTCTAACTATTTCTTCCTCTGGGTATAAGTATTATACTTCTTATAGCCACAACTCACTACTTTTTCCCTGAAGTGAAATTTTCTTTATCTCAAAATTCAAAAGATCATTTTAACTTTAGGGGTGGAAATTAGAGGAAAAACCCTGAGAATAAGCTTTTTAAATATATATATCTTTCAGTCATTTTTCACACTTCTTTTGTTCTCAGGCCAATTGCTTAAAATTTTTAAATTATCTGGGTAAAAATTTGGTAGAGTAGAAGACCTCTTACTATTTAAGAACAAGATATAACCCTTTGATTTGTCCTTTTCCTTCTCTTCCTACACTAACCCCATAGTTTTGACCCATATTGTTTGGCATATCAACTGTTGCCTTTACCTGCTTTTCATTACAAGTAATTTTTCTCCTTTAGCTTTTCTAAACCATTCCTGCATCCTGTCCTCAGGCTGCTCTGGAACTTCCAAAGGTATCCATTCAATTGCTTGCAGCAATGCCAACTGCAAATTCCAGTTTACTCTTGTTAAGCTCCAGCATTCTGAAATGTGGTTGTCTTCCATGTCTCCTTCCATGTCTTTGCTTGGGCTGTTTATTTTTTATTTATTTATTTTTTGCGGTACGCGGGCCTCTCACTGTTGTGGCCTCTCCTGTTGCGGAGCACAGACTCCGGACGCGCAGGCTCAGCGGCCACGGCTCACGGGCCCAGCCTCTCTGCGGCATGTGGGATCTTCCCGGACCGGGGCACGAACCTGTGTCCCCTGCATCGGCAGGTGGACTCTCAACCACTGCGCCCCCAGGGAAGCCCGGGCTGTTTATTGTAACATAAACTTTAGGAGCCAGAATTTTCTGTGTTTGAATTTCTCTTCCTCTATTTGGAAAATGACTTCTCTGAGCCTCTGCTGCTTATCTGTAAAAATTGGAGAAAATATTAATACAAACCTTAATAATTTGTGGTGGGGATTCATTGAGATAATGCGTATATAGTCCTTAGATTAGTGCTTGGGACATAATGAGTTTTCCACAAGTAGTAGCTGCTGCATGCCCTCCAGTCTACCTGCCACCACCAATCACTTTTAGAAATCCTACTCATCGTCCAAACCAAGTTTATTTCCCACAATCTCCATGAGCCTTTATGTGATCAGTTATTAGAACCGCTCGTATGGCTTGTCCATTTTCTTTTCCTGTGTGTAGTGTCATCCCCCCAAATAAATCACAAGGAAGAACACATCCTGGCTTTTAACACTATGTTTTGCACATTTTGTGTTGATTAATAGTTAAAAGTGATACTTGTCATAACAGTTTATCAGCGTTGTCCAAGCAGAGAATATGGATGGCAGCAGGCTAACCAAACAGCTGTTACAGGATGAGCTTAAGTGCAGTGAACAGAGGAGGTTTATACAAACCACCTCAGAAAATGGACCAGAGCCCTGGAATGCTGGGAAATCACCACGTCTGACAGATTCTAGTGGATGCAGTAAGCAGAAAAAGGGGCGGCTCATTTTAAGCAAAGATTTCGAGTAGATTATGAGGTTAAAGAGAACTGCAGATAGAAACAAACCTTGCAAATAGTAACTGCAGCTGCAGAGAAAAAGGGACATCTTCGTGAGAACTTATTGTGGTAAGGAATGCTGGTCATAAAACAGTCTTCAGCCCCATCTATACAGCAAAGAGCTATCGCATTAGTGATGTGATCATCCCCAAAGCTTAGAAGACAATGCACGATGGTAGCCTATTATGATCTGTCGGGAGGAGAGAAAATAACGTTTTATTTTTTGGAATGGTCTAGTAAAAATTTTATACTCTTTGGAATGGTAATACATTTTTTTAACTTAAAAAATTTAATGTCATTATCTTTTAAATTTGTGCTAATTTTTCTAAGAATTCATATTTTTTTATCTCTCTAGATAACGAGGGAAAACTTTTTGGGGGTATCTTTCCCTCTTTCCAATTGTAGGATGTATAGGGGTGATTATTTATTTAGAAACCACCTGGTTTAGTAGAAACAACCTTTGTGCTGAGATCCACAGGGAACTGGATTCAAATCAAAGTTTTGCCTCTTATTGTATATTCTTGGATAAGTAGTTTAACCTTAATAAACCTCTCCATTAAACCTTATAGGGCTATTTCAATGATTATTCATGCCATATAAAAAAAATGCCATAAGAGTACCTAACCCATATCAGGTACTTGAGAAAAGTAACTGTTATTATAATCTGAGGTAATAAGAGATTCATTAATTTTCCAGCCAGTCATACTGGTAAAAAGACTAGAACAAATTATGATTAATTCACTGTAATTATTTCAGGAACCACAGTTTTCGAAACAAGGATGTCAGGTTTTAGGGTCAAATGCAGTATTTGTTAAACTCACATCTGATTCTGAGAAATATTTATTTGATTGGATGAAGTAAGAAGATAGAAGCTAAATTAAGGAATAAGCATGTTTTGGAGTTTGGTTTCACCACACAAAAGTATGGACGGAAGACAAATAGCTGCTTTCTCTCTTCAGCATTAGGCGAGAATAATCCAATGTGAGGGATAAGTTTTTAATGACCTAATGAATGAATCCAGCCAGGAGTTCTGAGTTCTGTGTTTTAAGCCAAGACTGACAGATAAGAGTTGGAATAAGCAGGAAGAGACCTAGACAAAGGGAACAATGAGGACTGAAAAATCACAATGAAGGACCAAGACGGTCCATGGAGGACCTCACCCACAGATGGAGATTTTGTAAGGGGTGGTTTATTCTTCTGAGAGGATATCAGAAAATTAGAAATCAATAAATATTAGAACACTCACTTTTTGTTTGTTGATATTACTTCAGAGACTGTTACTATCAGAAATATTTGGTTGCAAGCAACACAAACCAGTTTGTTAGTGTTAACAGGCAAAAGGGGAATTTATTGTAAGGATCCAGGGGTGTTCCATTACCCCAGGGCAAGAATGCAGCCTGGCTCTTGAGACAAAGAGTTTCTCTCTCTCTCCCTCTCTCTCTCTCTCCCTCTCTCTCTCTCTCCCTCTCTCTCTCTCTCCCTCTCTCCTCCTCCCTCCCTCCCTCCCCCTGCCCCCCTCCCTTCCCTGTCCCCCCTCCCCCCTCCCCCAGTCATCCACTCCCCACCTTCCTTCTCTCTGTGGATCGTCACCATCCTGTCATTCTTGGTTTTGGCAGATCATCTTTCTCAATTACTCAATCCACCTATTGGAAAATGCCATAGTGCTAGATTTCATAGCTTCTGCCTTTAAGAGACCAGCTTTTACTACTGTTGGACACATACAGTTACAATTCCAAACTCCCAGAGAAGGAACTCCAATTTGCCAAATTTTTCACTGCATACACTGAACAACTTATTGTATTTAAGAATCAAATGATATTGATGGAACAAATGCTCATGACACTGTCTTGCAGAGAGCTGTTCATTTACAAATTTGCTATTCAGTGGTCTAAATCCAACACTTATGAAGATCCCATCAAGGCTATCACTGTATGTGACACAAAACTTTCCATGGATAATATCCTTTTTCAGTAAAAATTATCATCATTACCAGATACTTATTTAAGGCAATTGAGTCACCATATTGATGTTTTCTTCATATAGAAAAGCTTTCAGATTAAATTTACAGGTAAGACATAGAAAGTACAGAGGGAGAGGGTGTGTGTTTGGGTGGCTTTTACATCTCCAGCACCACCTCTCATTCCACTTTAAGTATCTTTGTTCTCCCATGTAACACTCCAAACTTAAGAACCATATGCCAACACGGTGGCGAATAAAACTCTGAGAGTGAAAAAATGAAGGATTCGCTGGTAGATTTTAAAACATCAAAGAGCTGATTCTAGTACGGCTTCTTTTTCTGACTAAGAGATATGTATAGACTTTCCAGTCTCTTTTTAGTTTACTAGTCAATTTGTTTTTAGTGATTGTCAAAAATCCATATTCGAAGACATATTTATTCAATATACATGTACATATAAGAGCAAGAGTTAATTTTCCAATTTTTGTCACAGTGATTTGGTGAGAGTACAGGGAGGAGAAATTAAACAAGAATTAGACAATTCCTTTTTAAGAGAAAATAAAAATCTGTAAATTCCTTGAAGGAAATTTAGGGTTTGAAATGGTAGATAAGGTCTACCACCCTTCAATTCATAAGAAGAAATGCCTCCAAAGGAATGTGCTCAGAGACATGCTATAATCCTTTATTTTATTTAAATTTCCTTAATAATAATATTTAGCAACCCCAAAGTCTCTCATTGTTCTAACACTTCACTGACCTAGCAATCTTGTTGGCATAATACGGTGCAAAAGTAGAATTTTCTCCTCCATTTTTGATGGGCTATATTGTGGTGTTATTCAGGTTTTTGTCTAATTCTAGTTCTCCACCTAACTTTAAAAGCACTTGATCTGTACTTCTTAATCACTGGTTGTTAGAAAAGTATAGTTTTTTGAATAGTTGATTTTCATTACTCTCTCCAGAAACACCTACGGTTGGAATTTTCCTCTATCAAATAACACTTGGATATCACTGCAGTCTTTATCTTTATTAAGATTTATAGATGAAGACATAGACAAAGATTAATAACTCGTTCAAGGTCATTCGGGAAGGGAGAGGAGGATCAGGCTTAATCTAGACCTTTGAGGTTGTAACTCTATTTAGTAACTACATTAGACTTAATAGATTTACTTGCCTACAGATAAATAATCAATATCAGAATTAAGAAATAATTTGCAGCTCTATCTGAGTGTATGACAGCAATTCCTTCTCAAATGTAAGTTTACAAGAATAACTGTCTTAGAGAAGAAACAAAAATATATGAAAACCTTGGGTGAGAGGCTGAGATTGGTTGTAGAGAGTGAAAATATAAGGCAAAAAAAAAAAAAAATCTTATGACCCAAGCAGATTTTCTCCATAAAGATTAGCCATTTTAAAAGTTTTATCACAGCAGTTTGAAGCCACAAAGGTTTCTGCCTAAAGGTGAAGGAAGATTAACCAACTATGACCAACAGTTCAGCCAATAACTCAGATTAAAACACAAAGGAATAAATTGCAGGCTTCATAAATACTTTCGGTATGTCAAGGTCAGATAAGGACCAGAGTCTGAATAGAAATGCTTTTGGAAGCCTGAATAGTTACGATACTATGTGATTAAAGCACAAATGAAGTCATGTACTGTATTTGGGAAGTGACAGATCATGTTCTGATTAAACTGCAGAGTCCCTGAGTAATTCAGTGAATACATCTACAGCCAATGTGAAATGGAGGCTGAAAAGCAGCTGTAGCCCCATGGGTTTCCCTTTGTGTTCGCAGCATTCACACTTGTTTGTGTTTGCAGTAATAAAATAATGGTGCTGACAATGAGGGTGATCCTAACTCTTTCCCTCTAATGCTTTCGTTTTCTTCTTAGAACTTACCACTACCTGACCCATTATCTATATATTAACTGTCTTTCCCAATAGAATAAAAGTCATACAAAGGCATGCACTTGAGTATTTTGTTCACCATTATGTTTTCAGAGCCTAGGGCTGAGCCTGACATGCGATAAATTTCTGCTGAACGAATGAGTGAAACTTGTGCTCTTTTTGGAGGAATATAAGTGTGTTATCCAATTAAAATCTGGTAGGAGTCCTCTGTAAAGAAAATGCTAAAATAATTTTAAAAACACATGGTATTCAAAGCAAAACATAAATATAATATTGACCTTATTCTGGAAGACTACTGAGAATTGAGCAAGTATGAATATTACATCACTTTCATAGAACACTGTGGGCTTGATAAGTGAAGAAAAGTAAGAAACATAATGAAAAGCAAAAATGAAAGAGCAGAAAATAGCACTGTAGTTATTAGTTTCACTGAAAAAAGCAGTGGTGACTATTAAAAAAAGAGAAGCCTCAATGGAAATTACTCTTGAGAAAACTATGAGTAACAAATGGGGCTTTCCAGCCAATCCAGTTCTCACAATAAAGTCCATTGTTATCATTCTATCTGATCAAGTCCTGTTTGAAAGGTCTGACTAAGGAGGCTTTAGATATCAGTGTCACCCCCTTTGATTTGACCCATGATAGAGAGCTCAGGTATATTAAATGGAAGTGAAGGCGTTTTAGGAAAAAAATTCTTGAAGTCAAACTTCTTAACCTTTGGTTTAGAAGCAGCTTTACACACAAAGTGACTTTAAATCTTCCTTTCTGAGGCTTCCCAGTTTCCATTTCCAGAAGGATATTGTGTATGATTTCTCCTCTGTCTCTGTCCGTCTCTCATCTCCAGTTCTATCATTCAACAGTGTGGTTTCTCCTACACCCTTTGCCTGTACCAGGATGAGGGTATAGCAGCTTTCACTGAAATTTCTGTATGTCAGTTTTTTGAGTAATACAGGGAAAGAATCAACAATAAAACTAGAAGAAAATTTTATAGCTGGTGTGTGTGTTTGGAGTTTTGTAGGGGTGGAGGAAGGGGAGAGGGAGAGATTGGTGGATAGATCTAATGGAGTATTCATCTCACCTCTGGAGGAATCACTTGGGATATTTTTATCACTGACTTATTACTCCCAACTCTGAAGCTAGGTTGGTCTCATTGGTTCATTCAATGTGGTCTCCTTGGTTCTTCCCAAACAGCCAAGCCGATGGAAGAGAAAAATACCCCAAGGTCCTAAAATATGCATGAAGTGTCAGGAGAAGGAGAGGTTCAGCCTCCCAAAGGTCTTGCCTCCCTTCCTTAATCCAGTCAAGCATTAAACAGGTCACTTAGCCTGACAGAACCAGTAAGTTTTATGAATTATTCAGAAATACTTTTTATTTGTTTTCAGGTAAGATAAGCTCTGTTTCACAGAGGGCATGCAGGACCCAAGGGCTCCCTACCGTACTATATATCAGAGTTCTCATAACCAAAAGCAGTACATATACACATTTCCTGTTCCTGCAATTCAACACTGTGCTGTATCCTCAAACGCTGCAGATACTCAGACGTGGCCTTCCTTGAAAGCAGAAAGCAATATTGTCTCTAAGAGGTGATTTAATGGAGAGTGTAGGTGCTAATTTCCAACTCAAATATTTTTTTCACTTTTAATGAAAGGTCTAAGGAAGGGGTAGATGGGAAGTCTTAACTTCTATGTAAACAGGGGCAAATAGAGTTCAGAGGTGTTCAAGGGTCAGGTCCACATAGTCCCTTTGTATAGCCAACCCTTAAGAAAATCCAGAATAGTCAGAAAAGGGATCTGATGAGATTTCCTTACTAGAGAATCTGTTTGGCAACCGCAGGCCTCATGTATGTATCAGTCAGGCCTGACAAGGACCCAGGCTGTGAGGCCACACCTTCCGAAAATAGAAACAGGGACCAAGGAAAGAGATTGAAAGAAATATGTATTTATATATTTTCAGGTGTATATATATAATATGTATTGAATATAGTTGATCCTTATTATTCACAGATTCTGTGCTTGCAAATTTGCCTAGTCACTAAAATTTATTTGAACCCCTAAATTCATACTCACTGTACTTTTGCAGTAATTCAGAGACATGTGCAGAGCAGTGAAAAATTTGAGTTACCCATGTCCCCCACTGAGGTTGAACTAGGAAGTGCCCTTCCTTGTCGTTCCAGCTCCACACAGAGACAACTAGAGGATAGAGACCATATAGAGACCACTGCAGTTTAGTGCAAGAAGCTCCCACTCTGGGGAGTTGAATGGGGTTTGAATCCCAACTCTGGCACCTGTTAGTGGGGCAGCCTCCAGTGAGTCACTTAACACTAAGAAACCTCATTTTCTCTTTTGTAAAATGAAGGTAGAACCTTCTTATTATTAGGTTATTTTTAGGATTTAAGATTACAATCTATGTTAGTTGTGTGTGTATGTGTGTGTGTAACACCAAATTTAGGGTGGACCCACCCTAAATCCAGGATGATCGCATCCCAAGATCCATAATTTAATTATATCTGCAAATAAGGTCATTTTTTTGTTAGTTCAGGATGCTTTAACAAAGTATCATAGATTGGGTGGATTATAAACAACAATTTATTTCTCACAGTTCTGGAGACTGGAAGTCCAAGATCAGGGTACCAGAATCGTAAGATTCTTGCATGAGCCCTTTCTGGGTTGCAGGCTGACATCTTCTGTTATGTTCTCACATGGCAGAAACAGGGCAGAGTGTTCTCTGGAGACTCTTATAAAAGGGCACTAATCTTATTCATGAGGGCCCCATCCTCATGACCTAATTACCTCCTACAAACCTCCAACTCTAAATACCATCACACTGGGGGGTTAGGATTTCAGCATATGAATTTGGGGAGGACACAAACGTTTAGTCACTAACAGTCACATTCACAGAAACTGGGGATTGGCCATATTTTTTTTGTGGGACCCTATCATACTATATAGAAAATGAAATTAAAACATGATTAAAAACCTATTTGAAATCTTTCAGCTATCCACAGGCTGCCTGCCTTTTCCCTTTTAAAGAGGTCAAAGGGGGAAGAATCTTTTGTTGAAGGTCCCTTGATCTTGCTTCATTGAACATAAGCCCTTGGTATCAGTACACCCATTAGGGGCAAAAATCATCTTTACCTGAGAAGGGATGTTGAAGTTCACTTCGGTACCCAATACAGCAAGAGAAACACATCCTTTACAAACCTGTCACCAATTTGAAAACACGTTCCCTCTCTGTGTTGTCCTTTGCTATAATGTTTTTTGGAAATTCGCCTTTAAATTGATCTGTTTTCTCTCACAGTCTGGAAATGGGTGCTCTAATTTCAAATGCTGAAGGTGTCGTCTAGTTTTTCTTCTTTAACAAAGTCGCATGTGGATGTTGACTGATTATGCATCTTGTTCTGCTTTTAACATGCCATTTCTTCTTTCCTCCTTTTTTGGGAGGGGAGGTGCAATAGTGATATTACCCTCACACTGGAGAAGGATGGGGGTGACACCACCTTTTGTCACTCCCAACATTTCGTGATTGAAGGGTTAACTGCCTGCCATTTTAAAGCTTCAGGACATAGCAAATTCAGACCGAGGACCCCTCCCCCAAAAGAACCAAAGATCCAGGTCCCTGCCAACAGGGTTTACTCAGCTGTTTCTCATGTATCCACTTTAGGCTCCCCACACTTTTCATTTCTAGATTTTCTTCTTCATTCCGCAGATACCAGTTGGCTGCACTATTCAGGTTCACATTTAATTTCACTGTTTTATTTTATTATTGATCTATATTGAACTTTTTTATCTTTCTCATTAGATTTTAAACTCCTAAAGTACAGAAACTACATTGCTCTTTTACTTCTTTTATTCTTTTTTTTTTTTTTTTTTTTTTGCGGTATGCGGGCCTCTCACTGTTGTGGCCTCTCCCGTTGCGGAGCACAGGCTCCGGACGCGCAGGCTCAGCGGCCATGGCTCACGGGCCCAGCCGCTCCGTGGCATGTGGGATCTTCCCGGACAGGGGCACGAACCCGCGTCCCCTGCATTGGCAGGCGGACTCTCAACCACTGTGCCACCAGGGAAGCCCTACTTCTTTTATTCTTGTTGCACTTCCTGGTAGCTTTTCAGCAAACCCTTATTGAGTTCATTGAAGTTAAAGATGCAAATTGACTGTAAAATTTCTCATAGGCCTTACCCTCAAATGAAGCACTGACCTCTGTCTTATTAGAATGCCATTTTATCACATCTACTAATTAGGAGCAGGCCTTTCCTTTAACTCTACTTAACTAATAAGCAACAAGAAGAGTAAAGATGACCAGGACAGGAGAGAATAAATGGGATGCAAATGAGTACACGCTCAAGAGCCTTGAAAAACACAGACAACAGAAAAACATTAAGGACCGAGAGAATTTATGAGATTAGAAGGGAAGTTCCATAGCTCACTGGAGAAAGTCAGCAGGGTCTACCCTATTCCTAGCAATGGGTGAGTAATTCAGGAACTGTAAATTGTGCCAGACCCTTCTTAACCACACAGAACTTAGATCTCCTAACCAAACTTGGCAACCATATTTTTCTCTGTTTTTTTTTCCAGCTTCACGGAGGTATAATTGACAGATAAAATTATATTATATTTAAAGTGTACAACATGATGTTTTGATATATGTTCCCTCAATTGAGTTAATTGACACATGCATCATGTCACATATTTACCTTTTTTTTTTTTTTTTTTGGGTACACAAGTTCTACTCTATTAGCAAATTTCAATTATATAATGAAGTACTATCAACTGTAGTCACTACTTTATACAGTAGATCCTGAGACCTTATTCATCTTATAACTGAAAGTTTGACCCTTTTACCAACTTCTTCCTGCTTCCCCTGCCTCCCCACCCCACCCCTGGCAACCACCGTTCAACTCTCTGTTTCTATGAGTTCAACTTTTTTTCTTTTCTTTTTTTTTTTTTTTTTTTGCGGTACGCGGGCCTTTCACTGTTGTGGCCTCTCCCGTTGCGGAGCGCAGGCTCCGGATGCGCAGGCTCAGCGGCCATGGCTCACGGGCCCAGCCTCTCCGCGGCATGGGGGATCTTCCCGGACCGGGGCACGAACCCGTGTCCCCTGCCTCAGCAGGCGGACTCCCAACCACTGCGCCACCAGGGAAGCCTTTTTTTTCTTTTTTAGATTCTACATAGAAATGATACCATGCAGTATGTATCTTTCTCTGTCTGACTTATTTTACTTAGCATAATGTCCTCTGGGTTCTTCTATGTTGTTGCAAATGATACAATTTCCTTCTTTTTTATGGTTAAATAATGTGTAATTATACTGATATATAGTGTATATATCATATACACCTTGTCTATTGTGAATAATGCTGCAATGAATATGGAAGTACAGATATCTCTTCAAGATAATGGTTTCATTTCCTGGGGATGCATACCCAGAAGTGGGATTCTAGATCACATGGTAGTTCTATTTTTAATTTCTCGAGGAACCTCCATACTCTTTCGAATAGTGGCTGTACCAGTTCACGTCCCTTCCAACAGTGTATAAAGGTTTCCTTTTCTCTACATCCTCACCAGCATTTGTTATCTCTTGTCTTTTTAATAATAGACATCCTAACAGGAATGAGGCAATATCTCACTGTGGTTTTGATTTGTTTCCCTTATGTTCAGTGAGGTGCGGCACTTTTTCATGTACTTATTGGCCATTACTACGTCTTCTTGGGAAAGCTGTCTATTTAGATCCTTGCCTTGCAAGAAGTGTTTATGCTTCCAGTTAAAAACTGCTTTTGTTTGTTTGTTTCACATGGTCCTGTGAGACTCTGGAATGATAAGTCATGTTGGCTATCAAAGGTGATTTGAGGTCCCATCCCCCAGATGACTGCCACAAAAGTTGGGCACTGGATGTGTGTACAAGTTCCTTCGAGGAAGCAGATGGAGCCTTGGTCTTATTGTTGGAGTGAGCCAGAGGGAGAATGTGGGGAAGTGCTCCCCGGTGCTCTCAGGCTTGCAGAAGGATTACCGTGAGCACCTAGATGCATTCTGATTGGAAGCCAGATGTCAGGCAGCAGCCTGTCAAGTATGCAGTCAGACCCCTTCCAGGAAAAGACTGGAAGATGGGCATGTTTGCCTCTTCCCTCTGCACTGAGCCCTGGGAAACAGCCATGGCGAATGCTCACATGTCCGTTGACAACTCTTTCTTTGTTTGCTCTAGTCCTGTGGGACTTGTGAACTCAAGGCTCATTGACTTTCAGATCTGATGAACTGAAGGTCCATCCCTCACGTGGCAGTCTTAAAAGCCAGGGTGCTAGATGTATGGTCCAAGCCTTTTGCTCCTCAGGGAGAATCTGGGAGTGGGGTTTCCCTCCCAACTGTATGGCACTCTGCTGGGGGCAGGGGTTATGGTGAGAGTGTCTCAGTCTTTCCTACACGTTTCGATGTGGGTATTTTCTCAGTTGCCTGTTGTGTAGGAGTCATTCACCTAGTTTCTAGATTTCTCTGAGGGAATTCTCCACGTGTAGCTTTATATTTGGTGCTTTTATGGGAGGAGGGAAATTCAGGAGCCCCATCTTGGCGATGTCCTCCAGCCACCGTATTTTTCTTAATGAGCATTTTCACATGAACATCTTTCTGATCCTTCGAGCTCAGCATATTCCAAACTGAAATAAATTTCCCTCTCAAACTACCCCTCTTGCTGGTGATGTGAAAGGTAGCATGTATACTCCTAGCCGTTATGCTTTAAATCTGGGATTCTCCTGGGCTTTTCTCTCTCCTTCTCCCTGCCAGATTAACCAGGAGTCATTTGCTGTCATTTACTGAGCTTCACATCTTATGTCACTAGAATTTTCTGTATGTTATCTTGTTGAACTCTTGTGACAGCCTTATGTGGTACCTATTAGTATCCCAAGAGAAGTTGTGTAATTCACCCAAGGTATAAATGGTGCTATAAATGTATCAAAAATGCATTTGAGAGAGTAAATATCGTGGTATGCTGCCTAAAGACTATGCTATCTATGCTTTCCCCTGTACATTTTAAAATTTATCACACTGCACTGCCTTGTTAGACCCCTGTAGCATTTACCAAAACAACTTTGCTAGTATATCATTGTCCAATATTGAAGAGTTGAAAAAACAATGCTATGAAAATCATTATTTTGCATCCTATTAACAAGGATGCCATTTATTCTCTTAAACTGTGTCAGGGTACCATAGGAAGAATCTTTCCATGACTCAGTAGTAGGATTCGTTGTATTCTGAGCAACTAACTTGATCTTATTTTATGGGTTTCGTGAACCATATAACTGATAATCTTTTTTTTTTTCCTGTTGAAAAGTTCAGAATCAAATCAGTGATGCAAATCTAAGAATTTCACTGAAGCTTCTTAGATTCCCTTGACTACCTCCTCCTTTCTTCCTTGGCTGTCTCCCCACCTAAGCTATGTCTGTCTCCTCTTCTGAAATTGAAAGCAATGAAAGACCAATGGGATTTAACATCACGTGCGGCTACAAAGTAGCCGAAAGCAACCAAGAAATACAGGGGACACGGGGGGAGGGCTCTCCATTGGCGAACTATGTATTACACAGGAGGCCAGAGGGGCCAGGCCAAAGTGGCTCTCCTTCCTGTTCTCTGGGCCACTCCAAGGTGTGGTTCCTTCTCGGGACCCTTCCCAGGAATTCTGACGTAAGGGTAAGGAAGTGTGCCGTCCAAGAGGCCAGCCGAGTTTCTTGTTGACTTCTTGTGGTGCAGTAGCCAGTGCAGCGATGTTTCCTATCACAATGCTTAACTTACTTCCTCGCTTCATTTCTCCTTTTCTCCTCTCACTGCTTCAGGCTTAAACCCCTGAAATAAAATGTCTGTACCTTGATCCATGCTTCATGTTCTGCTTTCTTGAGAGATGGGGCTAAGACAAATAGAAAAAATTTGTTGCAAGCTTAAATCAGACCTTCTCCTTGCTGCCTTTTGGTTGGTTGGGTGGCTTTAAGGGTAGCGACCACCTTTTTTGATCACTGAACTGGGTCTACATTGCCAAGAATTTGTATTTGGCAGAAAACTTTTCCTTTTGATGTCTTAATAGAAACTAAGTGTAATTCCAATGTTATCCCCCCAACTCCAACATTTTGACCCCTTATTTCTAGTTGGAACTACAGGAATGACAGGAAACACAAAAGAGCAACTGACTGTAGCCTGCTGTTAACATGGTTGACATAAGTTGTCAGACTTCCACTGTGAAAGCAGATTTTTTTTCAGCTGGCAGAAGTCAGAAGAAGTGCTATAAAATCAGAAATAAGCTGTGAAATGTACTTTAAGTGAATATGAAAGTGTGCTTGTTCCCTTGACCTGGCATTCTGGAAAGCAAGCAGTGTTGTCTTTTGAAGGATAATAAAACTGCAATGGGGATTTCTTTGTGTCCGGGAGTTGAGGCAGGGGGAGGATTCTCTTTTTATTTATTTACTATTTTGTGGCAAAATAAAAGTGACAGTTCTCTGTGACCTGAGTCAGAAATAAGTCCTAAAACAGAATGTTAGCAATTTTTATGGTTCATCCATCTTAGCCACCCTAACAACACCACTCACAGAGTTTTATGTGTACCCTAAGTTCACTTTTTGCCCCCAGTGTGTTTTCCCCTGTAGTGTTTCTAATTATTTTGATCTTTCGTAACAAGTTAACAAGACATCTCTTTCATAAATAAATGTGTGTGCTTGATATGACAGAGCCTTTATTTCTCCCTCAATGGACTTTGTTTGGTCAAAGCAGAATATGGGCAGTGTACTCTCTCCCTCTCAAAGACCATTTTAATTTTACTACCGTTTTTTTTTTTTTAATATTCAGAAACAGCTCATGGCAGGGAAATAATCAGCTCATGTTAAAAGTAAGGCCATTTTTTTTTTCTCATTGCTTGTCCTTGTTTATGAGAACTGAGGAATAGGAAAAACAAAAAACTGTTAGGAATTATCTACAAAGCAACAAAGAACAGCGATTGCAAGGAGAAACCCAGCATTTTGTTTTTCAAATTTCAAACCCTGCCACAGGAAAAAATATTACGTAGAGGTCTGTTCCAGTGCTTTCCAAGTCTTCTGGATGCGCCATGGCATCTATTCTGAGGCCATTAAAGAACGTTCTCCTTGATCTTGTCTTCCAAGGTACTGTTGGGAAGAGGAAGCATTGCACTCAGTGAAAAATGAGAGAGATGCTCTCTGCTCTGGCCAGAGGACACAGAGTAAAGGAACCCTGGGAACTTTGTGGGGTCTGATCCCATGCCCTGGAGATGAGAATTTGCTATAAACCTACATGCTGAAGTCTTGGGAAGCAGTTATTAGAAGCCTGACTTTGAGATGAAAGGCCTGGACGAGATCCCAGCCACATCAGCCGACGACCCCAGGGCCTGCCGCGTCATAATCTTCCTGAGTCTTGCTTTTCTCAACTGTTAAAAAATGAAAATATTCACAACCACCTCATAAAGTACTCAAAGATCAATGATATCATTTTAATATAGCTGTTAGGCCATCATCGTTTCATGAGATGGGGGCAGATTTTTTTTTAGTTGTTTTCATCAGTGTATTTTTAGCACCTAATGCATAGCAGGCCCTCAAGATTAATTTATCAAGTGGTTTAAAAGGACTTAAAATTACCATTGACTGACCTATGTGCCAGGCAATCTTCTATTATTATTGGGATGATTACAGTGTTATTTTGTTCAGGATTTGATTGGTTTCTTGGGAATGATCAAAGAGAGTGGTTTTTTTGTTTTTTTTTGTTTTTTTGCCGTACGTGGGCCTCTCACTGTTGTGGCCTCTCCCGTTGCGGAGCACAGGCTCCGGATGCACAGGCTCAGCGGCCATGGCTCACGGGCCCAGCTGCTCCGCGGCATGTGGGATCTTCCTGGACCGGGGCACAAACCTGTGTCCCCTGCATCAGCAGGCGGACTCTCAACCACTGCGCCACCAGGGAAGCCCTAAAGAGAGCAGTTTTTAAGCTGCTCTTCCTTGGAGCAGTCTCAAGGTCACTGCAGGCTGTTAATGAAGGCTAAAAAGATGTGACTCTGGCCATCTTTATTCTCCTGGTCACCATAAAAGTGCCTCCACTTATATCAACTTTCTCCTCTGAGGTTTCCACGTTGAGTTGATAAGAGCGTTCCAGGGCTAAAACAGCGTTTGGAAACGACTCATCTCAACACAGCGCAGCTTCCACACTAACTGATGGTCCTGCCAGAAACAACACCCTTACTTCTTGGGTCTTTGGAGTGTCCACCTTTGTCAGGAGGCCCCAAAAAGCCCCGGAGAACATCTTGAGAGCCTAGACTGTGTCTCCATGAACCTGACCAAGAAGATGCTCGTGTCATGCACTTGTATTTCCAAGATCTCCACGGGGGGAGAGACCACCTTCCAGCTGTGCCAAGTTACGATCCGTTCCCTGTTAGTAAACTAGAGGGTTGGGCTTCCGGAATCCCGAATATGCAGTCAGTGCTCTGTTGTTGAGGAAGGATGGAATTAGGTGCCTTGATAGCAACCCTAGCGAGAGCCTCTCCAATCCGTGTGAAAACCACTGCTTTTATGGCCCTGCTGGCAGCTTCCTTCAGTCAGTTATGAAGTGGTTTGTTAAAGTAGGTGTTAGCCCGTTACACCTCCTTCCTGCATCCCCTTTAAAATTCTAGAATTTTCTTTGTCCTTCTTCAGTGCATACAGATGTAAGGCCCCTCAGGTTTATCGGGTATTTATTTGAAGTAAAGGGTGCTAGAATATGAGGGACAGGGCCCTCATATTAATGAATACTTTGATTAATGAATCTGGCAGTTCAGAAATGATATTCAGAAAATAATCTGAATTATATGCTGTCCTTGCCTTATTTTTCATAGTGTAAACCTAAAATGCTGGTATTCTGGTGTCCTTTTTTTTTTTTTTAAAGGCATGTTGTTTTTTTTTTAAGATTTTTTTTTTTTTAATGTGGACCATTTTTGAAGTCTTTATTGAATTTGTTACAATATTGCTTGTATTCTGTGTTTTGGTTTTTTGGCCCTGAGGCATGTGGGATCTTACCTCCCCGACCAGGGATCGAACCTGCACCCCCTGCATTGGAAGGCGAAATCTTAACCACTGGACTGCCAGGGAAGTCCCTCTGGTGTCCATTTTTAACTTGACACCGCTTGGCTGTGTTTCTTCTCGTTTCTCTTTTGCATGCTCAAATTTAGGTTTCCAGAGCCGCGGTTTAGGAATAGAAGGAGACACAGAAGGCCTAAGAAGAAGTAGCTTATTATTGGGAATCGGTGATTTGGGTGCTTTTCCTGCTGCGTAGAGACAGTTGTAGAAGCCTCCAGCCTAGAAATGCACCCTCTCCTTAATACCAATCATCCTTTTTCTCCTCCCTCCTTTTCCAGTGTTCATGTCCTCCCTCACCAACCCCCCGCAGATTTTAAAGTCCAGTTTCTCCCATAATCATCGACAGTAACTGTTCCCTTGGTGGGTCGTGATAGCTTCCTAATAATCCATCAGCCTATCCTCAGCCTTTATCATCCTTAACCCTTCCGTAGCTTTTAACCACCCCTAATTTCTCCAATCTAACCTTTGCTTAGTTTTTAATCCTCATTCTATGACAACTGTTCTGATTACTTCTTCTCCGTCTCTTTCATTTGCTTCTCTTCCATTTTCACGCCTTGGAATGAGAGCATCCCCCGAGATCCTGTCTCTTTTCCTCCTCTTTCTCATCCAGTTTCTGGGACTTTAACTCTCATCCTCATATAAATCATTACTTCATCTCCAACCTCTCATTTTAGCTTCATTCTAATTTTCTGAGTTGCATGATAGAAGTGTCTGCTTGAAGGTCTCCCTAATATCTCAAGTTTAGCAAGTTCAGAGCTGAACTCATCATATTTCCCCTGCTGCTCTTCCTTCTGAGTCCATATTTCTTTTAATGAGTCCACCATTATACCAGAAGCCTTGAATCGATTCTAAATCATTCCCTTTTTTCACTTTCTGTCTATAGTCCAGGGCCATTCTAACAACTTTCTCACTGTCTGGCTTGCTAATTCTTCTTCGTCTCCCCTAGAGCCATCCCCTTCATTCAAGCTGCCATTACCTAACTAGTCCCCCATGTTCATTTTCTTTACCTTCCAATCCATCTGTCCACTGCTCTCCAGATTAATCTTCCTCATGTATCTACTGGCTTGTGACATTCCCTTGCTACAAAATCTTCCAGAGTTCTTTCTTGAAGCCTAACAAAGTAGAAATTTTTTCATTAACCTTACGTTCTTCCAGCTTCTATAGCCAACCGCCATGTGTGTTCTTTAACTGTCAGTAGTTTCCTGAGCCACCCCTCACTGCAGAAAATGGGACTAGAAGCCGTTCTCCATCAACGCTCTACACTTTGCTGACGCAGAGCTTCTGTTCGTTCAGTTGCCTCTCTCTGTCCTGCCACGAAGCCGTAGTTCTCCACCTGTCACCTTTAAAAAAAAATTGGGTCCCGCACTCTAGTTATTATGCTAAGCAGCTGAGAAAAAAAATCTTCATCATTGGATATAAAAATGCTCAATAGATGTTTATTAAATAGAATTCAAATAAATCAAACTAAGGAAACATTTTAAGACTTCCATATTGAATCATATCAGAAGGAGCAAGAAAGGAAAATAAAAAGAGAGAAATGAAGAGGAAGAGAAGAGAGACATGAAAATAGAAAGTTGTGGGAAGGAGTCAGAGGTTTTAAACTTTTACTTGATGCATGCGAAAATCCACACGTAGTGTCTGAGCCCGATTAAAAACAATGTCTCCTTGACTCTATTTATCCTGTTAGGGAGACTGACATGGAGGAGACTTGAACTCTCTGTAGTGGTTGCAAAGGGTAACAGAATGGCTTAGGTATGACCTCTTGATAATAATGTAAGCAAGCAAATAAAAAAACATCTTTCAAATAAACGTATGGAATGAGCTATCTTTTGTTCAATTTGGTACTAGAGGACTTAATATTACCTAAGAAAAGGGCAGTTTTTCTGAACTTCCTCACATTAAATAAGGGTACTTTATGTGTAGATCAACATTTCTCAACCCTGGCACTATTGTCATTTTGTGGCAGACACTTCTCTATTGTGAGGGTTACCCTGTGCATTGTCAGATGTTTAGCAGTGTCCCTAGTCTCTACCGACTAGATGACAGTAGCATCCTCTGACCGCCTTCCAAGCTGTGTCAAATAAAAATGTGTCTAGACATTGCCAAATAGCCCCTGTGTAGTAAAGTCTGAATTTAGATAGAGACACGTATGTTTAATATGCATGTTGTTCCTCCGAAAGCATTGAAAATGGCCAGGCTAACGCATTTTCCCATGGAAAAGCAACTGCGCCCATTTTTAGGTCTTCATTCCCAAATCCCTCCTGTTTACATTCCTTTGGGCTGAGCTTCTAATCAGTCTGTATTCTGCAATATTATGCAAAATTCTTTAACATCCATAATACTTGACAGCTATGAAACAGACAAGACTCACAGGCACCATTCCAAACCACCTCTTATAATGAATATACAAATATGGAAGGAAGGAGCCCAACTGTCCAAACGCTGTGGGATCTTCCTGGACCGGGGCACGAACCCGTGTCCCCTGCATCGGCAGGCAGGCTCTCAACCACTGCGCCACCAGGGAAGCCCCTCTGATAACTCTTGATTGGGGTCTAGTGAACACTTCAGTCATAAACATCCCCTCATTATGACAGAGCAGACAGATGAAAAAAAGAAGAAAAGAAAAGGACATCATGCTAAAAGGCATTTCTATACGAGAATCATTTTCCTTTTAAACAACTTCCCACACTGTTCAGCACTGATCTGTGTACCTGAAGTGCATTTTATGTTATGTTTCATTTTGCTTTTATGCAAATACAGTCCCGGGCTACAGATGCACTGAGTTATTTTTAATGGTAGTGGTGTTATTTGTAATACTCAACCAAGGGGTAGAATGAATCTAGAATGTTAAATAAATTTGGAGTAGAATTACAGAGAGGCAGCAGCTGCATTGGAACGAGGGCAGTGGTCGCCTGCTATTCGCCTGCCGAGTGGCAGATTATTAGGTGACCATGTAGAACTTTGACTCCTAATATCACAAAATCCCATTCTTACAGGTCACCAAAACCCCTTGGAGAGGTTACTACTCTATTTCAGATGTAGATAAAGAGATCAAAAAAAAAATTGGCCATTCTGGAAACCTGTTTGTATTTTTTAAATAGCCACTTCCCTCCACTTTTAGCACATACAGTCCTTTTGTCCTAACAGACACATTTCTAGAATTTAAGTTTAAAACTTTAAATTGCTTTTCCTGTAAAACTTACTGAAAGAAACCAATCCCTGTTTTGATCAAGGCAATAAAATATGGTTTTTCTCTCCAAATAAAAGATGTGTTAAAAGAACCCATGGCAGAGTGATCTGGGGCTGAGCTGTATGTGTACTTTATACAATTACTGTCAGTATTGGCTCTGTGTCAAATGTGTTTAGACTCAGCTCCCTTCTTTAGTATGTGTTTATTACAATGCAAGACCAATTTATTACCCATTCGTCTATCATTCTCACTCTTCCTGTTTATTATTCAGCTTCTTATTTGTGTACAAAGCGATGTAGCTTCAGATTTGTGAATCTACACAAAGTGACACTGTATGTGCAGCAGCAGCGTAACTGAGGCCTTATTTCATTTTCTGTTGTTTGCATTGCTGATGAGTCTACCGGCAACACTCTAAATTTGTGGGCTCTGTAAACTCCTAAGTTATGATGGTTCTTCAGATGTTAATTATCCCCGTTCATATACCCTCTTTATTATACACGTGATATACAGTATATACGGCTGTCCTTTGTAGTAGTCTGAGATAATGCTGCTGATGGTGGTTCCTGTCTCTGTGGCTGGCAGTGCAGAAAAAGGCAGCATGGGCCAAGCAGCGCTTCCCACTCTGCATACACAGGGCAGTATTCAGAAATGAGCAAGGCCCGGCTTCAGTTAGAGCTATTAAAATAGTCTGCATGTCCTCCTGCAACAAAGCCACCAAGTTTAGGGTATTTTAACAAAAATTTTATGCTAAGGAAAAGGAAACCAAAAAATGTATGTTTTTCCCCAAATTCTCTTATGGATTTTTAGGAAAAGAGTGCATTCTTATACATCCTGGACCTGCCGTAAATTGTTCTTTCAATCCACTATTCACTTAAAGGAAACAAGTGATACAAGTTTCTCTTGAATTCAAGGTTCGCATGGCAACTTTTATTCCAGAATGTAAATACCTTCTTTGACCCAGGTTAATTGATATGTTAGAGAAGTGGTTTTCTTTCTTTTTTTTTTTTTTTGAAGCTGGGGTATCACTTGTTCAAGGTAAAGCTTATGCCAAAACTTGAGGTTTTATATGTGTGTGTACATATACACGTACGCAGTTGTGTGTATATATACATGCGTGTGATTGTGTGTGCATGTACACACATGTGATGTGTTATGCATACACGCACATGTGATTGCGTGTGCGCATACAGACACGCAGTTGTGTGTATTGTACATATGCATGCATGTGATTGTGTGTGCATATACACGCATGTGATTTGTGAGTGTGCTATACACGCATGCAATTGTGTGTGCATATACACACATGCGATTGTGTGTTGTACATATACACACATGCGATTGTGTGTTGTACATGTACACACATGCGATTCTGTGTGTACATATACACACATGCAATTGTGTGTTGTACATATGCATGCATGTGATTGTGTGTGCATATACACACATGTGATTGTGGGCGTGTGCATATACACGCATGTGATTGTACACATACATGCATGAGATTGTGTGTTATACACATGCGATTGTGTGTGTTGTACATATACATGCATGTGATTGTGTGTGCGTATACACTGATGCAATTGTGTGTGTACGTATACACACATACAATCGTATGTGTGTGTACACATCATACATATGGAAGGTTAAATCCGGGATGAAAATCAATATGGCTCCTCCCTGCCACCCCTGCCAGTGTGCCAGGGAACCTCGGGGGTACCCTGTTACTGCCTGAGGTCCACAATATATAAAGCACTGCCTTGAAAAATAACTTCAAATGGTCATCGAATGCTGATAACGTGTGCAGTTGTACAGTGGTTCATGGAACTTTCACACTGACTTGGCTCTGACAGACAGATCAGAGCTCTAATCTCCATTTGACAATAAAAGGAGGGAGGTGACACTTTAAGGGAGACCCAGAATAGTGGATATAAATGTGAAGAAGAGGTGGTATCTAGTGGAAAGAGGCAGGATGTGAGCATGTGGAGGAAGCCAATGTAAATAGAATGAGAATAACCAGCAACACAAGGAGAACTTGGGGGAGATGCAAGGTCACTTGATGACAAGGGGAAATCATGCAGGTGAAGGGAGCTGCTAGCATTTGTATGTCAGTCACTAAGCTAAGTTTTCCACATGTTGTCCCCCAAACGAGTCTAGGAGGTCAGAGGTCTGTTCGTCCCATCTTAGAAGACAGAAGTCAGAGCTCGAGAATGTAGAGGACAGACAGATAGCAGTGCTAGACTTGAAGTCAGCCTCTGGACTTCAGGCTGATTCCCTGAGCCACTAGGTCATACTCGATGCTAGAAACAGAAGGAATGGATCCAGCCTATATGTGCAGAAAAATAGATCAAAGAGTCAGAGATCCTTCCAAAGCTTCTTCCATATAGCTGAGCTACTGGGTGTGGTTGGCGTGACACAGAGGACCTGGCCCTGCTCTAGAAGAAATGGATCCTTGTCCCAACTCTACCATAAACTCGCCCTGAGACGTCTGACCTTTTCCCTTCATTTATGTTAAGACTGTCTCCTCATCTATAAAATAAGGAGGTTAAGATAGATGATTTCTGTGATCCCTTCCATCTTCCATGATATTTGTATGAAACTGAAACAAAGTGATACGCAGAGCCTGCTGAGGGCTGAGGCAGTGTCATCCCCTGCCCTTGAAAGCCGCGTCAGCCTGACTGACACCTGCCGACACTGGCTCGCAGGTATATCCTGAACCACTCCCGTACCTTGCAGCTTACCTCCACTGAGATGGTGCTTTTTAAAAGACTTTTATTGAAGTATAGTTGATTTACAGTGTTGTGTTAATTTCTTCTGTACAGCAAAGTGACTAAGTTATACATATATATATATTCTTTTCCACTATGGTTTGTCACAGGATATTGAATATAGTTCCCTGTGCTATACAGAAGGACGTTGTTGTTTATCCATCCTCTCTATATATAATGGTTTGCCTCTGCTAATCCCAAACTCCCAATCCATTCCTCCCCTACCTGCCCTCACCCTTGGCAACCACAAGTCTGTTCTCTATGTCTTTGAGTCTGTTTTTGTTTCATAGATATGTTGATTTGTGTCATATTTTAGATTCCACATATAAGTGATATCATATGGTGTTTGTCTTTCTCTTTCTGACTTACTTCGCTTAGTAGGGGATGGTACTTTTGTATTCTAAGCCTTCCTGAGTACACATCGGAGCTGACGAATGACCTGAGAGGTAGAATGAGGCCACCTTCAGGACTTTCCCTTCTGAGCTGGCCTCCTCAGATCTTGAGTCACATTAGGCAAAAGATGATACCCAGTTTTGATTACTTCAACTTAAGAGTCTGTGAAGAAACGAAGATGCATAAAGATCAGAAGGGGATAACATTTGAAAGGCTAGCATTTAATACCATTTATTACATCCAACACAGTGCTCAGCCCTTCACCTACTACTTTGTCTCATATTAACCCTCTCAGCAAACAAATAATTTAGGCACCATTACCCCATATTGCAAGGCAGGAAACGGAAGCTCACTGAGATCTGCAAACCCACTTAGGGCTGTATCATCTTAAGTAGCAGAGCTGAAATCCAAATGGAGGCGGGGTGTCACCTTGACTCCAAAGCCGCCTCTGTTTTTTGTTTTTTTTATTGCAGTATGCGGGGCTCTCACTGTTGTGGCTTCTCCCGTTGCGGAGCACAGGCTCCGGACGCGCAGGCTCAGCGGCCATGGGTCACGGGCCCAGTCGCTCCGCGGCATGTGGGATCTTCCCGGCCCGGGGCACGAACCTGTGTCCCTTGCATCGGCAGGCGGACTCTCAACCACTGCGCCACCAGGGAAGCCCCGTGCCACCTCTGTTTTTTATAATCGTGTTGTAGAGAAACATAGGTGGTAATTTAAGAATGACCTTTAGATATGAAAACAATAATTTTGTAAAAGTCTGTGACTGGATATTCTCTGTATTATCTGAGAATAGAAAAAAAATGAGCTCTATTTATAACATGAGAAATTTGAGTTGGTTATAAAAAAAAAATAGTTTCTTGACAAAACTTGTATGAGTAACTGGCCTTTCCTTGAAAGGGCTTATGTCAGCTCCCTTTGAAGTCTAAGCAGAACAAATTCTACATTGGGTCTTAACTTTTAGAATAAATTCACTTTTACCAGTAAGTTTTTAGAGCACTGATAAAATCCTAATCTGATTATCTATTGCTCTGGAGCAAACTACACCAAAACTAAGAAAATGACAACTGTGTTATCTTACCTGTGATTCTCTGTGCCTAAAATTCTGGCAAAATAAAACTGGGACAACTCTTCTTTACATTCTGACATCTGGCCTCACCCGGGGAGACTTGAATGGGGGAAGTGGTGGAAGTGGCTCCAATGAGGTATTGTATCTAAGACTTTCTTTCTGGCTGTTCGGTGATTTCCATGGTTCTTCTCTGCATGCCATCTTTTGGGACTATAATACACAAGATGGCTTATTAGCCACATGTCTAGTCTTTCAGCTGGGATGGCTGGACCAGGTGGGAGCTGGCCAATCATCCCTGTCTCTTGCTCTTTACATGGCCTCTTCATGTTGGTATCTTGGGCATCTTCACCACATGGAAGTATCAGGGCAGTTGGACTTCTTACATGGCAACTGGCTTCCAGCAAGCATTCCAACGGATTACAAGGATTCCAAAAATCTAGTCTGAGAAGTCACACGATGTCAATTCTACTCTATTATTTTGGTCACACAGATAAGTCCAGGTGCCATGTGATAGGGGACTAGACGGGGTATAAATCCTGGAAGCCGTGGCTCATTGGAGGCCATCTTTGGAGACTAGCTTCATAAGCCCCATGGAATTTTAGGGCTGAAAGACACATAAGTGCTACACAAATAACCATTCACCTAAGGGGAAAAAAAGAATATACTAAAAATAGACAAGTAGTCTTCTAGACCACCAAGGAGAGTTTTATGTGTGGATTAAAGGTAGTTAATGTACTCCCCAAATATTCTAACATCTCTCTAGGCAGAAAAATTGCATAAGTCTCAAGTGAATTACATATTAATAATTTGTCTTTTCCCATTTATAAGGGTAAAAATAGCTTGGGGCTATAACTTGTAGCTTTCAATTTGCATCTTCATTGCACCAGGGAAGGCGGCTATGTGACACATATGTTTGACTATCCTAGCTGAAAATAAAGTAGTATGGGTTTAATTTTATTGGCAAGAGACCAGCTTTCCATAATTTTAACCTAGTGAATCGTTATGGACCATAATTCAGATTTAATGATCTGACTCATTGAAATGATAAGATCCCAGCTTTGGGCAGGCATATTGTTGCTTCTCATCCGAAAGTCTATTATTTTACATGTCAGGTACTCCCTCCCGCTTCCTGTGCACCTTTAAATAGAAGGCAGATGCTGTCAGCTGGCCCTAACCAGCACAAATGATTGAGTCACTAGAGCTTATGTGAACACGTGCGGTTCTGTATTTGAATCTCTTAAGTCCATTGCTAATGACGCTGTACAGTTCAGAGATTTCACTGTTGACAAAGACCATATGTTCCCCCAGCAGCTTCCTGTGTAATGTTCTGTTTACTGTATATTCAGCAGAGGATTTGAACAGCTTTACCTGGAGCAAAATATTCTGTCCACAGGCTGTTTGACGTGATGTGCTACCCAAAATAGATAAATGTTTCTAAAATACGTGAGAAGTGAGTTCTCTCACTAAGACAGCCTCGAATGAGATACCTTTGCTGCTAGGATATACAATGTCTTTGCCCATCTGGAGACCAAAAGAGAATTAGGTTGAGTCTCACATAAAACAAAGCACACAAAAAACTAAGATTAATTTTAAAACATAGCCAAATATCTTCTGTTGATAATAAAGGCTAGGAATAATGAATTTATTTCTTCCACCCACTCATAGTCAGGAAGGCCACCTCTTACTTGCCCACTGGCATCCTGTTCTCAAACCTCTTGAAGTTAAATTGGTTATACTCTTTTATTTAGAAAGCAGAGGAGTTAAATCTGACCAATTTGATTGACCAGAAAATACTGAAATAACAGGAAAGGTTCTTATAGTGGTTTGCTTCCTTGTCCTACTGTTTTGACTGTTTAAGACCAAAAGCGTGCAAAGTTTAATGGTTTAGCAGTTAAGAGAATACATCCTAAAAACATTCATCAGGGTGGAATCCTGGGTCCGCCAAGTAGTAAAATGTGACTTTGGCAAGTTCCTTAAGCTCTCTTAGCCTCAGTTTCCTTCTTTGTGAAAAGAAGGGGGTGTAACGCTGTTGACTTCTTTAGATGGCTATGAAGGTTCGTTCAAACATTTAACACAATTCCTGATATATAAGCACTGAATAAATATGAACTTTTATCCAAACCACTGGAATATTTTTTTTTTTGGTCTATGAATTAACTGTGAATGTTATTACTCAAACTTCCAATATTACCCACGGAGGCATACGCCAATTAGACTCAACTGAAAATAGAGGGGATGAAGGTTAGAATCCAGGGGTGTTTTGAAGTTAATCATATTATAATACTTTGAGATGATCTATTTCTGATTTATTTTACAGAGTGTGGGCAATTATTTGGATGTGACTTCTTAATTCAATTCCTGCACAGACACTTAACAGTTAAAAGTTCAACTTTCAAGTGCCTCATGGAACCAGTAACAACTTCCAGCAGTGGCCAGTTCAGTCTCACCCCCACTGCAGAGTAAATTTAAACTAAACTGGACAGTTGGGGCATAGGTGGAGTTGCACTCTGATTACCATAATTCTATATCTTGAAGTATTAAACTCCATAGAGAAACAAAATGTTCTTTCATGGTTTCCTTGAAAGACCAGTGTGGGGATAAGGTTATTTATATATTTTTCTCAACCACAGCCCAGATTTTAGGGCTTCTTCAGTTTGTTTTAATAAAAGAGGAATGTATAGAGTGTAGCTATTCTTTGTAGTTGCTGGCAACATAATACAGTAATCACAGAGATGCTGTATGATGAAACTTGGTTCCTCAAGCAGTAAATTTAAGGAGCTTATAAAACAATGGTTCAGGTTCAAATACTCCTAGCAACAGTAATAAGGAAAGTAAGGGAGAAAGATCCTCAAATCTTTGTTTCACACTGACAAGGCCTCGATATAATTAAAGTTGTCCCAAAGAATACATTTTCTTCCTTCACTCAAACAAAACCTTCAGATGCTCATTTCTGGAGTCAAGTTCGCAGGCATCTCTATGACCCAGAGAAAGATAATTCTGTACCAGTCATCGAGGTAGACAGGTGATAAATGAGAAAAGGGGATTCATTTTGCCTCTGACTGTTTCAGAGGGAATTCTCTTCATTGAGATATCCTGAGAGAGGACTTTCTGCTTGCTCTGTGTGTGTGTGTGTTTAATTACAAGTACCAGAGGCAGTAGGCTGTGTTTCCATCTTATCCTGGGTGTTACCTTTTCAGTGCTAGTAAAGCTTTCCTGAGGAAGAAAACACTGTATTCTGCTGAGTGTTCTTGTCATTGACAATCTCCTCACCCCTGTGGATACTTCAGAAAGTTATGTCAAATCCTCACTATCTACAAGGATTTTGCTTTTATGATTCAGACCTGGCACTTTCCATGCTTGCCTTTCAGGTCAAAAGCCAGAAAGTCAGCATCTTCAGAACTCTGATTAGCACTTGAACTTCAGGAGATTTATGACCACTAGACTTGATTTCTAAAGCAGTTTTATTCAAGTACAGACAATTTATTCTGTGGACAGTGATATTTATATCCATATGTTTTATACCTAAAATCTGCAACTTTGCTATTCTTTTCATTGCTGTGGATAATGCATTTTTATTTTTATTTAGAATGTTAATGATATCTTCCGCAAGTGGAGTACATCATCAGTTTGTTTGGTGTGGTTTTTTTTTTTTTTTTTTTTTTTTTTTTTTTTGGCGGTACACGGGCCTCTCGCTGTTGTGGCCTCTCCCGTTGCGGAGCACAGGCTCCGGACTCGCAGGCTCAGCGGCCATGGCTCACGGGCCCAGCCGCTCCGCGGCATGTGGGATCTTCCCGGACCGGGGCACGAACTCGTGTCCCCCGCATCGGCAGGCGGACTCTCAACCACTGCGCCACCAGGGAAGCCCCATCAGTTTAATGTGAATTTTAAAAAAAAATCTCTAATCAATATCTTACAGGCAATGAAGAGAGTCTGACAATGTACCAACTATACTGCTGAATGTATGACCTATGTTTTAAAACTCAAGGTCTACTACTTGCCCTACATTTATTATTTGTCTACTCTATACCAGGCAGTTTTGGGCACTGCACAAATTACAAAGAAAAAGGTAACTAGAACTTTTTGCCCTCAAGGAGTTCAAGGTCTAGTTCAGCACTGAAAATAGAGATATAATGTGAGTCACATTTGTAATTGTAAAAATTCTAATAGCCACATTAAACCAAGTAAAAATAAACAAGTTAAATTAATTTTAATAATATATTTCATTTAAGTCAGTATATCCAAAATATTATCTTTTCAACATGGAAACAATTTTAAAAGTTATGAATGATGTAGTTTATGTTTTTTCTTTTGAAATCCAGTATGTATATTAATCTTACAGCAAATTTCAGTTTGGCAAAACCACATTTTAATAGCCTGTTAGTCTAATGTCATTTGGACAACATAGGTCTAGTTGTTGGAATAAGAAGGGCAATGGGGGCTTCCCTGGTGGCGCAGTGGTTGAGAGTCCACCTGCCGATGCGGGGGACAAGGGTTCGTGCCCCGGTCCGGGAAGATCCCACATGCCGCGGAGCGGCTGGGCCCATGAGCCATGGCCGCTGAGCCTGTGTGTCCGGAGCCTGTGCTTCGCAACGGGAGAGGCCACAACAGTGAGAGGCCTGCGTACCGCAAAAAAAGAAAAAAAAAAGAAAAAAGGGGAATGATCATAAGCACAGGTTGAGGAAGATGTGACCATGGCATTATGAGGGGAGAGGGTACCTACCACAGCTTGGTTGGCAATGGATAATCAGGCTCTGCTTCCAACTTAAAGTCAGACTTCACCTGTCCTTAAATGAAAATTAGGAGTCATTCAGTCCATCTTAGTTGTAAGAATATAGATTGGGGAGTCAGTTAGGCCAGGGTTTGAGTCCCAGCTTTACCACTTACTGTTTGGATTCCTTGGGCAAATTACTAGCTTCTTTAATACTCAATTTCCTCTTGGTAGCATTGTGATGAGTTTAACATAAGAAATGTACTGGGCACATTGACTGCCATGTAGTAGATATTCTTAGTGAATGTTAGTGGCTATGATTATAACTGCATAGAAGGACAATAATGCAAAGTATCCTACTGAGTGTGATGGCAAAAAGACAAGTCATCCTCAGTCCTGGCTGCACATTAGAATTTTCTGGGAAGTTTTAAAAAGTAACGATGGGAAATTCAGGAAAGGGACAAGTCAAATGACACCTCAAGGAAACTGACTGATAATTCCAGAAAGTAGCACATTCTACAGGATAATCAATTCATTTCCAGAATAAATCAATGGTAGAAGGAAAAGAAGGGCTTAATTGTAGGGGAGAGGCCTGTTCTAGATTTTAAAAGGTCTAATAGATTTAATAACCAAATGTGATGTGTCCGTTTATTTAATTCTTATTCAAAGAAACCAACTGCAGAAAGACATTTTTGATAGAACTGGGAAAATATCGTGTGGTCTAAGGTATTAGATAACAGCTAAGAATTAGTGTTCATTGCTTGTGAAGTGGTGATGTCTGGAATTTGTTTTAAAATGTTTAAACAAAAAGAGCATAGGTCAACGTGTATGGCAAAATCTTAATAATTGTCGAATCTGACTGATAAGATTCATTGCACCACCTTCTCGTCTTTCGTTGAAGTTTGAAATTTTTCAAAACTAAAAAATACATACTTATTAAACAATACTTAGAAAATGCCAAAACGAAACACTGCTTCTTGGGCCCCAAGATTCTATTTTAGTTTGTCTTGGGAGTAAATGGGATTGGGGCATTGCTGTCTTTTAAAAGCTGCTGAAATACTTCTAGCATACAGCCACCATTAACAGGTAGAAGGCTTGCAGGCAGGTGCTGATGTTTATAGGAGGGGAGTCTGGAGGTGGAGGCAGGTGTCATGCTATCATAAAGGGTATTTCAAGGTTACTGGGAGCCAGAGTTTTAAGCTGGGAAATGATATAGTCATACACACGTTTTATCAAAAGACCACTCTAGCAGGGCTGTCGAGAATGGGTGACGAATGGACAAATTATAGGCAGGGAAAGAGATAGGCAAGAAATGATGAGGCTCTAAACTCAGGGAGTGAATGTGTAGATTTAAAGGGAGAGACAGGGTATAACAGCCATCTGCAAGGTAGGACATAACCAGAATTGTTGAGATTTGTGGCAGAGGTGGGGAACTAGTCGTGAACCAGAGGAAGGAGATTCTGATGTCACCCTACTTACTAATTAAATAAAGGGATGGAGGTGACATTTATTAAAATGAAAAATCTTGGCAGATTTTCAGGGAACAGAGAGGGAAGGCATGGCTTCTGCTGTGATCCATATAGTTGGAGGTCACAGTGGAAATGCTGTATGTAGGCAGGAAAAGCGAGTAGGAAAGAATCGGGAGGTATCGTGGAGGAATCGGGCAGTGTGCTGAATGCTTTCATTGTCTTGGGAATCCTCACCGCAGTCCTCTGAGGCAGGTTCTGTAATCATGTCCGTGTGACAGTTGAGGAAACTGTAGCTTTAAGTGGTTCAATAATTTGCTCAAGGACTCACAGCAAGTAGGCACAGGCTTGAGGGCTTGGAGCTGTCCAACTCCACAGTCCACAGTCCGTACTTTTAATCACCATGTTATAGAGCCATCCAGAGTGGTAAATTGATTCGGAAATGGGAAGAAAGAACAAAAATAATAGACTTGTAGGCCTTCATATTTAGAAGCCAAATATTTAGAAATGCAAATGACCCATAAACACAATTCTGATAACGAGAGTTTTGCATAATGAGAACATTTTTCTTGAATAGAATATTACTTCATTTAAGGATCTATTAATGCCTTTTCCAATATTTGAATTGTCTTACAGGCAGGGCACATAGGTCAGATTAATCTGCTGCTTAATCATTATGCTAAAAAGAATGCTGATTGCGAGTCTAAGTTTTGTTGCCGTTACTTATATTTCTCTTCGAAGGAAGTTTTGTGTAGATAGATGTCTCCAGAAGTTTAGAAATGAATGGCCAGTCAAAATGATCAGCGTCAGTGGTAGCACAAGTGTTTAAGGACATTGGTCTGCATTGCCTGAGGATACCTTTATTCTACTTCTCTCTTTAAATTTATAAGAATCTCTTTCCCAGATTGATATGGAAATCACCAGAATCCTTTCCTCAAGTGTAACTAACCATCAAAGTGAAAATGATTGCCACTAATATTAAAAATTGCTATTTTTAAAAAGTATTTTTCCAATTAGAAAGGGGTGTTTGTTTCCAGACCTCCCCCAAAGAATGTTGTCTATGCTCTAAATCTTCAAATTGTCAGGGATGATTAAATATCGTATTATATTGGGGTATTGGAGACATAAGTGGAACGCCTCAGGGTAAGTAGGAAAAGCTCAGATGTTGCATAAGGTGCCCTAGTTTTAAATCTTGGTTCCACCCTTCCTGGTTTTGGGACCCTAGGCAAGTTGTTTAACATTTCCGGTTTGCAATTGCCTAATCATGAAAATGGGAATAAGAAAAGCCACCGGACGGCATCATGGTGACATTTGGCCAAGAACTGTATTCATTTTCTACTGCCACTAAAACAAATTCCCCTGAACTTAGAGGCTTAAAGCATCACAGATTTATTTTCTTTCAGTGCAGGAGGCCAGAAGTCCAAAATGGGTCCTGCTGGGCTAAAGTCAAGGTGTGAGCAGGACTGGTTTCTTCCGGGGGTTCTAAAAGAGAGTCAGCTTCCTTGCTTTTCTCAGCTTTTAGAAGCCACTTAGATTTCTTGGCTTATGGCCCTTTTGCCGAATCACTCCATCCTCTTGCTTCTCTTGTTGCATCTCCTGCTTTAAGGCACCTATCGCTCTCTGTACACGTTACAGGGAGATAATTCAGTATATGGCAGTGGGTCTCAAGCAGGGGCGATTTTGCTCCCCAGCAAGGAGATGTCTGGAGACCGCTTTGGTTGTTACAACTTGGAGTGGGTGGGCGCTACTGCTATCTAGTTGGTAGAGTCTAGGCATGCTGCCGAACCTCCCACAGCGCTCATGACAAGCCCGCCCAGCAAAGAAATATCCTCCCTAAAGTGGCAATAGTGGTGAGATTGAAAAAACCCTGGCGTCTAGTCTAAGATTACTAATCCCAGAGTTCAAGTGCCTGGCTTCACACCTGGCTCCACCACCCGCTAAAGTGGCCTCGGCCATGTGGCACCATCTCTCTGAGCCTCAGGTGGTTGGTTTGTTTTTCCATTTTTTCTGTCTGTAGAATGGGAATGATAATCATAGCCACTATATAGAGTTGTTGTGAGGAGTGAATAAGATAAGGTATGCAAAGCCCTCAGAATAGTGCTTGACGCATGGTAAGCATTCAATAAATGTTAGTTCTCATTAGCGCTGTTACTGGTCCTCAGTGAAGAGCAGTCATTGATTTTGTCTGTGCTTTTCAGATGCCCTTCAGAATATATTGTAAACAAGTGTAAGTGAAACCTTGTCAGTGTTTTATAAATACAGTGCATTTAAGTCCAATAGTAAGCCAAAGTTTTGTACCAACCATTGTTTAGAAAATCAAGATCTTTGTAGAATTTTAAGACCAGCTGATGAGGTATCTAAACCCCAGCTGCCTCCATTGAGTCTATCTGTCCTCCTTCATAAGATCTGAGGCCACAGAGAAGGACATGAGAGTAAATAGCTTCATATCCCACAGAATGTATCTCAGGTAATCAGACCTCGGCAAAACCACTTAGCATGATGCATTTCTGGCTAACATAATATACCCTATTGCCCTATTGGCTTTGGTGGATACATGTAAATTAAGAGACTTAGCAAATCACTGGTTTTACCGTGGTGTAATTTGTTTACTTTTGAACATGCCGTCCTCCAACTCTGTGCTGTCCAATATGGTAGCCACTAGCCACACGTAGCTGTCGGTCACTCAAAATGTGGCTATTTCAAATTGAGATGGGCTGTTAAGTATAAATTATATACTACATTCTGAAGATTTAGCATGAAAAAAGAATATAACATCTCAATATTTTTATATTGATTACATATTGTAATGACAATATTTTGGATATATTGAGTTGAATAAAATGTATTATTAAAATTAAATTTCACCCATTTCTTTTTATCTTTTAAATGGGGCTATAATAAACTTTAAAATTAGATACGTAATTCACAATATATCTCTATTGGATAGCACCATGCTAAACTTTGCTCTGTTGTGTTATTCTGAGTCAGACACCGTATGAAGCAACCTGTTTTAAATGAATAGAACATGCCAATGAACACAAGGAGGAATTGCAAAGAAGTTCAACTAAAAGATGAGATTTCAGCCCCCACAGGTACTATTTCTCAAAGGTTAATTCTTTTTTTTTTTTTTTTTTTTTTTGTGTGGGGGCCGCTCACTGTTGTGGCCTCTCCCGTTGCGGAGCACAGGCTCAGGACGCGCAGGCTCAGCGGCCTTGGCTCAGGACCCAGCTGCTCTGCAGCATGTGGGATCCTCCCAGACCGGGGCACGAACCCGTGTCCCCTGCATCGGCAGGCGGACTCTCAACCACTGCGCCACCAGGGAAGCCCTCAAAGGTTAATTCTTGGACCACTTGTATCATATTCCCTTGGGGTGGTTGTAAAAAATGCAGATTCCTGGGTTTCAGTCAGTTACAACCACTCAGAATCTCTGTGCCCAGGAATCTGCATTTTTAACAAATTCCTGCTTGATTCTTACTTGCACTAAATTTTGAGAATCACTGACAGACAAACTTATCGAGACTAAAGGAAGAAAAAAGAGACGACAAATACATAGACACATGAACGACAGTATTATACATGATACTACTCACCACTATACATGAGAACTAAAGCAGTGGCTACCAGTGAGTTACATTTGGGTTTTAGAGGATCTAGAATTCCAATATCACTTCCACAGTAAGACACAGAGTACCTCATAGCTTTCTGGATGCAAAGTCATCTTATCCAGAAAACGTAAATGGAGTTTACCCATCTCTGTCTTCACCCTATTAAGTCATCCATAGGCCAAACTGCAAGAAAAAGTGTTTCTTTCTTAGAAGAAAACACTGATTATCAAGTGTCTCTTTTAAAGAACAAACTTCACTGGAGGAAAGGGGAATGTGCATGTGTGTGTGTGTGTGTCTGTGTATGTATATGCATGTGTGTGTGTGTATATATATATATATATATATGTATGTATTTTTTATTACTGAGTTAGCTAAATAACGTACATATTAGAAATCCAAAGAAATCATTTGTGTGATAAATAAGCTTTCTTATTACTAAGCTACTATGACTATAACGGTTTTATGAAATTTTAATTACATTACACGCCTACTCAAATATTGGTTTTGAACATTAATCGAGTTACTTGAGAAGCAGTTCATGGAATGGGAAATAAAAATGAAATGGTTTATTTACTTATCCCAATGCATTAAAATAAAATTCAGTAGGGAAACTCATAAGAAAAAAATGAGAACCCTACCCAGAAATCTCATTCAATAGAAACCACGAGCGGGTTTTCAGCTGCATAAATCACCTTCCATTGTTGAATAGCATCATAGTTACGCTCATAAGACAGTGCTTAAAATGCAATATATATGACTTAGAAGTAAGTTACAGCTTACTATTTCTTGCAGCGTTATAAGATGAGAAACCCAACAGACATGTTGTGGTTATTAGGTGGGCAAGATGCCTCTTAATTCTATTCAAAACCAATGCTATTTGTCAGGTCCAGAAATCAATAGAAAGAATGGATGAGAAGATGGTAGTAAAAGCATAAGGAGAAGTAGAAGGAAAGTACAGCCAGAGACTGACACTGAATTGAAATGACAGCTCCATACGGTGCTATTGTATGTTTTCTGTCCCAGTGGTTTCTTTCCTGTTATAAATTACATGGGACAGTGACTTTACTAACCTAGATGTCAAACTACTGTAGTACTGCTTCATATATATTCATTTTTTAATTACCCTTACAAAGATCCTAGATTCAAGTTAGTAGCCCAGGTTGGAATGGAAATTTCATGGGATAGCCAAGCATTCATTTTATTCAAGAACAGCCTTTAACCAAGTATTGTCAGCTGTACGGTGGCAAAGGACTTCTGTCAGTTATCAAATCAGTCATATCATTGTCACTGACATGGAGGAATGTCTTTTGCAATCTAACTGGGACACCTCCAAATTAGCTCTATATATATCTACGGTCAGAAATGATAGCCTTAAAAACTACATCCACAGCAGAGGTTTTCACCTACATGTGATACTCTCAAAAATGAACCAATAATAGTATTACCTTTAATATAACTTCTAAGAAAGAGCAACTATAGAAATGCATACAGAATTTAATTTTTAAAGACTTTTACGCATACAGAGTTGCCTTGCGAAACAGACACAAAAGGTCTCTTATGATCATAATTGTGAGAACCAACCCTCGAAGATAATTGCCGTGGCATGCAAGTTCATTCTGAATGTTGAGATGATACTTCAGATATTTTTTAAAATTAATATAAGTATAACCACTTTTTCTTGATAATAAACAAAACTCAGAAACAAGCCCAATTGATGCTGAATTCACAAGTAAATTCATTTTTAAGTGTTATTTAATTCTAGTCCATAAATAACGTATTTAAGCATTAAAGCCTAAAATATTACTTAAATTCGACCAGTTTCATTTCGGTTTAATTTGAACTCCAGTGATTCTTTCTTAATTTGTAGAATTAAGGCTGAAATGCCACAGCTGTCTGGCTCATAGGATTTAATGTTCACAAATTCTTAAGGCTTTAGGGAACTTACCATGTTATTTTAATAATTAATTGGGTTTTAAAATATCATTAGGTATATAAAATGGTTTGGCTGAAAAAAATGGTGTCCAGGGGCTTCCCTGGTGGCGCAGTGGCTGGGGGTCTGCCTGCGAATGCAGGGGATGCGGGTTCGAGCCCTGGTCCGGGAGGATCCCACATGCCGCGGAGCGGCTGGGCCCGTGAGCCATGGCCGCTGAGCCTGCGCTTCCGGAGCCTGTGCTCCGCAACGGGAGAGGCCACAACAGTGAGAGGCCCGCGTACCGCAAAAAATAAATAAATAATTTTTAAAAAATGGTGTCCAAAATATAAAATTCCAATAAGCAAGATTTTCCAGGCAAATAAAAAGAGAGAAACTTAGAAAGGCATCAGAAAATTGAATGACAAAGACAATCCTCCGTGATGTTCTAAGAGCTTTTGGAGGTTATGAAGGTGACAGATTCTAAATTAGAAGCATTCAGTTCACATATATATTTTTTTAATTGGAACAGGATGTTTTTGCAGGAAAAGAAGAAACATTAGGCTGTATGAAAAGGGATCTTGCAGTTGAGTCCTGACTGACTTGCAATTAAAAATGAAGGAGCAATTGAACATGTCAGAAAACGTTCGATTCTCTATGCATTGGGCATGCCTGAATAGTTTAAATTGTCAAAAGACAGAAATTCTTCTTTAATGTTTGGAGAAAAGCACTGGCTTGCCCAATATAAATTAGGGATAAGGAAACAAATGTAGAAGTGTTTAATATAAAGCCAAAATTTTGACAGCCTGCATTGTATCTTAATTGTTTACATTTACATAGGAAAGAAAATATTTATTCAGAGAAAGGCTTAGAGTTATGTTTGTTCAGTTCACATCTGCTGACATGACAGGTGAGTCATAAAAGAACAAGAGAAGCAAAATTTTAAGGACACTAAGCAGTCCTTTTTTTAATATTAATGAACAAAGGTACATGTATAACATACATTAAATGTATCACATACATTACCTCAATTTCATGCTCACAAAAACAGGAAGGTAAATATAAACATTTTCTCCAGTTTTCAGAGGGGGAAACTGAGGCACGGAAGCCATAAGTAACTTTCAGAGCTCATAAAGTCAAGTGGCACAGCTGTGGTAATTATGGAGACTAACTTAAATTTTCTTTTCTTATGTAGAATAATATGTATAACTTATGCAAAATAGTGGAAAGAAATTTTTTTTTTTATTTTTTAAGAAGTTTTTTATTCTTGCTCTGAGCTCCTAAACCATTTTGTTCAACCTCTCTTTTGATACTTATTATTTTCTACCTTGCATTATCATTTACACACTCTTCTTATGTTCCCATTGAACTTTAAAATTCTTAGTAGTTTCTTGACTTCATTCTTTTTCTACATGTATCTGCTTCAATTTAATAGAAGCCATTACTTTAAAAATATATGAGAATTAGGAATATTAACTTGTCTTCCCCCAGCTTTTCTAATGTTTTTGAATTTTGTGACAGAGAAAGCCTCCTCTGTAGCCCTTACAGATGAGGTATTAGATCTAGTGTGGATGGATGGATGTTTGGATGGATAGATAGATATCAGGCATAATGAATTGCTTCTGAGTTGAATGGTGCCTCTAGATCTTAAGGTCATATACAAGAACTAAATAGCACAAAAATGGTGAGTGAAATGTATTTATAAGAATACTTATAAGACAGTTAAAGGCTGAACACTGAACATATTTAGGATGTGTTTTCATTTTTAAGCATAATAACGGTATTGTGGTTTTGTTAAGAGTCTTTATCTCATATCAACACATAGTGAATATTTACGGATGAAATATAAAGATGTCTGGGACTTGATTTAAAATAATTTTACCATCATGGGACGGATGGAGAGTAAACAAACAAGATTGTTTTCTTAATAATTGCTGAAGCTGAATGATAAGTGCATGGAGGTTCTCCCTATTTCTCTGGGTGAAATTTTCCCTATTTCTCTGGGTGAAATTTTTCAAAATAAAAAAGTAAAAATCAAGAAGAGTTTTGACACATAATTGGTATTGCATTAAATTAACAATCTCATTTCTGACCTTCTCGTAAAGTGCTATCGTAAGGGCCTCGTAAAGGCCCTAAAAGACGTGCTCCAACACAAACATCTGTCATGCTGGATTCAATAAACCCACTGAATATCTAAAATAGCCCATATAAAACGTCTGTTATATCTAAAATACATAATGTTTGAACAGCTACACAAAATAGAAATCAAGATTTTAAAATTTTCTAATGGGTACTTAGAAACTGAATAGTGTAGTACAACACTGACTGGTGGATGCAGGCGATATTGTTCTTACTAGGTGATCTCTAACATCCCTTGTAACTGGAAAACTTGATTTTTTTCAGATCCGCTGGCCCACCATGTGAATTCATCAGAGGGATGTCAGTTGGGGCCTGTGATTAGGGTACAAGCCAATGGTTTGAAATGTTGGCAGTGACAGTCCAGTACACGCTGCTCCCAAGATATATTTTGACACACTAGTCAGTAGTGGATTTTATTTTTATTTTCAAAGCCTTGTATAATACATGGAATAGTTGAGTGATTTCTGAAGCAGTCAAAATATCAACTTCTTCCACATGAACGAACCAAAGCACATTTTTGTACAGCTGCTTTGCCTGTCCTTAGAGAGAGATGATATGCCAATTATTCCAGTCCTAATAAGACCTTCCAGGAAGTATTCATCAAAATAGACACTTAAATATAAACTCTTTTGTAGGACATGTCTCAGGTCTCCAGGACCCTATGCAAGAGGAGAGGCAATATATCTTTACCTTGGCTAATCCCCAGGACTTGAAAAAGTATGTTTATTTATTTTTTAATTAATTAATTTATTTTTGGCTGCATTGGGTCTTCGTTGCTGCATGCGGGCTTTCTCTAGTTGCAGTGAGCAGGGGCTACTCTTCGTTGTGGGGCGTGGGCTTCTCACTGCAGTAGCTTCTCTTGTTGCAGACCATGGGCTCTAGGTGCGTGGGCTTCAGTAGTTGTGGCACATGGGCTCCGTAGTTGTGGCTCGCAGGCTCTATAGTTCAGTCTCAGTAGTTGTGGCGCATGGGCTTAATTGCTCCATGGCATGTGCGATATTCCCGGACCAGGGCTCGAACCTGTGTCCCCTGCATTGGCAGGCGGATTCCTAACCACTGCACCACCAGGGAAGTCCCTAAAAAGTATGTTTAAATTGGTCTTTAAAAATGTACAGAACTTTAGTATGATGCAAAATGATGTAATATCAGTTTTGATTCTTGTATTAGTAGAGTCTTTCTTTAGCGGTACCTCATGAACAGAAATCTCTTACATGATGCCATCTGAGCTGGTCAGCTATATGTAGGGAAGATATTTGAACATTGAAGAGAATTCCTAAGTCTGGGCTGGGATGCAAAGTTTAACATCTTATTACATAACAGAAACCTTGTCTAAATGTGAAACTTAGCTACTGTCCCCATTCATGATAGTAGAAAGCATTTCACCCAGAGGGTAGCCTGCTAACTAAATTAGTCATCTAATGCTACAGAACAAATTACTCTGAAACTTATTTAGCATCTTAAAACAACACACCTTTATTGTCTCCAAGTTTCCATGGTCAGGAATCTAGGTGAAGCTTAGCTGTGTGTCTCTGCCTCAGGGTTACTCATTAGGCTAGAGTCAAGGTGTCAGCTAGGTCTGTGGTCTCATCTGAAGGCTCTACTGTAATAGGATCTGCTTCCAAGCTCACTTATGGGCTTTTGTACTGAGAACCTCAGGTCTTCATTGGCTGTTGGTTGGAGGCCTCCTGTAGTTCCTTGTCACATGGGCTTCTCCACAGGGGAGTTCAGCACATGTGAACTGCCTTCCCACAAAGTGAGCAGGCAAGAGAGGTAGAAGAAGAAAAAAGCCACAGGCTCTTTGTAACCTAATCACGGAAGTGACATACCATCACTTCTGTCATATTCTATTCATTAGAAGCGAGTTCCTATGTCCAACTCACACTCAAGGAGAGGGATTGCACAAGGGTATGAACGCCAGGAGGTGGGGATCTATGGGGGCCATCTTAGATGTTGCCAAACCACACTAATAATATTTTCAAACTACTTGACAAATGTTACATGAAAGTAGCTGCAGAGCAAAGTAACAATGTAGCAGTGTAGGTTTTGATGCTGATGGAAGGCTATTTTATGACTCCCACATTTTCTCTTTCATTTTTTCTGCTCCTTCTGCCTGCATTGTCTTACCCCATTCCTTTTTCCCAAAGTTCACAAATATCTGCCCATCTTTCAAAATGAAACCCAACATCCCTTGGTTTATGGCTCCTTTATTTATTTATTTATTTAACTTCTACAAGGTGGAGCTGACCTCTGCCTTCTTGGTTCTCCCACAGGGCTCTGTGCAGGTTTTTGATGGCCCCAATAGCTCTTGATTGTACATATAGTCTCTGTGTCTCTCTTCATCCAAAAACTTGTATGTAGCTTAAGGCAAAGACAGTAAATATTGGTTGCAGGAGTGAATAATGGATTCTCTCTCAATTGCTACACGCTTCCGTGCATAGTATATTCTACACGGAATCCCATGATAGAAGGCGGGAGGGTCTAAAGTCGTAAATAAGGCAAGAACTGCTTAGAATCAGAATCAAGAAACTGGCTTAACCCATTGACAACCTACGTAAGAGATACTCAAAACTGACACATTGATAAGAGAATAGAAAAGTCACATCCCTCATCTCACTCTCACTCTGGTGCATAATTTCATTCAGTGGAATCGCACGCATCCCAATCGCAGAGCTCCTCATAGGAACGGCTGAGGTCTCCATTGCAGCCACATTGCAGTCCATTTCTGCCCTCTGTCCAAATCTGTTTATCTGACTCTCATTTCTCCTGCGCTCAAATATATGCCTCAGAGTCTGTTTCCAGGGACCCAACTGAAAGATGCCTGCTTGCCCTCAAATCCAAGTTTCAGGAGCTTTTTTAAAACATTTTCCCCTTCCCCTATCTCTCCAGTCTTGTTTCTCATGACTGTTCTACTCTTCTGCATTAAAAAGCCTCAAGGAATGGGTGGCACTAACTCTTATCTGAGAATGAGTTAGCAGGAAGAGCTAAGGACAGTTGAAGGAGGGAAGGCTCTAATTTTGCACATCAGTAAATGCTGTCCTTGCCCCAGTCCTCTGGTTTGATTGAAATGTATTTTATGAATGATGTGTTATTTTTCCTGAAATAACAGGGTCAGTCACAAATCCCACAACTAAGCTCTCCCATCACCAAACATCCCCCCCTCAGCGAGGTTCCACATAGTAGCTGCTAGTCCTACGTGGTTCCCCTCAGACAGCCAGGCCATTTGTGGGATGAAATGCCTCTGTACAAGGGATTTCTGTAACTACAGCAAGTCTCTATAAGCTGGAACAAATTCCCATTTCTTCTAGCACCTTGGTAATTTGAAGAGAGACCTAATTTAAACATAAGATACCTAGGTTTTATTTCGCTTGTTCTACAGCCACTAGACAGTTAAAAACAAAAAATCCCAACCCCATTTGTGCCTTATCTTCAAGGACTTCAAGTAAATATGATGTTTTTCATGTTCTTATATTTCAAGGGGTCTATTAGTTGTAATTCGTAGTTCTTACAGGGATGAATATTGCTATTTATTGTGTTTGGTTAATCATGGTCATGGGGAATTGTTTGGAGTTTTGATTGTGGGCTCATCCTCAGTAGGACTTCACCTGTGGAATAGTAGATAAATTGGAATTTGGGTGAGTCTCTCCAGAAAGGATTTGTGTTGGCTTCCACCAGACTTCACAAGGGTACCATTGACGAAGACTGTTTTCGGGGAGAATCCTTGGATCACATAAGTGGTATAAATTTGCATTCCAAACTCAAGTGAGAACAGACCCAAGGTTAAAATTTTCTGGGGTCTGGTTTGTTTCTCTTTTCCTACTCGGAATTTATGTTGTCTCCCCTGTACTAGTGGGTCATTTTTTTTTTTCCTAAGCGATATATTTCACAGAGTGTAAGCTCACTGCTGTGCTGATAAATGTCTAAGAACCAGCTCTTTGGGGGAAAAAAAGGTTACACACACACACACACACACACACACACACACACACACACATAGATTTATTATAAATCTTAATAAGAGGATATATAGTGCACCTGTTACAAGTAATAATAAAATATAAAATACTCTTAATTTTAAGTTCCGTATGGCCAGTTGATTCTCATAGAATGCTTTTGTGGGTATAATCAAAGACCCGCAAGTGAGAATAAACAGAGGCTCTATATTCAGAGCTTGCCCTATCAAGGGATTCAGCCATCCATCACATGCATTTGGCAGAGACAGAAAGGCATTCGATGTAGGGCGGTGGGAAAGCTTTACAGTAGGGGGAGAATGGGGAAGCTTCAGGTATGCTCTGATTGGAGGTTGTTGAGAAGGGCAGGCTAATTAGAAGTCGTCATCTTCTGTGATGAGATTGGGAGCTATTCGGTTCTCTGATTCATCCTCATTTGGAAGGGAGGATGCAAAAAAAAAGGGAAGTTTGAAGACATAGACCAAGTCCTGAATGTTCTGGGGCAATTGCTGCAGAAGTTTTAGGTCAGAGTGCTGTTGTCATACACGGTCTAGATATTGTCCATTTGTATAGTCAGTCTTTCATTGATTTGTGCCCAACTCTTGTAGCTGTAGCCTCCCTATGGTTGCAACTGGCAAATGAGTGTAGTTCCAACATGAATGTTGGTTGGTATTTCTGGGTTTTTTAGTGAGTAACAACACAGATGAATGTATGTTGGAATTTCATTTGTTCATCAATAATATGAATGACTGCTGAAATGAATAAACTAGATTTCAAACACTCAGTTTTTTCATGCGACTCACAATGTAGTAAGTACAGACATGCCACACTTTTAAGGTTAACCTTACTTATTAACAAAATCTCCATCACTTTCCTAAGTCTAGAAAATCAACAAAGCAGTAAATGAAGCCCTGTAGCCTCTGCCGTTTTCCGTAGTATAGTACTCCTATCGTGGACAATTTCATGGTGCCAATGTGACATTACGGAACATGGAGTTTGGAAGAAATGTGCAGAAGAACAACACCATTTTGTAATATTTTCACTCTAGAGAGACAATAGACATAAATAACCTCAAATGTATGGTAACAAATAGGAAGAAATACATTTTGAGAATGTATTACCTTTGTCTTTAATGAAATTTATTTAGTTGCAAATTTACATAATTTAAAATAATGGCTCTGTTTGACAACAGATTTACAAAATTTGTGAAAATTTAATGATTGCCAACATATTTTTGGTGCAAAGACACACAGAGTTTATATCAATAAGCGAAATAGTTAATGTCTTAGTCTTCCTGTTTTTGAGAATTTCAGTGTGTGTTTTTGTTCCACCGTGCACAGGCCAGGCCTCATCTCTTCCCTTTGAAAGACATTAAAACCCAAAGCCCTTGATTACTAGACTCTCAACCCCCAGGCCCACCCACTCCAGCAGCCAGATAGGGCATCTTGCTGTTCTTTAGTTTCATCTTGATTTTGGCCCTTGGAGATTTTCCCTACTTTTTTTTCCAGCTATTATACATTTAAAAGAGTGTTTTTAGTATCTCATCCAGCATGTCGGGGTGTTTTGTCATGGGGAGGTTTTAAGGTATCTGATTTGAAGATTTAAGAAATATCGCCAGGAATCTGGAAGGCACCTGTCTTACATTAGCACTTTGTAGAAATTTCTGACTCTTTAGAAGGAAGTTTTTCTGACCTTCAAGATTCAGCTTTTCAAGACTTAATAATAGCCAAGTTCAGTTTACTACATAAAAACTTCTTTGGTGATTCTTATCATCTGTGGCCTTCAAGAGACATGCTTTGATTGAGAAAATGAGGAAATGCTCATTTCTAGGTAAGCAGATAGTGAAGGACATGCTGTAAAAGCAGAGCTGCCAGGCTTCCCAGGTGGCGCAGTGGTTGAGAGTACGCCTGCCGATGCAGGGGACACGGGTTCGTGCCCCGGTCCAGGAAGATCCCACGCGCCGCGGAGCAGCTGGGCCCGTGAGCCATGGCCGCTGAGCCTGCGCATCCGGAGCCTGTGCTCCGCAAAGGGAGAGGCCACAACAGTGAGAGGCCCTCGTATCGCAAAAAAAAAAAAAAAGCCCTTATTAATACTGTATTCTTCCTATCATATTTAATTCTGTATTCTTCCTATCGTATTTTCTCTGATTTAAATAATATTCATGTAGTATAAATTTCATTTTATGCAGAAATGACAACCAGTCGTGTCAGGCTAGATGGATCTGATTGATTTGCTTAACAAATGTCTTCTTTTAGACGATCCAGTTATTCTTATAGGCCATCTTGGCAAATGTATGCTCGTTCAGTAGCTTGATTCCTGGCCGTGGATTCATTTAATCATGTATCACTATAAATTCATGAGCTATAGGTAGTGGTATCCAAGAAATTTTTTTTCTTAAATTATTAATAGATGTATCCAGTGTTGGGTGTGGATTTAAATTGTTGTCCCTGGGACCAAATATGTTTTGTAGCAAAAGTATGATTTAATGCATAATTTATTTAAGGTTTCGTAAAGATGCAGAAGGTGTTCTTTTCCAAATGCAAACACATCGAAAAACTCTGCTAGATAAGTAAACATGATACTTTAAGAGGGAGTGTGTGAGGCAATAGATGTCATACCCAACACAGATAAACAGTAAAAGTATATTTATGTGATGATGGAGATGTTTTTGTGGCATCCATGTACCTTTGAAACACAGCGAGGATTATTGATGAATATGCCCTTTATAGTTGCTTTGATTTACTTGTTTTTTGTTTGCTTTTTAGTGATCTTTGACAGATAAAATTGTTTTTCCATTAATCCCCCTTCATTCCAATTATTTTTTAAATTCCCATATGTTCTGATATTTCCAAAACAGTGAGTTGAGATATAAAACTTATCTGTGGAGATGACAAGGTTTTCCCCCTTCATTTTAAACTGGGATTTGTTATTAACAGGATATTTATCTTTTTTTGTATTTATTTATTTATTATTTTTGGCTGTGCTGGGTCCTCGTTGCTGTGCGTGGGCTTCTCACTGCGGTGGCTTCTCTTGGGGCAGAGCACGGGCTCTAGGCGCACAGGCTCCAGTAGTTGTGACTTGTGGGCTCTAGAGCACAGGCTCAGTAGTTGTGGCTCACGGGCCCAGCCGCTCCGCGGCATGTGGGATCCTCCCGGACCAGGGCACGAACCCGTGTCCCCTGCATCGGCAGGCGGACTCTCAACCGCTGCGCCACCAGGGAAGCCCCAGATATTTATCTTTTACCCTAACTTTGGGAACCTTCTACACTGTTGTATTCTGTTTTGTTTTGCTTTGTTCATAGGCAAGGCCCCGTCTTTGGCTCAGATTTAATAGCTCCAGATTAATCTTTAATTTTTTTTTCACTTCAAAAGATGTTTGTTTTCATAATCAATGAGAGATTTTGGTAATACTCTGGGATACTTCCTTAGTGCCTGTAACCTGCAATTTAGACAATGAAGCAGTTTCCAGTCATCAACTCATGTTCTGCTTTGCCTAGCACAGGCCATGACATTTTTTCTTGGCGAAGTCAATAGATTTTTGCATTGGTTGGTACATGTTTATATGTGAGTGTATATGTGTGTCAAATTCTGGTTGAATGCCCGATGAGAAATAACCAAGTGAATAGATCCCTAATATTCTAGTGACGTAAAATTTGAGTTTTTCAAGAATCCCCATATTCACAATAAATGTTTGTATGATACATGAGTAACGGTCAACAAAGTGGAATTGAAATGGATATTGTCAACATTAACCAAACTCAGTCATTACTCAAGTGACATCGTATACCAGCCTTGCAGCTTGGTGAGTTTGAATTGGGTTCTACAAAATAAAAATGTCTAAGAAAGTCTAACAGAGCTTACCAAGTGTTGGAGGGAAGAAGAGATGGGGAGTTACTGATCAATGAGTATAAAGTTTCTGTTAGGGATGAGGAAAAATTTCTGGAAATAGAGGTGATGCTGGCATAACACTGCAGATGTGCTTATCGCCACTAAATTGTACATTTAAAAATGTTTTAAATGATAAATTTCATGTTATGTGTATTTTACCACAATAAAAATTAAGTAACTAATTAGCTAATTAAAAAATTAAATGTCTAAATGTCATAAAAGTTGAGGAACAACAAATAGTTAATGCTGACAATGTTAGATCCCTAAATGCCATGGATCTGCCATATTAGCTAGTGGTGTTTATGTGTAAGCTTTAGGAGACGGGGCACCTATTACTCTACTACACTTAAGTAATAAATGTACAAATATAAAAGCTAAAGGAATGTGCTATTTTTTCACCCCTGTAATACCTAGAGCTGTAAACCATGTCTTTTTCAGCATTCTGCAGATAACCGTTCCCTACTCATTAAGATGAGTAGACTTCAGAGTTACTAATGATGATGATATTAATTATGATAAATTTATGCTGATTCCACTTGTCCTTACTGGTCACAATTGCTTAGTCTGATCCCTTGTCTCCTGGTATTTTACCTAATCAGGTGATGAAGTGATGCTGACAGAGGGCTACTCTCTATTCACTTTGATTCACCTACAAACATCCATGTTTTCATGATTCTGGCCTTTTCACAGATCCATCTGTAACCTTCTCTTGTACTTGACAGAGTTGGTTGTTCATCCAGAAAGTATCCTGAAGCCAGGGTAATTTTTTATTGTCAAAGCTCATAGGAGTCAGACATTCCTAGAGGAGAAATCTCAAGTTCTCAAAACTAATTTTTGCCCTGAGGTTACTGGGGAAGTTATATATCATACTCTTCTACCCTAGCAGACAGGACACTTCTTCTTTAGAAGAACTTGACTGACTCCGTGGTCTTAGGAGCAAAGAGTGAGTTTGGGCTTGGCTATATTAATCTTTAAATCAATAACAGAAAATTGCATAAATAAGACTTTATCTTGTTTTACATCCAAGGTAAATTCAAGCAACATTGAAAATGTAATATGTATGTTTCAGGAAAATTATTTAGGCAGGAAGAGTAAGTATTCTACTTCATGCCTCCCACTCCTACTGGCCTTTTATTTTCCTGATAAATTATTTTCATCCTCAACCAAAGGTGAACCGTTACTTCCTGTTTGATACTTTCCTCAACCTTCTCAAGTATAATTTTTTTTTTTTTTTTTTTTGCGGTACGCGGGCCTCTCACCCGTGTGGCCTCTCCCGTTGCGGAGCACAGGCTCCGGACGTGCAGGCTCCGTGGCCATGGCTCACGGTCCCAGCCGCTCCGCGGCATATGGGATCTTCCCGGACCGGGGCATGAACCCGTGTCCCCTGCATCGGCAGGCGGACTCTCAACCACTGCGCCACCAGGGAAGCCCTCAAGTATAATTATTGTGAGCCTACCAAGCTTAATTATTTTTGTTTGATTTTAAGTCTGGTATTCCCTTTAGTCTTTGGAGCCCTTTAGGGCCAGAACTATGTCCTAATTCATTTTTCCACCATCTTCCTAATGCTTCAGCAACATCATCTTCCTGCTTTTTTTGACCAGGAAGTCTGTCTATCTAAGTGAATGAATGAATGAGTGCCTGAATGAATGAATGAATATATAAGTAAATGAAAAATATCCCGCCTTATGCATTTTATTTGTTCTTCTATTTTGCTGATATCTAATAATGGCTTTGGAGTCAGTTAAGGGTTCAATTTTAATTTCTGATCCTTAGAAGCAGTGGATCAATTTACCCAGCCCCTCTAAGCCTTAGTTTCTTCATCTGTATAGTAAAAATAATAATACGTATTTCAGAGGTTCTATAGTGAAGACAGGATAAATGAAGTCAGGTGATTACTATTAGCAATGTCTCAAAAAGAACTAATAGCGGCACCAAAAATAGGCATAAACAAAAGCTTGAATTTTTCTTAAAAGACAACAGGGGGCTTCCCTGGTGGCGCAGTGGTTGAGAGTCCACCTGCCGACGCAGGGGACACGGGTTTGTGCCCCGGTCTGGGAAGATCCCACATGCTGCGGAGCGGCTGGGCCCGTGAGCCATGGCCACTGAGCCTGCGCGTCTGGAGCCTGTGCTCCACAATGGGAGAGGCCACAACAGTGAGAGGCTCGCGTACAGGAAAAAAAAAAAAAAAAAGACAACAGTCAGGAGAGAAATCAATAGCCTCAAAGGTCACTGGAGCTAATTAGAAACAAGGGATAAAATGATGGACATATTTCATAAGCAATCTTCAACCCAGAATAAATGGGTTGTGTTTTGGATGATTGCTTCTGAGTCAATTGCCTTAGAGCTGAGAAATAATGTTCTTCCATAGAAACAACATGCCAGTCGATAATTCAGTTCTTAGAACAGCCAACAGAGTGCTACTCACACAGTAGCAGTGTTGCTGGTTAAAACACGTGGGAGAAGACAGAGAAGTTTAGCTATTGAGCAGGTCCAGAAAATCGAACTTACTGGAAACAGGTGATAAATTTAAAATGAAGTTTAAAATGGGCTTTTATATCCATTTTCAAGATGATAATCAAAATTAAACAGGAATCTCATGAACGAGTATTTACAGAATCTGTTAGATGGGGAAGAACTGGAAGACCATTATTGTTAAGGAGAACTAAATTAAAAGCCTGTTAGCCATGCAAGACTCTGGAATTGTGAAAACTGTACAGAGCCTCTTGAGTTTTAATTCCCTGACATGCAAAATGAGAACATTAAAACTTGACACAGTTGCCGAGAAAGATTACGTGCTACCGTTTATTTTGATTCATTAGGAATATCTTTCTAGTATCATTTCTCTTTCACTTTGGACCTCCAACTTTAGCTCACATCTATGTACCAAAATCTATAGATTTTCTTGTCATTGAAACTATTCTATTACAAACATCTCCATTATTCAGGTGTTTTCTTTCTACAGAATTTTCAACTTTCCATGTTTTTTCTTAAGCCAACTATTTCTCTTTATCCTCATGGCACCCACCCTTCAACGTCAGAAATTCATTTTGCTCAGGCTTCTGTTGATTTTGTCACCCTGACTCTGAACCAGATCTCTGTGATCCTGGATTTCCACAACTTTTGCTCCAGTGCTTAACCTCTCTTTTCTTCTATCTTCTCCTTAAAACCCATCTACAACCTGGATGAGTTTTCAACGTCTGTTGAGTGTTCTCTCTTGAAGATTTTATCTAGCTTTTTTTTATTGGAGTATAATTGCTTTACAGCTGTACAGTGACGTGAATCAGCTACATGTATACATATAGCCCCGCCCTCTTGGACCTCCCTCCCACCCAGAAGATGTTATTTAGCTTTGAACTCTGCCTTTGAACGTTCTCTTTCCCCGCTGATCCTTCCTGTGTGGTCTTTATCTTCTGCACGCTTGCTTGCCTCCTTCCCTCTCAGTCTAGGGCTTTCAGTCTGACTCTAGTGGAATATTTATTCATTTCTTTTGTTTTTCTTCATTATTGTCCTCATTCTTGGTGTCTTTCTTTTCTTTCTTGAGCAGACCTGCCTCCCCTTAAAACGTCCTCTCTTTCTCTTTTTATTAAAACCGTTCTGTCCCATGTTTTATCCTCCAGAACCTGTTCCTTGTAGAAATTTGCTTTTTCTCATGTGACTTTCCTTACATTTGAAATCCATCCATTTATTTGCTATCGTTTTATTTTGACTTGCTATGCAACATTCTAAATTCATCTTGGCAGGCTTTTTTTTTTTTTCTTTCTGTCTCTTCAGACTGGCTTTTGTTTTTCTGGCTCCCTTTTCCTAGGATCTGTTCCTGGAAAGTTTGCACTGATACATCAAATATAAAGTCATAAAATTGTAGAGGTGGAAGGAATCATAAATATCACTTATCCAGACCATGTGTATTACCAAGAAGAAAAATGACTGAAAAACATCTTCCAAAATCCCAGCTCATAAGTGTCACCTCCTTCCTCAGAAACTTTAGGTAGAGCCTGCATTGAGTGTATTGATATTGTCAATTTCTACCTGTCTGTATTTCAGTCATTTTTCTATTAAGAAATGGATGGATACAGTGCATATGCTTTTAAAGATTTTGATAAAATACACATAACATAAAAATCATTGTTTTAACCATTTTAAAGCATTCGATTCAGTAGCATTTAGTGCATTCACAGTGTTGTGCAACCATCACCATTATCTAGTTCCAGAACATTTTTTATCATCTAAAAGGAAACTCCTTACCCCTTAAGCAGTCCCTGTCTAGTTCTCCTTTGCCCCCAGCCCCTGGCAACCACCAGTCTGCTTTCTGTCTCTAAGGATTTACCTATTCTGCATTCTTCACATAAATGGAATCACAGAATGTAGCCTTTTGTGTCTGGTCCCTTTCAGCATATATGGTTTTATAGGATACATATGTGTGTATACATACATATAATAAACCTTTTCCCTTAAATATTATTCTACACGTATAAGACTCTTTTCCATTCCAAAATTTTGCACGCTTTGCTTTTACTAGTGGAAGCATTGTGTCCTTTTTCCTACAACTGAAACATCTTTTCTGAAGTAGCGTTAACTCACGAAGCACACAGATGAAGCGTGTCTTAGATTGGCCTACATAACAGTTGTACACCTGTCACAGGCCTGCAGGGGAAGCTCCCAGAGGACATTCAGTCTCACTTGACAAAGTTCCTTCACTCATTCTGGTCTTTGTCCTCCAGTCTCTAAAATAAATCCAAGAGGTAGACGGATAGGAAGCTTCCAAAAACTCTTCCCTTGCCCCAGACTTCGTAACTCCAAACGTGTCCAAAGGCCACCTGTCTCCTTCAACATCCACCATCTTCTAATGTAGTTGAGAACAAGAAGATTTGTCACACTTATGCCCTTGAGTTGTTCCCATGGCAACTGGTTGCACTTGCCCTCCACCAGTGACCTCTGCTTTTACTTTTTGCAAATCTCTGTCCAAAAGTTGTGCACTATTCTCCTCCTTGACAGAATGCTGGGCCCCTTGTATGCCATTGACCAAGGAATGAATGGTGGCTGGTTATTCCTGCTTTATCCACCGCCCCATCCCTGTCTCTTTACTCTTTATTATCTCTTAACACCACATCTTATCTTCCTGCCAGTGTGAGGTACAGAAAGAAGCTGGTTATTCGGTGGTTAACTCTTACATGAAACACACACACGTACACACACAAACACACACATACACACACCTACCTGCAAAATACAGGTGTTAATTATCAGCAATAATATAGTGTAATCTTCTAGCAATAATATACTGTAATCTTCTATCGTATCAGCAATAATATACTGTAATCTTCCTTTTAGTTTGCTTGAAGGAAGCGAACTTTTTCCTGAATGCAATATAATCTACTCAGATCACTATCTTCAAACACAGCAGGGTTCAGTATTCATTATTATGCAGATTGCTATCAATCACACACACTGATTAACAAACAACAATATTTACCTTCTGCCACCAAGGCTGTGCCCAAGAGCCCACCTACATGAAAAACAGAGTCATCTACTCATGGATGACAATACAAGCCCATGGTACAGGTTTAGAATTACTGCTTTTCTGTCCCTTAACACAAAATCACATTTCTAGGCAACACCTCACTGCTTTTTTTTTTCCCCCCAGCAGATGGTTATTTGAGCATCTCATACAAATCAGGGGGCTGTTTGTGGGGGAGGGAGGGGGTATTGAGATTGGGGGGAGGTTGTTTTTCCAGTGTCAAGTTCTTTAGATTCATCCCATTTTAATTAACAATATGACTCATCACAATTTAAAAAATCGTCACAATATTATTTCTACCTCAGTGACTGTTATACTCTTGAGAGACAGCCTTTTACAATAAACCTTACCTAGAAAGAATTGAACAGATATCTCTTAAAAAGTGATTTAATAGTCTTACCTTCTGTCTTCTTTTTTTTCCCACTTTCATCTTGATAGGAAAGTCAAGCGCTAATTAGCGTGTATTTTCTTTTTCCATTCTTTTCTTCACCATAATGCTGTCTTTCCTTCCTCTACCTATCCCAGTGAATTTTTTCAGCTTTCTGGCTGTCTAATCTCTTCTTCAGCCAACTACAGCTTACACCTACGACTCACTCACGCTGTCTTGTCCTGGATGGCTGAGAGAGATGGAAACCATCTTGACAGAGCACATGTACAGCTCCGATAGTTCTTCATCTCCTCCAGGTCTCCTATCATTGGTCATCTTCACTCCTCCTCGACGTCCTTGAACTTCTGCAAGCCCCACCCATTTCCCTGTGTCTCTCTGGCTGGTGATCATGTTAGCTTCCTCCAAGCATGCAACATGCACTCATCAGACCCTTGTGACAATTCTCCAAGCAACCTGATGACTTACCATTTTCATCTTTCACCCAATGAATTACCTATTAAAAAGACTGGGGTCAAGACCCCTGTTTCTCTGCATCCAAATATGATTCTTTATCCTCCTGTTACTGCCAAAATAGTGATGTCAGTCATGTCAGCGTTAAAACTCGCCAACGTCAGACTGCCTTCCTGGAGAGATCATAGTATACAGAAGTGATGAGTGCTGTTTCTCTAGGTCACAAGTCAGGAAGGATTTTCTCCGAAACAGAACTGTCAAATATTGGAGAATTAGTATGTGAAAGCACACCCTGGTGTTCCCACTTCTGCCCTAATCCTAGATTGGGATGACACTATCAATTAATCAAGCAAGTATTTGTTCAGCACATACGCTGCCCTAAACAGAATTAAAGCCAAAAGAGCCACATTTTTCAAGTGATGTAAAGGGCAAAAATATATCTGTGTCCAACCGGGCATATTTGTTGTCAGCAGATGGATGGGCACCCGCTTCTATTCATCTGTGTTTCATTGACTTCCTTTCCAAATGCATGTTCAGCAACCACAGTCTCCTTTGGAAATCTTCCTCATTTGCAAACAGAGAAAATCCTTCTGCCACCTTGTTCTTTTCAAGGTGATTCATCTGGAGTCTGTGTACCACCTGTGTACAGGTTATTTTTAAAACCATTTTGCATATTATTGTATTTTCTTCCTAGAAATTTATAGTAGTCTAGTATCCCAAAGTTGTCCCATGATCTAAACCCATTTTTAGGCCACCTGTGAGGAGCAAGGTGTCTGGGTCCTCCTGGCATCCAGGCAGCAGGTGAGAATTATGTGTCCTCAATGTTATCACGAGATGAGGGAGTTTGTAACACTGTCTGATGTTTAGAAATAAATGCTTCTAATTTGGGATTCCTGCAAGGGATAGAGTTATCTCTGGACCCTTTTAGGCTGTGCTAACTCACCTGAATGCATACTTGGTGGAGCATGTGGACCAGCCAGACTGGAACTCAGGGGTAAACCGGGTAGATACTGCGGTACGCGGGCCTCTCACTGCCGCGGCCTCTCCCGTTGCGGAGCACAGGCTCCGGACGCACAGGCTCAGCGGCCACGGCTCACGGGCCCAGCCGCTCCGCGGCATGTGGGATCTTCCCGGACCGGGGCACGAACCCGCGTCCCCTGCATCGGCAGGCGGACTCTCAACCACTGTGCCACCAAGGAAGCCCTGCTAGAGCCTTTTTATGAGGCAGGCACTGTTCTAAGTGTTTTACAGGTATTAATTCCTTAAATCCTCACATTAACCCTGGGATCTGGATAGAAATTATCCTCATTTTACAAATGAGGAAACTGAAGCATAAAAAGTTTAATTGCCTAAGGTCACACAGCTAGTAAGTGTCAGAACTGGGGTTTCTACGCAGGCAGTCCAGCTCCTTCTCTGCCTCTAAAAGCCTTGTGAGTTACAGATTTGGGTTTTTTTTTTTTTACCTTGCTTATCTTATCTAGCCTCCCACAGGAATGAACTGCAAGTGACCTCCCACACCTTTAAGTGTGTTCCTCTAGAGACATCAGATACTGTCTGGGAGATAGTGAAAGGGTAGGAAAAGTAAATCACTGATCTCTCCACTTTCAGCATGATCCCCTCCCTGCTGGTATTTCCTCAAACTATGGAAGGTGAGCTATTCTCTTAGAGGGTCTTATGACTCTTATTTTATCAGAGAAAAAGGATTTTAAGATGGTGCATAATCATAGATGAAATACACACACACACACACACACACACACACAGAATTGCACATTGGCCCTTGGAGGACTTGAGCAAGTTCCTCTGAGACGAGTTTAACTCACTGATCTGTATCATTCTCTCGCATCGCAGCCACAACACATCCCAGGCAGGTGTCTGAGTAGTCAGCAACATGTTTTGTAATTGTAAGTCACCTCCGTACTCCCCCAAATACACTCTGATTGATGGCAGCCAGGGTCATTCTATGACTTGGTCCTCTACACAAATGTTCATGGGATGGAAGAAGCATGGCAGAAGGGAGTAACTGGAAGATAGGGGTAAGAGGCAGGGGGGCTGTTAAAAAAATAGGAGTCAGGACACCTTGGTCCATGAGGCTCTTGTCTTCCATCACTCCTAGAGGGAGCACCTCTAAACGTCCAGAAGCACTGGTGCACTTCATAGATTGGAGCGCAAGTTTTTTCCTACCTCATGTGATTTTCTTCAGTGACCTTAGATTCTCAGTCTCTGTGATGCTGACACCATCACTGTACTAATGTGAATTACACGATATCATGCAGAACAGCCAGTTCACCGATGGAATGTTTTATCTTGCCAACTGATTGGTTGTTTTGGCATCCTGTTGGGAGTCACTAGGTGCCATTTAAAATGTACCACTTGAATCTGAATTTTAAGAGGAAATCTTAAAATCTAAACTGAAAAATTTTATGTAATATCTTTGGTCTAAGCTGGCTGGCCAAGCAATTAAAAAACCTTTAATACAGTACTGCTAGTGGAATAACTCATCTCTAAATTTAATTCACCATAGCTTTAACCTTTAGCCAGGTGTTTAGAAAATAAGTAGTGAGAAGAGGTGATAAAGACAAAATTTGACTTTACATGAAAAATTTAGATTTCCACCTCTCTCTTTTTATATGCAAGTAAAAGCATTCAGTTGAATCTTTCAAAGTTGGAATATATTTCCAAAAGAAAAAACCATTCATTATTTACTAAGTTATGTTGCTGATGTAACAAAGAAGCAATCAATAGCTTTTGGAATGCACAGCCCATCACAGTTCTTTGGAGTGATGAAGAGAAATAATAACATGCTTTGATTTTGCCAACACGTACCAGACATTGTCTGCCATTAGCGTAGTGAGCAGTTCAAAGGTAGAGGAGATGATTGATGAACATCTCCTTCAACTTCACAAAAGACTTGAAGGTTTAGTTTGATTGCAGTACAACTAACTTCATATGTTCTGAGCCGTTTTAAGTTGAAATTTTACCTTCTTGAAACAATGCGTTTAAATAACAGAGGTTTTAGACAATTGTCCACATGTTTATTTGTTCCATGAGCAATTTCTACTAAAATACTTAAGCCGAGCTAGTGTACTTCACTTGAGGGTGGACTCTCTCATTAGATCACCTAGCTTGAAACTAATATTCACAGCAGCTGGAGTTAGCCATTGTTTACTGAGACCCTGTTGTACACTATTCACCAAGCACGTGACATAAATTATTTCTAGTCTTCAGAACAGCCCATCTGGGTTGACATTATTATCTTCATTTTACAAATGAAGACAAGGTTTCAGAGAAGTTAAGATAAAATGGCTGGTTTGAACCCTATTGCTTTCTTGATAAAATGGAGTCCATTACTATAAGTTTGTAAACACATGGTTATAAATTTTATTTCACCAAGGATAATAGTCTGAGAATCAAGCTTCAGTTAGGGTCAATTAGGTATATGGCATATTTCATCTTAAATAAGTAATAGCATTTTTTTAACCTCTAAGCGTCTGATACGGTTTTCTTGTCCAAACTAATTCTTTACAAGTGTGATCTAGTAAAAGGATGAAATTTACCCCAGGTCACAAAATTCACTAACAGTGCTTGGCAAAAAGGAATTTTTTTCTTTCTCACTTGGATTCTTTCCTTCTTACTCTGTATCCCCAGTGCTTACCCCAGGGCTTCCTACATCCTAGATGATTCATAAATATTTGCTGAAAGACTGAATGCATGAATGAATAAGTACATGAAGGAATGAACACATAAATCAACACATTACCTACGTGTGCATTTGCTATTCTTAAAGGTCTCTTATTTGGTGACATGGATTCACATGCCCTTAGAAATCTGAATCCAGATGATGAAAACCTGGAATAACTAGTTAGTCTATTACACAGATGCTGTTTCTGTCACCCCAAGAAGTACTATAAAGTGGTTTCAATGTATCATAAATTAAGCATGATCTCTTCCTTGCTCTTTGGACAGAAAATGACTAGGAAATGAAAGTCTATGGACACATACAGTGGTGTTTGTTAAACCTTTGTTGGATTAAATGGAACATTGCACAGCAGTGGCAGTAGGTAATTTTTTTTTTTTTTTTTTGCGGTACGCGGGCCTCTCACTGTTGTGGCCTCTCCCGTTGCGGAGCACAGGCTCCGGACGCGCAGGCTTAGCGGCCATGGCTCACGGGCCTAGCCGCTCCACGGCATGTGGGATCTTCCCGGACCGGGGCACGAACCCATGTCCCCTGCATCGGCAGGCAGATTCTCAACCACGGCGCCACCAGGGAAGCCCACAGTAGGTAATTTTAATTAAACTCCCAAGTACCCTGTGACAGTTGTTCTCATTAGTTTATCTCATCATTAATTAAGATTTCTTGAAGTAAAATCCATCAAAACGAGTTCATAATGTCTCCTGTCTGGAATTTAATGGCATCACGCACATTACTTTTTCCTATTAAGTATACCTATCTCCCAAATTTTGCATCATTATTTTGTTTTTGTAGATTCTTTCCTTTCTGCTTTGATATTCATTTTACAATTGAGTAATTGCCTCTTTTTATTAGAGAGTTGCCCCCAGTGCTCTAGATTTTTCAAGATCACTCTGAGCATTAAGTAAAATCATGAGTCACAGAGAAAAGTGTTTTAAAAGTGTTTTAGTGGTTCTGGTGACATTATGTATTCTTTCTGCAGTGACCTCACATATTCTAGCTTCTGAGTAAAAGCTGCAAATAAACGCTTTTATCTGTTTGTGATTCTTAGATAAAATAGAAGTTTTCAATGGTTTAGTCTCCGTTGGGAAAATTTTGTAAATATCTTCCACATTTTCAAATGTCAGCTGTTCCCAAGAGAGGATGCTTAAATAAACATCATCTATAGTCTTAGCAGATGTTATCAATGCATACCACTTTAACTGCAGTTTTCCAATATCTGTGCTGTTAATAACAGTTCAGAGAAGATTTGAAGTGCTTTTGATTTGAATCAATGGTCATTTGAAAACTAGCTGTGTTAAATGATATATGTTTATCTTTGGATCATCTCCCTTAAACAGATGGTATCTTTGGAATTGTTGTGACACTTCATTGTTTCTGGTGGTTGATGACTCCTAGGAAAATCCCAGTGTACACAATACATGAAAATAAGATTGTCTGGTGTTCTTTGCTACAGCTAATTGTTAAACGGAATTTCAACAGATGTGACAATTGGTTACCAAGATGTCAAAATAAGAGCAACCCACTGACAAATCAAATCTGTCTCATGTTCGGCCCTTTGGTATCACTTGGGTTTGTTTCCAGTATCAGGAGACTTTGTATTAATGTCATCCCTGATAACTTGATCATTTCAGATGGCACATTGTCAATTTTTTGTCCTTCTGGATGGCTCACTTGGCAGTCACATGCAACACTTCCAGGTTTGTCCTCCCCTCTACCTCCCCCACCCACAAAATTACCAGAGGAACAGTGTCTCATCTTTTTTAGACTTGTTTGGAAATAAAATGAGATCATCCCCCAGGAACTTTTGGAGGTCATGGGGAAAGATGTTCCATTATGGAGGAACTCACAGTGTGCTAAGGAATTTCGAGTTTAGCTGTGAATCTGTTAGACTGATATAACCTTGCATAGTAACTCCCATAACGATTCAGAGTCACTGTATCCTTGACCAACATGGCAGGACCAGCTCTGAGGAAATGAGGTCAGCACACAGTGGTATCATGCATTATTTTGTGTGTCATAAAAGTGGCCCATTATCATCAATGGCAACTGGACAGGCAATAAGGTTAAAATACCAGGTTCTCATTACAGTGTGCTGACATGGCAGAATACTCAGACCCACTCTGGATAGCCCAGCACAAAAGCCTTTTATGATGTGTCATCCTCCCCAAGGGCTAATCAGAAACAGAGATAAAAGAGAGGAGGTGATAACGATTGTGCAAAGTAAGTCCTATTCTAAAGGGGTAATGAGACTCAGGTGTCATTTCGTTTTTTACAGAGAAACAACTGGTGTGGTGTATGGTAAAAATTCTCAGCTGCATTTTCTCTGGATAGCATATTTTTATCTCTGCTCAGACTCCCAGAAATACCCATGGGACAAAGATGTAACTAACTAAAAAGAATACAATGAAAATTCTATTGTTTCTTCTGTTTATGGAGTGACTGGTGTTATGTTGTACTTGTGCTGCACTGTTCAGCTATGAGAAAGGAAAACGTAGCCTTACTTTTCCTGTTCTGTTTAGGTTCAAGTAGTTCTCATTCTTTTCCATAGGCTTCTGCATGGGAATAGAATATATTACAGCATGTGATATAGTTCAGAAAATACCTCACACTCAAAACCCTTATCAAGAGAAGCAAGTTATAGTACTGTTTTTACCATATAGAAAAAAAAAAAAGAGAGAGACCACTTAGGATTTTCATTTACATGCTTAATAAGTATCACCTTAATTATTAAGTATTTGGGAAATACTTAAGTATAATATTAAATATAAAATTATTAAGTATTTGGAAAACACTGTAGGTTTAATGTTTTTTTGAGCAAAGGAAGTTTGGTAGATTAAAAATGACCACAAATAATTTGTAGTGCCTCCTGGCGGGAGGAGTGGTCTGTTTCTCTGCCCCCTGTATCTGGGCTGACCCTGTGTCTTGCTTTGGCTGTGGAGTGGGGTGGATGTGATTCTGTGAGACCTCTCAGCGGGAGCCTCATGAGGCCTGGGAGCTTCCTCCCTCAGCCTCTGGGAGTGCTGTTACCAGGAGGTGAATGGAGCTGGCCTGCCAGAGAGGCGAGCGGAGAAGAACCCAGGTGCCCTGGCTGCCAGCCTTCAATATCAGATGTGTGTGCAAAGCCTGCTAGGCATTCCAGCCCCAGTTAAGCCACCAGATGACTGTGGCTTCATTCATGATTTCAAATGAGGCCAGCCAAAAAACCAACCAGCTGAGGCCAACCAAAATCACTGATTCCCGGAATCACAATCAAATAAGCGATTGTTGTATGAAGCCGCTAGGTTTTGTGGCAATAGGTTATGTAGGAAAAGATGACTAGTACTGGAAAAGCAGGGTGAAAAGTCACACCTGGCCTGGCCAGCCCTCTCCCCATGGCCCAGCACACTCATCAGCTCCATCTCTCCTGCTGTGATCACAGGCTAGTTGTAGAAGGAGCAGCACCATGGTCCTCTGACATGAACTTTGTGCCTTTACGTTTCCTGGGAAAAATTATTTCACTAAGGTCTTTGACTGAGTTAAATTACAAGGTGAGAAACCCTTCCTGGGGCACCTTTTCTTGTCTGGCCCACCTTAATGCCAAATGATTGATTCTGGTGGCCTTCTTAGTGTTACAAGCTGCAGGCAAATCTGCTTAGCTGATAACTCAGATAAATTTGATGATATAATAGGAATCAGAATGTAACTGTAGTACAGCTAGATAGCAATGGGATGACCATTGAGGACTTGGAGGGTCCCCAATTCCTGTACTTGCCTGAAATAGGAAAAAAGAGTGATACAAGGTCTGTGAGAACTAAGGTAAATTTCTTCTCTTCTAGTGGATTTTTTACTTCGCGTGAGCTACCGGATCCCTACTTTGGGGCACACCTTTGATAGACAGCCCACTTATGTACTTTAATCTCCTATGCATCCTTTGCTCTATTTATTTGCTGGTCCAAGAAAGCGTAAGCGGCCTTAGCTGAGCCCAAGTCACGAGCTTGCACTAACCTTGGTGGCCTGGCCTAGCACAGCTACTAAGTGCTTTAAGAGCAAAGGAGTGTTTACTATCAATTTTGTTGGTTTGCTTTTCTTTCTTTTTTTTTTTTTTCTTACTTAGGACTGAAAGTGATGTCATGGATTTAAGCAGTTTCTCCCTAACCAGTGTTTTGGGCTTGAATAATAAGGCAGAAGGAAGAGTGAGAAAGGGAAGCTTGATGGAAAATCTCCAAATACAGAAAGGAGTGACGTGACTTTGCCACTTTTCACTCCATTTCATTTCCATAAGTGATGATGGAGTGACTGCATGTGACACTCATTCTGCTGGTGCCGAGGGGACTGAGATGAGAAAAGTGAGACACCTGTAGTCAGAAGGTTGGCATCCATTGGTGACGGCCAACTGTGCAGATGAGTAATTGTAATTCAGTGCTACGTGTACTATGATAAAAGTACATGTCTCGATGTACAGAAGTAGTAGTTTCGATTATGAACAGATGGGAGAAGTGAATAGGCGAGATCTCTGAAAGCTGTACTGTGTTTCCCAATACCACGTACACTTCTGTGCCGGAAATGATTTGTGTTCCATACATATGTGCTTATGTTTGCTTAAGAAGACTGAAGATGCTGTGTGTCCCCTTATAGTTCCCAGGTTTAAGCACACGGTAGAAGTTCAGTAAGTATGTGTGATTCCTGATGCAACAAATGTTACTGCTCTCTTCCACCTGACCTCGAGTTACGAACTGTGAAAGATCTTTCTGCTGTTCATTCTACACAGTACCTATCACTGCATAGACCTATGAAGGCTTCTATCTGATTAATAACCAAATGACCTAAGACAGATATTTAAGGAACGGATTAGAGACATTTGTCATTGCATTAAATCAAATCATTTTTAGATAAATAATGAACATTATAAGGTGCATTCTAAATGCCTTACTCTCTTTACTAATCAGGATTCATTGCAAGCTCCCAGGACATAGATATAACATCGTGGTCCCCTAAATCCCTCGAACGCTAGACACACTGTAACCCTTCAACAACTGTTGACAAATTTACTGAATTAGTTTTTAGAATCTAATAAGTAATCCCCTGGCCAATGACTCAGTAAAATTAACTGTCATTTCTTAAGCTCTTTCTAGAAATGCTTATGAATGTATGGTAAAAATAAGTGTTAGAGGTTCTCATTTTAAGGTACAATTTGTAACTGAACTTATTATTTTAATTCCTTTCAATTCAGATCTTTCAAAAGAACTGAAGTATAAGGCGTAGGTTTGATCTGGCGCCCTTAGCAAAGTGACCATTAAAATAGAGGAAGTGAGGGGCTTCCCTGGTGGCGCAGTGGTTGAGAGTCTGCCTGCCGACGCAGGGGACACGGGTTCGTGCCCCAGTCCGGGAGGATCCCACATGACGCAGAGCGGCTGGGCCCGTGAGCCATGGCCGCTGAGCCTGCGCGTCCGGAGCCTGTGCTCCGCAGCGGGAGAGGCCACAGCAGTGAGAGGCCCGCGTACGGCAAAAAAAAAAAAAAAAAAATAGAGGAAGTGAAAGAATGCCCATTTGCTGTGGGGCAGAGTGGGCTTTGGAAGTGAAGGGCAAGAAAACAGAAAATACTGAGAAAAGTAAGAGCGCGATACGTTTAATTTTTTTATCTTAAAGAAGAAAATTAATTATGAAGATCAAAGGTCTCTTAAATCTTTAAATTTCTATAGCCTTATCCAAAGGCAGTTTTACAATTCTATATAATTATAATTTAATTCTGTGACAAGGAACTGGCTAACAAAATTAGTTTAAAAAATAGTGATTAATACAGTATTTACAAGGCTATTCACTTGCATTTTACTAGCTTTTTCTTTAACTGAATGTGTTCCTTAACGTAAAACAATTTTCAGGAAGTACTATCTTATTTGTAGCAAAACCTTTTCTGAAAAAGCACATGGTTAGTTACAAACGACCTGAAATCAAAGACTTAGAGGAAAGTCACATTTAATCCAATTAAAATGGCCATACACTTTCATATCCTTTTTAAACAAAATTTCAAATTAGAAACCTTTATAGGTTTTCTTGGACTGGCTTTAGAATACATAAAAGTGATCTCGTCATATCCTATTCTAATGAATAGGGATTATGGAAATTTCCATAGAAATTCATTTAATATTAAATATGTAGTTATAGATACATGGATATATTAATACATATTTATAATATACATATTTATGGACATGAACAATTAGAGTTTAGTGTGTGCAGTACTCTCATGAATTAGTATTTAACTATTTGGAATGATCTAGTAACTAAAAGGCTTGAGAAATTTTTGATACCTGACATTGGTATTTGATTTAATTTCCCCTGTTCCTCAGTATTTCCAGATCCTACAAGGATCTGGGCATCATCTGTCAACAATGGCTTCTTACTAAGCAAGGTTTGTACCTTTGTGCTGTCTTGACATTAGATATTCAGAAGATCCTCAGGAGCATAAAAAATAATCTGGCAGCAGCTGAAGAGATAAGAAAAATACGCTGTACCTTGTAGTCATCTGACAAGTGACTTTCTATTGATACTTTTCCCAGTTTTATGGCTGCCAGGTGGTTTGGGTGAGGTTAATATTAACTGTAGTTTGGTACTGATCGTATTGGTTCCATCAGCAAAGCCCATCTGCTTGGTTCATATATGGACACATGACTCAGTTCAGACCAAGGAGAAATGAAGAGATAGGTGATGGGGGCTTTAGAAGAAGGGTCTCCTTTGCCCTACTGTGACAGCTACTAGAAGAAACCCTCACTCCCTCTGGATGTAGAAAAGGAAACCCAGGGTCCTGACTGTGCAGCATGTAGCATGTAGTAACCTTAGGATGAAGTGTAGCCTAAGGAGACATAAAAGGCATCCATTTCCTCGATGGTATCACTGAGCTGGAAACCCAGCCAAACATGAAGCTGTCCTCACCTCTGCACCTCCTGGTATTCTCTCCCTCTTACTTCTCTTTTTAAAGCTGTCCCTGCACCATCCTGTCACTCTTTTCTCTGTTTTGCCATTGAAGGTCCTCTGCTTGTTACAGTGAACATATTAATGCTTTTAAGCAATCAACAAACAAAGGACAGTCACATTCAGGATTTCATCTGACTCTCACTGAGTATGATTATTATCCCCATTCTACAGGGGAAGAAAGTGAGAGAGAGAAAATTAAGGGACTTATCTAAGATCCATATGGTGAATTGAACTGCACTTTGCAAGATATTTTGAAAAAAATAGAGATCTTAAGGGACCTCTTTTTATGTTTTACTTTTTTAATCAGAACATTTTTATTGAGATATAAATGACATATAACATTGTGTAAGTTTGTGTACACGTGTTGATTTGACACATTTATATATTGCAGTACAATTACTGCCGCAGTGTTAGCATCTCCATCGTGTCCTGTAGTTATCATTTCTTTTTTTGTGGTGAGAACATTTAAGATCTAGTTTCTTAGCAACTTTAAAATATAAATGCAGTATGGAATTCAGCCATGAGAAAGAAGAAAATCCTGCCATTTTCTACAACAGGGATGGACCCTGAAGGCATTATGCTAAGTGAGATAAGTCAGGCAGAGAAAGACAAATACTGTATATCACTTATATGTGGAATTGAAGCATCCTCTATAATCGTTCTCTTATCGGTCATACCTCCACAGAGAGCATACCTAAGCTAAGTCTCCAGGAATGGCACCAAACCAGCGATTGTTCTAAAGGGCTCTTTTGTAGCCTACTGTAGCCCCCAACCCACGTGCCACGCACAGAAGTCCTGGTACCATAAATCAGCTCTGCTTAAGGAATGAGTATTCACAGACACAGCAAAACCTGAGAAACAAAACCTGAGAGAGGAGATGTTATCTCACTGGAAAGGTTTAAAAGAAGGCAGCGTATGGGGAGCAAAACTCAAGAGTTCATCAAATGCAAAAAGTGCTTAACCTGTTCTTTCTGAGATGGCCAACCTCATCTGGAATGTAATTATGCTTATGGTAGGCTGACACCTCCTTTTTAGCAGGATATTCTTCCCAGCTCTGCTAGGACACCCTTCCATACCCACTGTTGCTGCTGCTGGAAATCTAAAATTAAATGAGTAATGAGGCACCCAGTGATAGGACACTGCGTTCTATCAAGGAACCTCCAGTCACTCACACTTCACACCTCATTAATTAGGTGCTAATTGCGGGAGCTACTTGAAAGTAGTTTTTGCCTTACCCTGTGACCTAACAACCTGATCTTGGTAAGAAGCTCCCATCAACATCAAAGCCTCAGAGAAATAGGTCTAACATATGCAATGTTGAGGTTACAGATATTAGCCTCAAAGGAAAGATGTGCAAAAGCCTAAGTTTTCCTAGCTGGGCTAAATGTCCTCATTATATATTCAACCTGCTTTCAAAGGGACAAAATACAGCACGGCACAATTATCTTTCCTACAAGGACTTGTATTTTGATAGTTGCCTATTAATCAGTTATTCAGAGTAAGGGTCATGTAATTTCAAAAAATGAAAAGGACGTTACTCAAAAGCAAATTAGATTTCTCCTAAGACAACAAATTTTAAAATATTTTTGTGGGACTTCCCTGGTGGCACAGTGGTTGAGAATCCGCCTGCCAGTGCAGGGGACACAGGTTCAACCCCTGGTCAAGGAAGATCCCACATGCCTCACAGCAACTAAGCCCGCGTGTCACAACTACTGAGCCTGCGTGCCACAACTACTGAGCCTGCGTGCCACAACTACTGAGCCTGTGTGCCACAACTACTGAAGCCCACATGCCTAGAGCTCGCGCACCGTAACGGAGAGTAGCCCCTGCTCGCCACAACTAGAGAAAAGCCTGTGCACAGCAACAAAGACCCAATGCAGCCCCAAAAAAAGAAAGAAAGAAAGAAAGGAAATATCTTTGCAATTACAATACAGTATTCTACACTGAGGATCGGTTTCATGAGGATATTCAACTTTAATAAATCAACTGTTTCTGCCTGATTTAGTTCAAAACAAATTAGTTCACTTCCTTAAAGTTGAGTCGCTAACTCTTCTACTTTGCATGATGAAGACATGGCTAAACATATTCACAAAAATTTTCTAAAAGAATTCACCTTTGAGTAAGTAATTTATTAACAAAATCACTAGAGAATAAGAGACTTGAAAGAAACTAAAATATGAGATGTAAACTTTGGAAGTTTCTTTTACTGAGCTAAAATATTTTATATTCTAAGGAAAACCACAGTCTAAACTCAGATAAATTACCAAAAAAACTTGTGAAATATAACTTGTTTGAAATATAGGGATTATCGGTAAGTAATCCCTTGTTACATTATGTACCAAATTATTGAATGCCACTAAAAGAGTTCATGAGTCGTATTTAAAACTTTGCGCTTGGAGCAAAAGGAAGCTCTCCTATGCTACTGATAAAAATCACTTGAAAACACATCTATTGACCAAAAATCAATGTGACCCTCCTGGATTGTCTTTTATCTTAAGGAGAGTGTAGTTTAAGACAGATGATGGTTGCAACCCAGAAATACAGAAGATATGCAGCTTAGAGTGGTTTTTGTCTTTCCCTAGGGAAGCTTAGACTAGGGCCTTATGGGGCTTTAGTGACAGGCTGGAAGCAAGAGGGCCAGGGTGGAAAATACCCACTAAACTATGGGATTCCTCCCTCTCCTTACCTCAGTGAAGGATCACCAGCCCCAACAACTGTGTCCCGATGTCCTTCATCTTTGATTTTGAGAGCTGAGATGCCACGATACAGTAACCCTCATGCTGGGCAGCGGGAATATTTAGCATCAGGGCAGTGACAGCGTTGGGACTGGGAAGCTCAGACCGGTTGGATGGCTCTGATGAGGACAGACCCATCTCATAAGGCAGAGAAGGCTGACAAAATCAGACAGCGTGTTTGGGCCCCAGCCTGGGCTGAAGAACTGGTGTCCCGGCCTCCAGATGAAGCCACAAAGACCAGGCCCAGTCATACTAATTAGGCAAATGGAGCCTCGCAGGCAGCAAAATGGTAAACCCTCCCCAAGCACACTTCACCCTGAATTGGCAAGATTTATTGCCACCCACTGTCTAATGACTGAGGTGCTTGCTAGGATTGGTTTATTGGCTTAGGGCAGAGCTGGCAGATCGAAGGTCTTCAGTGACATCCACTGAGCAAGCCTAAAAAAAAAAAAAAAAAAAAGAATAGGGATTGATAGCCTCTGCGTATATGGATTTTTAATTTGGGATTATTTAGTTTCTTCAGGGAGCCTGTGAACGTCCCTAGAGATCTTTATAAATAGAAAGGATACTCGGTCAGAAATCAGGGAGAGGAAATCAATCATTTCTGGAGATGTTTTGCATCCTATGTGGTGCTTTCAAGTTTTCCCTGTATGGCATTTTCCATCACTTTACTTTGGGATGCGTAAACCTTCATGAGGTCATGTCCCTAAGAGCATAAATCCCACAGTAGAGACTTCCTGTTAGTTCTCTCCCCTTCTCTTTGAAGCTACTGAAGACCCCTGTTAAAAAATAAATATAAATTTTAAAAGGTTGTGTCCTGCAATTATGTGACTGCCTATTTTTTCCTTCCAAATTAGAGAATGCTATTGGAAAACTTCTGAAAAGCCAAAAAAAAAAGATAATAGGCCCCTTGCCCCAATGAGATGCAAATTCCAGGTGCTTGCCTGCGCTGGTTCACTAGCTAAATGACTCTTTCATAGAAGCCTTGCAAATTTTTATCTCAGCAAAATGAAAGATTTCTGTAGGTCATAAAAGATGTCTCTCTTTCTCTGATGGTCACAACTCATTAGTGTTAAATCCGCAATTGTCGAGATTCTACTGACCTAATTCAATTACGATATTTGGTCTGCAATTGGGATAAACTCTTTTCCAAGGGACAACAAGATTAGAACTTTAGTTGGGATAATCAGGTGCCTCTTGATGTAGTCAACTGAGCCCAAGAGAATAGCATGATTTTCCACTTACTTACGATTTTCTATAAAAACGAGAATGTGTTTTTATTCTGTTTTGTTCTGCAGTGAAATGGCAAAGCATAGCCATTTCAGAATAAAATGTTTAAAATAACATATACTTAAAGTTTTAAGAAAATGGTAACATCTGTAAAGATTTGGGTGCTTTTCTCATTAATATTTACCTTGTTTCAGTTATTTTAAGTCAAAGTTTCTTCATGTGGGATGTACAAGGTCAACTTCAGAGAGATCGTTGACTCTCCCACCCAAAGTTTTTGTGTGTGTGTGTGTGTGTGTGTGTGTGTGTGTGTGTGTGTTACTGAGGAGGAGGTTGTGAGGTTTTCACCAGGTTCTAAAAGGGATGCATGATCCAAAAAAGGTAAAGAACTCAGATTTTAAATGAAGCCTACGGTCCTCTCTGCCTTTCTTCACAGAAGGAGTCTCAGGCATGAGTAGGGTAGTTCTTCCAACTTGCTTGGAATCCTTTCATGTGTCTGGGTCAGATACACCACTTGGCTCCAGAGCATCGTGGCTTCAGAGTAGCTTTTCCTCTAACTGCTTAAACATGATCTTCTCCTTTGGTTCCATAGCAGCTCCTAGTTTCCCAAGAGAAGTTTAACTTTCCCAAGGGTCTCCTTTTGACAGCCCCTCCTACGCCAATTTCCCGATTTCCCCATCGACAAAAGTTACACAGCAGCCTGATGCCTTGGGAATTTGTGATTCCCCCATTGTTTGTTCCATTAACATTTATGCTAAGGTCTTTCTGTGATTAAAAAGTAATACCCATTTATTACCTGCTACCAAAAAACCCGGAATAGAGAGAAAAGGTCATAACAGTATAGTAACCATTACCCATTAAGCAGAAACAATGACTTTTAAGCTTTTTAAAAACTATTTTCTTTCATATAGCTATAATATTATGTACACTTTGATAATGCATTATTATATATGGTTACACATATTTAAGCAAAAAATGTAGATTACACTATGTATCAAAGCAATACCTGTTTTAAACAGAATATAAAATAGCTAGGTGGCACAGTAAAGGGGTGTCATTCTTGGTATGAAGTTGGACTGTTTTTTATTTAAAAAGATAATCACCCTCCTGCCGTTAACAAGATGTTTGATGTTTGATTCTTGAATATGGGTGCATCTCGATTCGGTGATATACACCTTTCTTTCCAAAGGAGATCTCTGTCTGACTAGGGGGCATTCAGTTTTCTCTTGAATCCATTTACTTACAATTTTGCCGTATCCTATTCCGAGTCGGAACTGATTTATTATTAGCCATTTGCTATATTCTAAGCAATCCACATGCATTTTTCTCCTTTAGTATCTACCAAGATCCTGTGCTGTAGGCACTGCTTTTATCCTCATTTTAGATAAAGAAACTAAGGCTTAGAGAAGCTAAATAACTTATCCAGGGTCTTAAGGCCAGGAGGTGGCCCAGTCGGGTAAGCCCAGCTCGCTCTAAGCTGGAAGCCTGTATGCTAATCTGCTTTGCTAGTGGTTTTCAAAGTGTGGTCCCCAGACCAGCAGCATCAGCGTCAACTGGGACTTGGTTAGAAATGCAAATTCTCAAGCCCCATACTGAACCTATTGAATCAGAAATGCTGTGGGGTGGGACCCAGCAATCCGCACAAGCCTTCCAGGTGGTTAGCTGCATGCAAACCTCTGAGGACCGAGCTTTGCAATAGACTGCAACCAAATCTTCAAATGTAACCGATGCTATACATTTTTTAAAAATCTATGTTTTTTAAAAAAATCATGTTAGACTCGCCAAAGTATTAAGTTAGTGTTTTATTGCTTAAGCATTCAGAATTTTTCTTTGGGGATTCCTTGAGTGTTTTATGCATTAGTTCATAATAATTGAAACTTATAGACCAAGGCACCAGGGCTTTCGGTGGAAATGACGGCCGGGGCATGGTGACTGAACACAGTTGGCACTGCCAAACCATCCTTACGTTGTTCATGATGAGCTGGGTTAGGATTCAGCTGGACAGATGACTAAAAAAAAATAAAATGCTGTTATACAAGTCAGGCTTACTGATTGTGAATAAGAAAAATGAAAATGAGTTTTAAAACTGACATATTTTTCAAATTAAGTGGGTTCTTTACTGGAAACTACAGCAACCCCATAATCTTAGTTCTGTCGACCCAATGCGGTTTTCATACCCCAGGGTCTGCTATCTTGATCCCGGTTTTTATGGTTTGGTTTTATTTTTTTTTCTTTACTCTGATGTGGCTACTGATGAAGGAAAAACTCATACATTTAGAATCTCACTTACATATTTCTGAAGTCCAAGGCCTTTTGGTGGTAAATGTATTAGATTTTTAAGAACTTAGATGTGATCGAGTATAATTTAATATAGATATGGCCAGCCTTGGTGTCCCTGGGTAACTGAAATTCAATTTTTTTTAATTAGTATTTGAAAGGGAAGACCTCCTCTAGCCGTCGTAATCACATTTTCACTGTATTTTTATTCCTTTCCAGATCTGACTGTCTTAAAATTTAATTACTGTTAGCAAGACCTTTATGAAAAGAATAGAAATATTCTCGTAATAGTGTTAGCATATTAAATGCAATTTGCAGGTGGCCCTCCTAGGATGCCAGCACTCTTCAGTAGAGCCAATGTAGCCACCTTTTTTCTGTCCTGACAGTCCACATGCATTCAACTCACAGATGTATCCTTTCCCTGACTCCTCTGATGCTATTAGAACTTTGTTGTCCTAGTAGTAGAGTGTTCATTCGTTTGTGATAAGATTGTCAAATCTGATATGCATTTTAATGCTGTTTGTATGAATACTATTAAATGTGCTGATTGTAGCCCTTCGACGCCTTAATGCAGACTTGTGTTGGTTTGTTGTTCTGTTTCTTTTTAACCATGTTAATTGTTTACAATTCAAAATAGGAGCATTTTGAAAAAGAAAAGTCAAAGATTGCCCTATAAGAACGTAAAGAAAAAATAGACATGGTTGCAGAAAAACCAAGGAAATAGTGACTCAAGAATTAAAACAAGTGGTTAAAAATTGTAACTGACCAAGTGTTAAAAGAAATATGTAAAGGGATGTCAGACCTGGAAGTCTGAAGAAATGTGAGGGACAGCTTGTCTGGACCAATGAAGGCTCAGGGCAGTCCCCCCTGCTGCCCCTTGGGTACCATCTCACTTCCGATGAGAGCAGCTGAGTGTCATTGGGCTCTAGTACTCTCAGGCAACTCCTGGCACTTCTGACAGGACAAGGACGGACACCTGCAGCCTTTTACTCACCCCCAAGAGGTGATTTGTCAGCCTGTAGGCTCCTAATTACTTGGAATTAACATATCCCTATTTCTGTGTTTGGTTTTTTTTTTTAATTTGTTTATTTTTTTATTTTTGATGGTGTTGGGTCTTCGTTTCTGTGCGAGGGCTTTCTCTAGTTGCGGCGAGCAGGGGCCACTCTTCATTGCGGTGCGCGGGCCTCTCACTATCGCGGGCTCTCTTGTTGCGGAGCACAGGCTCCAGACGCGCAGGCTCAGTAGTTGTGACTCACGGGCCTAGTTGCTCCGCGGCATGTGGGATCTTCCCAGACCAGGGCTCGAACCCGTGTCCCCTGCATTGGCAGACAGACTCTCAACCACTGCGCCACCAGGGAAGCCCCTGTGTTTGGTTTTAATTGAGATGTTTCTTCCCTAAATCAGAAATAGCGTAAGAATCTAAACAAGATGTCTCTCGCATTTTGATTGTTTGTAATAGTATATCTTCTTTTTTCTTGTAACCAATACAGAGTGTTCTGTTGAATTATAATAAATTAGGGCTCCTAGCCTCCAATTGGTGACATATTAATTCTGCTTTTGAAAAGCGACACCGAGAGTGGATTTTAGCAGAGCTCGGCACACGGCGGTTGTGCACAGGGTTCCAATAGTTTGGGTTACTTAGCTTTCAGCTGCCTCTTAAAAGTGAGTCGGAGAAAACTTGATGTCTGCTTTTCAGAACTAGACCACATTTTCCTTCCATTATTTTTAATACGGGATAGTAAATAACTCAAAAGAGCCCAAGTGCATTGCCGTATTTTGCTTTCTGTCAGAGAAAAAGACAGAGAGACAGCTACATGGGCTTCATTGTAGGGTCAGTTAATGAATTTTCAATTCCCATTGCATTTATGCTTTATTATTTAAATTTATAGATGTTTGGGCTGTCATCCCAAGTGATGTGGTTTTTTGCAATTTGCCAAGATGAGAAATACCCATCTCTGACTCTATCAATCATCTATCTATATACCTATCTACCTATCTTTCTACCTATATATCTTCATGTGTGCTTATTTCATTTATATGCATGATGTTCCTTTTGATTTGCAACAAAACTGGTTGGAGAGAACCTAAACCTGATGTTAGCACACTGGATGTTACTTTAAGGATATAAAACACAGTATCTTGATGTTAATAATTTGTGGCACAGAAGGGATGTGCGGAATTCATGGCTGGAAATGGCAACATTCATCCTACCTTCTGCCTCAGCCCGCCTCTCTCAGCATCCCTCGTAAGTACTGCTCCCTCGTAAGTACTGCTCCCTCGTGATAAGTACTGCCTACAGCGGTGTCTGTGACCTGCAGACATTCAGTCTCCTGGGAATGCAATGGAGGGGATGAAAAAGTCCAGAGCTGTTAAAAAGAAGCATTATAATATATGAACCCTTAATTGTTTGTTTTCTCCCTGAGCAATTAGTGAAATAGAAGAAAGGCAAAGAATGGAGAGCTTTGGCAACTGCCCAAAGTATTTTATGTTAAAAAAACAAAACAGTAGAGTTCCTAATCAGATGACCTTAACATTGGGAATTGTCCTGGGTTATCCTGGTGGACCCAATGTAATCACAAGGGTCCTTGAAAGTGGAAGAGGGAAGCTGAAGAGGAGGTTAGAAGATGCTATGTGAGAAAGATTTCATTGGAGATGCAGGAAAAGGCCAAGAACTGCAGGCCAAGGACTGCAGGCTGCCTCTAAAAGCTGGAAAAGGTAGTGAAACAGATTCCTCACTAAACCCTTCAGAAGGGAGTGCAACCCTGCTGACTGACACCTTGATCTTAACCCCGTAAGACTCATGTTGGACTTCTGATCTCCAAAACTGTTAGATAATAAATTTGTGTTGTTTAACGCCACTAAAAAAATAAATAGCCAAAGTTTTGTATATCGCAAAGAACGTCAGAACGTACCCACTTTGAATAAGAAGAGGACATATTAAATGAATTTATTTTTCATTTTTAGCAGTTCTTAAGACAGAATTTTAAAACATGGTCTACAAGTATAACTGAAATAGGAATATATATGAACATATATACATATTTGTGTGTGGATATATATATTTATATACTCACATATATATTCCACTTCTTTAATACTTAGTCAATCTCTATTCTTTCTTCAAGGTCAACTTAGGTCTCACCCTTTAGCGTGGGCTTTTTTGGTTATTCTAGTCTACAAGGTAAACTCCCTATACTCAACTGGTCTTTTTCTTATAACCTCAAATAGTTCATAATCTAGCCAAAGAAGGAGAAACTTCTTATCTACATCATTTATTGAAAGCATAGCTAAAATCACTTTGTATTTTTATTTTCTAAATACTGCTGACTCCCTAACCATTCTATAAGTACTTGGAGTACATGCACTGATCATTCTTTTCTTTATTTTGAATGCTAATGGTCAGTATAGTGCCCTAAAAACACTTATAGTTGATAATGACATGATGATACTGAGAACTGGGACAGATCTTTTTTGTGAGCCTTAAGATAGCTCTGATATGTTGATAAAGACACAATGATGTTAGTAGGAAGTGCCCAAAACGTACTTGGATTGAAACGACAGAAAAATGTATGGTGGTCCTAGGGCAGCGTTAGCTGAGAGACCTTTCTAGAGTTATGGAAATACTCTGTATCTGTACTCTCCAGTATAGTAGCTACTAGCCATGTGGCTATTAATCACTTGCAGTGTGGCTAGTCACTGAAGAACTGAATTTCTATTTTAATTGACATAAATTTAAATTAAATGGCCACATGTGGCTAGTGGCTACCATATTGGACAGCATGACTACACTTTTAGTTTGGTAGATCACCCTCCAAGTTCTGAGGGTAGGGGAGTAAAGGAACAGGGTCATTTTCATCTTACCTAACGGTCTTGTACCTGAAGCAGTGAATTAATAACGGTAGAGCAGTGGTAACCAAAGAGTGTTCTGCAACTTAGACCAGTCAATGAACTGCTATTCACTAGTCCATGACAGATTGAGTACAGAAATTGAGAGTAAGCATTTAGAAACTTCTATAACCACTTGACATTGATGTAACATCCAAATGTGGAGTCAGGGGACTCATCTCACTGAATAGGGCATAGACCTCTCCAGGTTTTTTCAAGCCTGCACAGTGAGTGCCATCTGGTGTGAGCACAGGCAGGTGCAGTAGGACCGTATATTATACTGGCCCATGAAAGATTAGGAATTTCTAAAAAGCTATCCTCTCACAGAACAGCTACAAAGAGTTTGAGAAGCCCAGGTGTAAGAAGCCCAGGAATCAGAGGCCAGCAGTCTAGTCTGTTCACCATAAGCTGGCTAAGTTATACTGACTCTCAGAAAAATAGGTCTTAAAAACAGAAGCACCCTTCGAAATTATAGACTCCAACCCTGGACAACTAACAAATGGAAAAACCAAGTTCTAGGAAGGATGTGACATACCTCAACTCTTTTATCAGAGCTTGAAGAACTCCCTTCCTGCCTCTCAGGCAGACTGTTTCTCCACTATGCCAAATGGACTGGGGCCAAGAGACGTCTGATTCCCTAGCACAGCAAATGGAAGCCTAAGAACATGACTACAACACATCCATAAAACCCACCTTGCAGACAGTGTGTGCCTGTACCAGCTGAGGTTCTCCTCCCCCCTTTAATGGGTTGTCACCAAAGGGAATTTTAAAAACCAAAGCTAATGAGGTATCCACAGGGATTGGTGCATATGAAAAACAAATCAGTGGAACCAGCCCTTCTATTAAAGTTTTAGATTTTGAATAAACTATTGAATAATTTCTATGTTTTCCTGAGCCATGAAAGGATGGTTTGACTTTTGATTCCCCCCACCCTTGATTTGTTCTTAGTCAGTGGAAAGATGGTAATGGGGTGCAGTGGTTTATGACCTCGTATAAGAAGCCCAGGAAGAATCCAGCTAAGCGGTATTCTTTATATTGGAAATAGCGCAGCTGTTTGAGCGAGTGTGTAATGGATAGTGTTGGTGCCACACTCGGATCCCCTGTAGAGGCTTCCAAGACCCACAGCCACACCTCTCTCCCAAAACTGCGCCCGTCACAGGAGCCGTCTGGCTTGAGAAGTTGCACTTGTTTCCCTTCCTCTCTCTCCAGGAGATGGGGGCAATCTGCCACCACCGATGGACTGACTGATAGGGAGTTTCCTGTCTCACGAAGTCTCTGTGTGTTTGGATAGGGAAATAGACAAAAAGGCTGTCCCTTTGCCTCAAGGCAGGATTTACCCTGTGGGGCAGCTCAGTCTCCAGAGCTCTTTGTAGGATCAGGCTGAAAGCAGCCTCCAGCTGGAAGCATACCTGTGCGAGCTCCATCCCTTTCCTTATCCTGCCTCTCACTTCCTTACAGATTCCTCTTGAGCGTGTACCCCCAATATACCACTCCTACAAGCATCCCCGTCTCAGGCTGTGCTTCTAGGGAATTTGACCAACAACAGAGTGTAAACTAACTAAAACCTTTTAAATAGCTATTAATTTATTACCTCAAATATTTTGTGCTTTGGCTTGAATTCAGAATAATGTTTAATTGTCATGTTGTTAAAAAAAAGGAGATATATGAACTTTCAGATCCTTTGGAAATATCTTGAAAAGTCTTCATCTCCTGCCTAATTTTGGACTCATCTTTTTTTTTTTTTCAGTGCTGAGGGGCGGGGCTGAGGATGTGGGATGAGGAAGGGGTGCGATGGGGAATCAGAGAAAACTTCCGGAGGGGAGCCCTCCACTGCCAGCCCGTGAACCGCTAAGGCGGGGTCCTGTTCGGGAAAAGGGGCACTCAGTGAGCACACAGTGCCAGGGACCAGGAAGCAACACAAATCAGTGGGAAGAAAGACATGTCCGAAAGCTCCAGAGTTTGCAAGGGACAGGAGTGAACCCTCCAAACACGGGGAAAGGCTTTCAGCAACTCCTCTCCCTGCACTATCAATGACCAGGGCACGGGCAGCCCACGATGGACTCATTATCTTTGATCCCTGATTTCAGAGCAAAACGTCTGCTCTATCACAGGGCAGGTAGCTATTCCTGAGCATGTGTTAATTGCTCTCTCTTATCTGATGAGACCCCTGGAAAAGTTTCTCAGAAAGAATATAACAACATAGCCCAAGTACATGACTGTTTTCTTATGCAAATAAAAAATACCCCATCTTTTAGAATCAATGAATATTTTTACTCTGTTATTTAGTGGGAGAATTAATCATCCAAAATTTGTCCTTGTAGGGGGAGTAGGAGAAGCGGGCTTTATTAATTTGTGATAAATAAAAATTTGTTTAAAATGAAAAACTTGGGAAATTTAAATTTTCCATTTTGTATTCAAATCATGTCAGTGGCAGAGGAAATGGAATTTATTAGGGAAAATGCTGTGACTATTTGCATAATTTTCTGGTGCTGAAACGTGAGAAAGATCTGGTTGCTTATTACTCTAGCCCAGTTTAACTTTGCTTTCAGATGCTCATTCACCAACCTAAGCCTTTCTCTTTCCTCAATCTCTGTGGCACTCACATAAAACATGTACTTAAGCTCACGTAAAAATAATGCATTCTTCCATTTTCCTCCAAATTATTTCACAGCCTCCTGTGTTTGTTAATAAATTAGTTGTCAGTCATCTCTTTTGGTAGCTGTTTCCATTAGAGATATTGTAACGGTGTGGAAGCCACTGAAATTCCAGTTGCTGTCTTCAACAATACTTTATTTCTCTTTATTTTATCCATTCATGTGGCCCAGTTTCTTGCTGATCATTCAAGAAACATCTGATAAATGACGTCTTCCTTTTCTTCTGTTTCCTCCTGCAATCATAATAGTACGGCAGAATCCCTTTCAAATTTGCAGAACTCCCCCGCCCCCAAAGAGTTCTGTGGAATGACGTACTTCGGATGAATACAGCTAAACTAGAAATTTTCTATGATCGTGAATGGAAGCAAATCATTGCTAATCATTTCTAACTTTCATCCATTGCGAATAGGGGCCCATGATCTACTACAGTTTAACCAGAGCAAGACTTTCCCATAAAACAATGAAATATACATTTTTGTGCACAATTAAATAAATATTGTCAGCCAATGGGATTCAAAAATGCAGTCCCTGTGTTCAAAGCGATTAGATTCTAAAGGAGAAGACAAACACAGAAACAAGCATCCCTAATACAAAGTGATTTAGTACCAGATGTTTGGACAAGAGTCTGGAAGCAGAGAGAGGTGGGGGAAAACTTGCCCATCTGCTGTTTGGGAGAGACTTAGGGAGAGGTCAGGGAAGAATTTTAGTTGCTATAGCTTGAAAATTTTAACTGAAAAGGTTAGTTGTAAAGGTGTTAACACTAAATTATTTAATTCACTTATAGATCGTTACTTAGGTAGTTCTTTTTCCTCTAGGTCAAACATCAAACTGTCCCTTTTGTGCTAAAAGCTTTCATTTCTCTCATAACTACTTTCCTTCCGCAGTCACCAACTTAGTAAGGATTAGGTGTGTCGTCTAGTGACAGGAAATCCAAAATAAAAATGGCTTCTATAAGATGGAGCAGATTTTCCCAGCTGTTGGATTGTAAAATATACTGTTGATCAAACTCTGTAAAACTGGTTTTTGCTTCAGCAACACCTCCTCTGCCATATGGTGTTGACATGAGTTTATACAAAGACAGCCCTGCTGTTCCTATGGCCTGCCTGCAGCTCTCGTTCTCATAGATCTACTCAAAAGATTTTTGGATGGGCTATTTAGAATTTTTTATTCTTACATTTGGGAAATCCAGTTTCTTCTGAGAATAAAGAGATCTGTGTCAGTTCTAGGGGCTCCCCTTCTATGGTATGGATCTGGGAGGTGTACATCCTAATTTGGGTTGATATTCCAGCTATTCGTGTCATTGAAGAAGATGTGCCTTTGTCTGACTACCTTTGACTGAATTCATGAGAAAATAAATTTATATTTAATAGGCAATATTTCTATATTAGTTGATGGTCAGGAAATTAAGAGAATACTAGGAAGATCTTTCACACAAAAGAAAAATTTCTGCAAAACCTGAACACTGGGAACATACATGTTCATAGTAAATGCCAATTTGCCAGTGCAAAAACCAGAACTCTACTTTGGGCAATACTGGGTGCAGCAAATGTAGATGTTTATCTCCTGATGGCCACATTGTATTGAATGTATAATTGAGGCTAAGTGTTGAATGAATTAGCAACTGAATAATACCAGCTTTCAGATATGGGGGCAAATCACACACCTAGAACAAAATACTGTCTTATTAAATTCCTCCTTTAGTTAGTAGCAAAGGCATTTACAGCCCTTTAACGTTATAAAAGCATGTACAACTGTTAAGATGAGTCCTAAAAGAGACAGAGACAGAGAGAGACAGGAGACAGAGAGAATTATTCAAACCTCCAATAGTGGGCTTCCCTGGTGGCGCAGTGGTTGGGAGTCCGCCTGCCGATGCAGGGGACACGGGTTCGTGCCCTGGTCCGGGAAGATCCCACATGCCACGGAGCGGCTGGGCCCGTGAGCCATGGCCACTGAGCCTGCGCGTCCGGAGCCTGTGTTCCGCAACGGGAGAGGCCACAACAGTGAGAGGCCCGCGTACCGCAAAAAAAAACCTCCAATAGTGAACATTTCTGAGTGTCTGTGAATACTGTTCCTCGGTGTGTGTGTGTGTGTGTGTGTGTGTGTGTGTGTGTATATATTTGTCACAAGATTTACTTACATCACAAACAAGGAAAATTGTTCTCAAGAGTTCTGGACTGATTAGAAATCCACACAGTAACTGGTTCTTTGCCTCATGTGAACTAGAACACTAGTTTGGGGAATGAAGATCAAATGAAATTTTTCCTGAAATCACACACCTGTTTTTCCATAACAGAAAAAAAGTTGAAAGGACCAAAATCATTTAGCTGGAATTTGAGGGACAATTGCTCTTCTTTTTTTGTACTAAAGAATTATCGCAAGACATTGTCTATTGTTTCAAACACTGGGGCCTCCTGCAGCTCAGAATTGTGCTGGCCTCCTCTGGTTCCCAGGATTGTGATTGATCTCAGCTGTCTTGTTTTGATTCAGTAGCTCCCAGAATAATCCCAAACGTACATCATCACAGGGCTATGAAGCTACATAATTATTGAGGAGGTGGGCGCCATTTTTCTTTCTGTACATGTTTTGACATTATCCGGGGCATTATTTGATGCATGAAGTAGGCTTTACATAAGTAATAAAAAAGCTGTTTTTCTTTTATTGTCGCTCAGTTTTTATCCCTGTAATAAAACAATACCACAGAATGAATGCTCCAAAACTGAAACAAAGATAGCAGAGTAAATAGGATCTCAAAAAGCCAAAAATTTATTCATTTTGCATAATGTGATCATTAAATAAATTTCGTGAAAATTTCCTTTTGCAATAAAGAGAGTCAAATTTATTATAGCACTTTCCTTAGATGACACATAAAGATATTTGTGTCAAAAATGAGATACTTGTGTAGAGAAATGAAGATTCTGAGCAGAGAAATAAAACATGTAGAATTAATTTTTATTAAAGAACCCTCAAATATAATTTCACTGAAACTAGGTAAATGTGGTAACAAAGAGGGGAAAAGCTCTTGCTAAATTACATCTACATGGGCAAACTAAAAGGCATACCTAAGAATTAGCCCTACAAATTAAAACAAAAACTAAAAATATTCTTTCTTTAAATCATTATCTGCATGTATAAGTATTTTTTTTAAATGAGGCAAGGGGCAATATCTTGATAATTATCTCTAACTTTATTTGAATAATTAAATATAAGCCCCAAAATGGCTTCTTCAATTGAATAACATTTCCTGTCTTCAAATAACAGGAAAATCAAAGTAACTGCTGAATCCAAATAAAATGTATTTCTCTTATGTAAATAAAGCCCAGCTGTTAACAGTACAGAGCTGACAAGGTAGCTCTGTAATCAATAAGAACAGCCCAAGGTCTATCTCCTTGCTCTGCCATCTCCACACGTGGCTACTTAAGGGCCCAAGAGACTGGTTAAGCTCAACCATCACATCTCCTTTCCATCTAGAAGAAAAAAAGCTCAAAGAGTGTCATTTTTTTTCTCTTTTTTTTATGCAAGTCAATGGAGTTTTTTAGTCTTATTAGTCATCTTTTTATTATTAATGTTGCCAAATAGACAGCAGCTCCTTGTAGGCTAAAGGTCTGAATTGATCTGTTGCCCAACCCAGTTTCACTTTAAAGAAAAAAAAAAATTAATGTTGAGTGGCATCATTTTAACCTCAATTTTTTTTTTGTCTTTTATATAGTTACACCTAGAGTTTCCAAAACAAAACTTCGCTTTGTTTTCTTGAGAGGTTCAGTTTCATCAGGGCTACTTGCATATAAATACCTCCTTGACTAGTGAAGTTACTTATCCGTTAATGTATTCATTATTTTATTTATCCCTTAGTGGCATCTAAATTTGAAACACGCTCATAAACATTAAATTCTGTGATCTTACTGATAGTTCATCACCAAATATATTTTCAAGGCCAATGAAGGATGTAACAAAAGTTGTCTTGTGTTATAATTTTGTTGGAAAATTTATTTGGAACAAAGATGAAAGAAGTAGGGTCACTATAACTCTTAGGGTAAAGTAAATAGATGATAAGAAATGAAAAAAATGGAGAAAAATAAATCTTGGATAACTTTGGAATAACAGGAATTCAAATATATTTCAGAATATGGCAGACAGCAGGAAAGTGATGACTGTATGTTATAAACTACTCTCTCCTTCTTTAAACAACAGTTATACTTTAAATATTTTTCTTTTTATTATACTGTTAGAGCCTGTTTCTTGTAGAGACATGTATAGAAGAGTGTAAAGAATAAAAAACTTAATTATTCACTGTTCTGTCTCCCAGGGAAAAAATGCTAACTACTCTTAATATTTTGTTGTGTGTTATGTTAGTATTTTACATATATTTATAATTGTGTATATTTTTAAACTGGGTTAATTTTTTTACACACTGTGCTGCAAATCACCTACTCTTCTGCAAATCATCTTTTTTTCAATCAACATGAGAAAATGCTTGAAACATAGTACTAAGCTGTCTTGTAAAGCATGACTTAAATGGTTGCATAGTATTTTTATCATGTGTCTGTTGCAAAATTTAACTAGTCCCATATTGAAAGAGCTGTTGGTCATGGAGTTTAGTGTGCATACACGGTAGCAGACCAGCCTGTGTTCCAATCCTGATGACATCTTTACTTTAAAAAAACTTCAGATCAAATTTGACCTTCAGTTTCCTCACTTGTGAAGTGGGACTAATACTGGGACCTACCTCATGAGTGTACGCTAAGGATCAAAAGCAGTGCATAGTAAGGACTTATCCCTGTGAACAAGTTTTTATTGGACATTAGAATATTTCTAATTTTATGTTATCATAAATAACTGTTGACCCAGCACACTGTTGGATGAGGCATAAATTACCATTTTAATCAAACATACATACATACATTCACTCCCTCATTCAGACAACCTTTATTGAGCAGCTCCCATTTTCCAGGTACTCTTACATTTTATAATGAACCTCTTTATCATGTGCCTAATAAGAACCAGTTACTATTGTTTTGACAAAAAAAAACTTTTATCTGCAGTTATTATATAATGTTAACTCTTAGGTAAATGATGCTTCAAATATCCAGTAAAGATTCTGTGAAAAGATGAGTCTAGAAAATGTAAAAGTGACTTTAAATCTGACTAGTTCTATGAAAATACTCTTTCTAAAGAGCTTTCCCGGTATTCAAATTCCTGTTTTGATCATTCAGATGAAACTAGTGTCACTTTCCTACGTGTAGGGGCAAAAAGCAATGGAGCAAAAGTGTCTCGTTCAAAGCTGTTTCTGCACAACCGAAATGCTTTGGAGCTTAAACATTCTGTAGTCCTTCTTTACTCTTCCTGACGTCTCTTGGAAAGCCTTGTCAAGATAAAGGAGTCAAATGGTACTACATTTATTCTCTGTTATTATTATTATTATTTTGCATCTAAAGAGAGGTTCTTTACAAAATCTGCAAAGACCTGATCAGATCTCAAAGGTAGAATGTTTAATAATGAATAAAATGACCTCAAAGTGGGTGTACCAGTCTCATCCACAAAGGGTCCAGCCCTCTCTCTGCCTCTCCTTCTCCCTTCCCAAGCCTCTCCCATATGGCAGAGGGGTCTTCCTGAATCTCAGATCCCTCCCTGACTCTTTTCTCAGGGTCCCTATCTACTCCATTTCACTGTGTCTCTCACTGATTTCAACATCTGACTTGGGCGCAGCGGTGTTTTTCAGAAATACAGATCCCTGAGTTTCTGCCAGAAACACTGAATCAGAAACATCTGTGTGTGGGGCTTGAGAATTGTTATAGGTGATTCTGATGCAGTCCAAAGACTGGCACTTGGAAGTTCTCACCCTATGGTCGGGGTCTGTGAAGCCCCCCACCCCGTTTTCACCCTATGCTACCCACATGACCTGGATTCTGCCTCCATCACCTCATCTATTGTTACTCCCAGCCCCTTCGTCTGCCACATGCCAGCCTTAGAAATGACAGATGACATTTAGCAAGTATCCTTTTGTGATAGGCCTTCTACTATATAAAAGTACTAAACCAGTTAATATACTTAACGCATAACGTTAAATGACATATATGTGATGTCAGAACCATGGCTGATGCATAGAAAGCATACAGTGAATGTTAGTGGAGTATATGTTTAATTAAATATCATAGGTAGATAATGGCATGTACTATTATCTTTCAGATTTATTAAGATATAGCTGACACATACCATTGTATATGTTAAGGTGTATAACGTGATAATTTGGCAAACGTATATGGTGAAATGAGTACCAGTAAGGTGGGTTATCGTATCGGTCACCTCACATAATTACCATTTTTGTGTGTGTGGTGAGAACATTTAAGGTTTATTCTCTTAGCAACTTTCAAGTATACAATATAGTCCATATAGTATTGTTAACTATAGTTGCTATACTGTACATTAGATCCCCAGGACGAGTTTACTCATCTTTTTTTTTTTTTTTTTAACATCTTTATTGGGGTATAATTGCTTTACAATGGTGTGTTAGTTTCTGCTTTATAACAAAGTGAATCTACTCATCTTTTAACTGGAAGTCTGCACCTTTTGACCAACATCTGACCATTTCCCCACCCCCTAGCCCCTGGCAACCATCAATCTACTCTTTGTTTCTATGAGTTCAGATTTTTTAGATTCCGCATATAAGTGAGATCATACAGTATTGCTCTTTCTCTGTCTGACTTATTTCACTTAGAATAATGCTCTCAAGTTTTGTCCATGTTGTCACAAATGACAGGACTTCCTTTTTTATGGCTGAATAATATTCCATTGTGTATATGTATATACCACACTTTCTTTATCCTTTCATCCACTGATTAGACACTCAGGTTATTTTCATTATCACTAGGCTATTGTGAATAATGCTGCAGTGAACCTGGGGGTTGCAGATATCTCTTTGAAATAGTGATTTCATTTCCTTCTGTTATATTGCCCAAAGTAGAATTGCTGGATCATTTGGTAATTCTATTTTTATTTTTGGGGGAACCTCCGTACTGTTCTCCATAGTGGCTGTATCATTTTACATTCCCACCAACAGTGCAGAAGTATTCCCTTTTCTCCACACCCTCTCTAGCACTTGTTATCCTTTGCCTTTTTTATCATAATGGTATGCATTTTTTTTTTGTCCTATCCATTCTTAACCAGCTAAGCTCAGACTAGCCATAGATGACTCCCAGTTCCTAGAAAACAACTCAGGCAAACTTCCTATTCGTTTTTTTTCTTTTTTTAAATGAAGTATGGCATGTATTATTTTAGTTAATCGTTATAGCAACACTGTGAGGTAGATACCATTATTTTCCCCATTTTACAGAATAGGAAAGTGAGGTCCTGTTCATAGAAAGAGAAAACAGTAACCCAATTATGAACATTTGTCATTCCTTGAATATGCTGTGATTTCTCACCTTGCTGAATAAGGTGAGAAAATTCATGTGCTGTATTCTTACCAACCCCAAATCCCTGACAATTGCTTTCCCATGTAGTCCCTATTCACACTTCATTGGTTGTCATTGCCTGTTTTACACATTGGTTTTGCCAACTAGATTTTAAATTTCTCAAGTGCAGAGATCATGTTTTATTGAAAAATGCATGGCCAAGACCTATACTGAGTATGATACGTGGCTATTGTTCAGTAGCTTAATAAAAGAAACAAAATACAGGCACACCTTGTTTTACTGTGCTTCACTGTGTTGTGCTTTGCAGATATTGCATTTTTTAAAAAAACGAAAGTTGGTGGCAACTCTGAGCTGAGCAAATCTCCTGGCGCCATTTTTCCAACATCATTTGCTCACTTCATGTCTCTGTGTCACATTTTGGTAATTTTTGCCATATTTCAAACTTTTTCATTATTCTTATATTTGTTGTGGCGATTTGTGATCAGTGCTCTTTGATGTTACTAATGTAATTGTTCAGGGTGCCACAAACCACGCCCATAATGATAAATGTGTATGTTCTGACTGCTCCACCAATCAGCCGTTCTCCCGTCTGTCTCCTTCTCTTGGGCCTCCCTATTCCCTGAGATGCAACAATATTGGAATTAGGTCAGTTAATAACCCTACAATGGTCTCTAAGTGTTCAAGTGAAAGGTAGAGTCACCCATCTCTCACTTGAAATCAAAAGCTAGAAATGATTAAGCTTAGAGAGGAAGGCATATGAAAGGCCTAAGCTAGACCTCTTGCGTCAGTTAGCCAAGTTGTGGATGCAAAGGAAAAGTTCTTGAAAGAAATTAAAAGTGCTACTCCAGTGAATACAAGGATGATAAGAAAGGAAAACAGCCTTCTTGCTGATATGGAGGAAGTTTGAGTGGTCTGGAGAGAAGATCTAACCAGACACAAAATTCCCTTAAGCCAAAGCCTAATCCAGAGGAAGCCTCTAACTCTCTTTAAGTCTGTGAAAGCTGAGAAAAGTGAGGAAGCTACAGAAGAAAAGTTTGAAGCTAGCAGAGGTTGGTTCATGACATTTAAGGAGAGAAGTCATCTCCATAACATAAAAGTGCAAGGTAAGGCAGCAAGTGCTGATATAGAAGCTGCAGCAAGTTATCCAGGAGATGTAGCTAAGATAACTAATGATAACTAATGGTGGCTACAGTAAACAAGAGATTTTCAATGTAGATGAAACATTGCAATAATGTATTAAAAGAAGATACCAAATAGGACTTCATAGCTAGAGAGGAGAAGTCAATGCTTGGCTTCAAAGCTTCAAAGGACAGGCTGACTCTCTTTTTAGGGGCTAGGGAAGCTAGTGACTTTAAGTTGAATCCATTGCTCACTTATTTTTTAAAAATCCTAGGGCTGTTAAGAATTATGCTAAATCTACTCTGCCTGTGCTCTGTAAATGGAACAACAAAGCCTGGATGATAGCACATCTGTTCCCAACATGGTTTACTGAATACTTTAAGCCCACTGTTGAGACCTACTGCTCAAGAGAAAAGATTCCTTTCAAAATCTTACTGCCCACTGACAGTATGCACCTGGCCACCCAAGAGCTCTGATGGAGATGTACAAGGAGACTGATGTTTTCATGCGTGCTAACATAACATCCATTCTGCAGCCCTTGGATTAAGGAGCCATTTTTGAATTTCAAGTCTTATTGTTTAAGAAATACATTTCGTGAGGCTATAGCTGCCACAGATAGTGATTCCTCTAATGGATCTGGGCAAAGTCAATTGAAAATATTCTTAAAATGATTCACTGTTCTAGGTGCCATTAAGAACATTCTTGATTCATGGAGAGAGGCCAAAATAGCAACATTATCAGGAGTTTAGAAGAAGTTGATTCCAACTCTCATGGATTACTTTGAGGGATTTGAGACTTCAGTGGAGGAAGTAACTGCAGATGTGGTAGAAATAGCAAGAGAACTAGAATTAGAAGTGGTGCCTGAAGATGTGACTGAATTGCTGCCATCTCATGATCAGACTTCTTATGAATGAACAAAGTAAGTGGTTTCTTGAGATGGAATCTACTCCTGGTGGAGACGCTGTAACTATTGTTGAGATGACAAGAAAGGATTTAGAGTATTACATAAACTTAGTTGATAAAGCAGCAGCAGGGTTTGAGAGGATTGAAGGATTGCCTCCATTTTGAAAGTTCTATTGTAGGTAAAATGCTATCAAACTGCATTGCGTGCTACAGAGAAATCATTTATGAAAGGAAGAGTCAATCAGTGGGGCAAATTTCATTGTTGTCTAATTTTAAGACATTGCTGCAGCCACTCCAAGCTTCAGCACGCACCACCCTGATCAGTCAGCGGCCATGAACATAGAAGCAAAACCCTCCACCAGCAGAATAATTATGACTTGCTGAAGGCTCAGATGATGCTTAGTGTTTTATAGAAAACAGTATTCTTAAACTAAGGTATGTACATTGTTTTTTTAGACATGATGTTAATGCACACTTAGTAGACTACAGTTAGTGTAAACATAACTTTTATATGCATTATATGCAGAGAAATTGTGTGACTCACTTTATTGTGACCTTCACTTTATTGTGGTGGTCTGGAAGGGAACTCTGATGTATGCCTGTCCGCTGATAGCTACCACTGCCCACCTGGTGGTAACTAGTGGAATCTCAGTCGTAGAACCTCAGGAAGAACTAGCCTCTAGAGCAAGAATAACAAAAGAGATTCAGCTCTGCATCCAGCCAACTCCATTCATTTGGAAATGGTTTTCTAGAGCACAGTGTTGAGAAGGATTCTGAGATTAAGTCTGGACACAGAGCCAGAGAACCATCACCCACGTCACCTGTGGTCTTGGGAGAGGGAGCGTGGAGATACGCATGCACTGCATTTGCCGTCCTCCTGTGGTCAGGCTTTGAAAATCAGTAAGAACACTTGACTGGATTTTAAACGGCTTTAGACAGACTGACAAAGTGGTGCCCATTAGACTGAATGATTGATCTTTCTTTAGGCTATATTTTATGAGGAGGTGATTGAATTAGAATAAAGATTACAATTTAGTCAACATTTTGCATATGTTTGGTGCTGTTCCTAAATGAAATGGAATTTGAAGAATGTAAAATACAAAGGGTCAGTTTTCCACACAACTGAACTTTAAATGTTTTCTTTGTTTACCATGTATAAGCAAATAATGTGGGGAAAAAGGTATAAGCAAAGGTAAACCACAGCTTTGAAAGACACGCACGTGCGCACACACACAAAATGAACTTTTATTTCATGGAAGTGTAAATGTTCATCTTCAAACACCACAGAAAATGTACTTGACACTGTCACAGATAAAATATAATAATCGTCCTACTGCCCACTGAATTCTAGAGCCATTTTATTAATGAAGAACAAACTTGAATTATGTTATTCAGAATCAAAAAAATAAGTCTAACCTAGTGATACGGAAAGAATGGTAATGTCTGCCTCTTTTTAGAATTTACTTTCTTCTCAGCACTTGTCTTCATAAACAGTGATATTTGATATTTCCACAGGAGCAAAGGAAGAAGAGTGTTACTTTTTGATGGAACATTGTGACTTGCAAGGCCCACAACTGTATGAATTAAGCCAAGCCCTTAGGGACACATCTAGGATAATAGTTCATAAGGCTAAAATGTAGAGTTGGGAGGAAAACATAGGATTTGAAATTTTGTGTAACGTCAGAGTAGGCAGTACTTACGTATCTTTCTTAAGTGGAGACGTGGCCTTTATTACCAACATCTTGTTACTGTAGAAACCATAAATATATGACAAATCTTAATATGTTACTGATGTTTAAAAGCTCATTGCTCCATTGATTTTCTTTCTTCCTTAGTAAAATCAGAATGGATAAAACAAGGCAGAAAGTTGAGGACATTAATATGAACATCCCAGCTAAGTGTTCCTAAAAACTCAGTGTAGTACAGTGAAAAGTCCCACATCAAATATTGCATTTTATAAACCAAAAAGGAGCTACATAATGAAATTATTTTTATAACATTTTTTTTATCTTATCCTCCCAGTTACTTTAGGAAATATTACTTAGGAAGAAGAAATACATACATATATCAAATATTTTCTTCTGTTCTCTCTAGAAAAAGTAACTCTGACAATACAGATTTTTATCTCATATCAGTTCATGATACTTTATCCCCTGTATCTTTTTTTTAAATTAAGCAATGGTTGATTTACAATATTGTGTTAGTTTCAGGTGTACATCTTCAGATTCTTTTCCATTATACGTTATTACAAAATATTGAATATAGTTCCATGTCCTATACAGCAAATCTTTGTTGTTTATCCCCTGTATCTTTAACCATTAATAAAATACCATGCCAGGGTATTTTCTTCCACACCATATATCTTCCATTTGAGAACTAGACATTCAATAGAAATTATTTTATAATGTTTTAAAGGTTTTTCCAGTTGCGTATAAAAACATTTTCCCTCATTTTGAATCCCAAGCACATTTTAATTTCTACTCACACTTGATTTATAGGACAATCCATGAAGTACATTTATGCAATTCTACAGTGGTAGTTAGGTTTTAAGGAATGCTTCCAAGGATATAATGTAATTGTGAAGGTACAAAACTGTACCTATGAGAGCATTTTTCAACATACAGGAAGTGGTAGGTGAAAGAAAGGGCCATGGCTGAAGTGTGCTCTTGAGTTCTGTCACATGAGATTGCTTGGCTAAATCACCATTACACATCACTTAGGGATGATGGGTGCCTTGGTGTGTATAGTGATGTAACATCACTCTATCAATATTAAACTTTAGAATTGACATGTATTTTAATTTCATAAATCTGAAGATTTAAAAAATATTCTCTCTGTACGTACGACCTAGAGCTAGTTTTGTATATTCCCATAAAACTGTGTATATACATATAGTATACAGACAAACATACAGGTAAACAATCTACTTATATAGTATATGTAGACACATATCTATGTATATTTATACATATATTCCAGGCATATATACATGTGTACTTCATGTAATTTACATTATATAGTATATGTATATATATTTATAGTTTATATGTATGTGCGTATACATATATGTGTATTTTTAAATTTTGGGGTTTTATAGATCCTGTATCAGATCAACAAACCTCATTTTGTAAGTTTAGTTCTGATGTAGCATGTATTTGTTTAAGGTTAATGTTAATTATTGAAACTAGAATCTATAATGCAACCATATAAGGTGTGAAAGAACATGCCTTTTCAATGAAATAGAAGGGTGTTTTGTCCCTTCACTTGAAAGTGTAGCTTTTCTAAATTGATCAGTTTAATTATTTACTTTTTCTGTAAAGGCAGTGCTTTTTTTTTTTTTGGCGGTACGCGGACCTCTCACTGTTGCGGCCTCTCCCGTTTTGGAGCACAGGCTCCGGACGCGCAGGCTCAGCGGCCATGGCTTACGGGCCCAGCCGCTCCGCGGCATGTGGGATCTTCCCAGACCAGGGCACGAACCCGCGTCCCCTGCATCGGCAGGTGGACTCTCAACCACTGCGCCACCAGGGAAGCCCAAGGCAGTGCTTTTATTTTTTTTTTTTCTCCAGCTTTACTGAGGTATAATTGGCAAAATCATACATATTTAAAGTATACAATGTGATAATTTGATTTGCGTTTTATATATTTTTTAAATTTTATATAATGTGTTGTTACCTTTGGTGCTATCTTCGTCAAAGCAATTAGGGAGAGGAGATTGTTTGCTTATTTGATAGCCTAATGGAGAATATTATTCTTGCTTTTATTTTTAACCTGTGGTGTACTCAAGGTTAATTCAAGGTATCAGGAAGGTGTAACTGTGACAAGATTCAGTGAAGACAGGGCAAATTAATTCAAGATCAGTGGTCTGGATATCAATTCTTATCATGGGATCTTGGCACAATGAAGTCATTACTTCATTAGACTTTTAGATATACTAATAAATGATTCTCAGAATAGACTGTCCTTAGCTTTGATGTTGGCAGTTCTGTCATCACTTATGAACTTAAAAGGACAGTGAAGAAGAAATTTAGGGAAGTGGTAGAATCATTATAGACACAGAAGAAAAGCATATGTGCTAAGCTTTTTTTCTGTGCAAGGAAGACAGATAGTTTCTCTCCAAACCTGTTAGTTCGCAGAACCCCTTGGTGAATATAAAGAGGTCTGGTTGATCTTTTTACAAAATTCTCATGGAGCTTATCATATCTGATTTCTTTTTGATAGAAACAACTTAGTGAAGTGAACCCTGGTTTTGGAGCAATTTCAGTAAGATTTTGGAGCCTGCAGATGGGTTTATACTAAATTCCTTCCTTATCCACAGTTTTCGAATGCTGAGTCTGAGAGCGAATAATGAAACTTCTTACCTGCATCATGTCATAGAAGACAAATAATACATATCTGTATAAGCTACATTTGCTTACGTAGATCAATGTATTTGGGTCTGATTCTCTCTTGCAAATTCATTTTTTAAAGTAATAAGGAATTTCAATTCATGAAAATTCTTACTATTTTCAAAATAATTTGTTTTCTTCTTAGCCAAGTATAAAAATAAATGTGTCTCATCCACTGAAATTTCTGTTTCAGATTTAGTTTGCCCTGAAAACACTATCATTGTGCTTTGTGTGAATTAGTGCTATGAGAATTCAGTTGGAGACATTTTTTTAAGAATTCATAATGTTTTTATTTAAAAAATACAATGTAGCTATTAGTTGATTATTTATAGTTTTAAAAAAACTATTTTTTGGCCAAAATTGCCATCATTTTTGAAGAGCACACTGTACTTGGGAATATTATTTTAAATATGGAGTAAATCCAAAGTAGATAAACCACCTTATGTTGTTTCCCAGACATAAGATGTTTATGTTTGTTTCTTCATTTTATTTAAAAGACTACAGTGACCTGGTATAGTGAAAACAAAATACTTTTATTTACAAGGTATCAAAAAATTAAGAAGGCCTTTATTTCAAAAATACTCCTAGAGGAGATTTTTTTTTCAAATTAAAAAAGATAAAATATAAGTTTTATCAAAGAATAATTTCAAACTCACACTTCTGTTTTTCTGTTCAAAAATTTTAAATTTCCACTTAAATAGGTGCATGACCCTAATCTATCCCAGGTAACTGTCATATTCTTGGTGAAGTTTATGCCAATGTGATAACCTCTTGCTCTGGGAATTTAATTGCATGTACAGGAATATTTTACCTTAAAAAACTATAATATTGCCTCATAAGTTATTTTTATCTTCACTAGTTAATTTGATATTTCAAAATATTATTAACCTTTTGAAATTAGGGCATTGTGGATTGACTATTTGTTCTTATAGAGCACGTTTTTGTTTTAGCCCTGATAATTTAGTTTCCATTACTTTTCCCCAAAACAAGTTAAGAATCATTGCTAATTCTAAAAAAGAAAATTTGATTCTACTTTACTTCATTATTCAACTCTGGGAAGGTGGAAATCAGTATGTGCCCCTCATTAACAGCTCTCCAAAGCACAGCCGAGAAGCACAGTCGGTCAGTGAAGGTGTTACAGCAGTGCCTGAAGACATTAGTTCTGGAAGGCTGGCGCTAACGGTGTCTATTGCTGATCTTTACATTTAAAGATGCGAGCGCTTCTCATTTGTATAGTTGTGTTTTGTTTTTCCAATCTGTGCTTTAAGTTTATAGCTTTGGTCAGTACCTTGTACTATTTTTAAATGAACCCACTCATTCATGTATTCACTCATTTAACAAACATTTATCATATATATACTGTGGGTCAAGTTCTACATTATATGCTGAGAACTGAATGAGATAGAAGACAGACAGAACCTGTGCTCAAGTAAAGCTTAAATTTTAGTGGTTCTATACTATAGGTATCATTTTGCAATGGGGCTTTCGATAGAAACACTTACTGTATACTTCTTCTGGCCTGATTCCAGTTTCTTGGAACATGAATTTGATATAAATGTTGATTTCTCATTTTTTAAAGTATTACAATGGCACACAAAGCCCTTCTATATATGGCTCTTGCTGGCATTTCCTGTTTTGTCTCTTACATGACCCCTTCTGCATTGCACCCTGTGCTCCAGCTAGTATCAATTGTTGGCATTTCTTAAGTTCTGTTGCCTCAGATCCTCTGATCCCTTTCATACATTAAGTAGAATTAGCCTGGTCTTCGTCAAAATTTGTTTTTAGTTGTTCTAGGGAGCAAACAAGCATGGTCTTGGAACTTAGTGTTCAGTGATGACACTAATGGTTATTATTTGAAAAGTAATCATACAAATATATTTTTCAATTGTAGTTTTGTAGTGATGGAATAAGAATAACTGGAATTTAAAATGAAAAGTATTTTCCTCCAACTTCATGGAAATATTTTGAGTATTTTCCATGACCCTCATAAAAATTATCTCAACAGTAGCTGCTGGGACTATGAGGTAGAGAAACTAGTACATGTCTATATTGCGATCATTCCCCGAAAAGATGCATGAAAAAGCAAACGGCTCTGAATGAGTTTCATCATGTTGAGATATCCTAAGAAAACTTAGCTTTTTTTTCAGAAGAAAATGAAGGAGTTATTTTATTTTTATATGTTCCACGCTGATCATTTTAATCAACACATTAGAATCCAATCAATTGTGATTTCTCTGTGCTTATTTCCTGGAATGATTCTTACGTGAAATCTGACATCTTTCCGCAACCACTTTGAAGATGTAGTCCACAACTGAATGAGTTTACTCTTAAAACTGCAGTTTCCCTGAGAATGCTTGGAATGGTATAATGGTGATTGTGTAATCATAATCTCAAGGTGCACAAAGTAAATACAGAAGACAGACGAAGGTTGAGCTGTGAATGCAGACTTCATTGGGAACAGTTTCTGATCATTTCAGCTACTTCATTTTTGAGTTTGAGTATTTATTCTGCAGAAAAGATCTTTCTTTTCTGCCACACACTGTGCTTGAGATTATCAGACTTGGTTTCCATAAAACTTTTCCGTTGGTGTAGCGATCTTGCCTTCCAGGGAATCACAGTGACATTCCAAGAGGGAGGTTTAGAATCCTTAGGTGCATGGACCAGAGAGAATATGTTTCTCACTGGTTAATGCTTTCTTGTTTCCGCTTGCCTTTTTATTGAGAATAGTTAAAAAAAGCAAATGGTCTCCTGATTAGATAAGCACCACTCCAGCTCACAGTAAGAGGCCAGTGTTTTAAACAAAATAATGTTTCAGAATTCTGTGGCGTTCATGCCAACTGGTCCAAGGAAACAATTTAAAATAAGAGATTCTGTGTGGATTTCAACATATATCTTTACTCTCGGGATCTCATTTGTTTTTCTGTGATATTTATTTAAGTAGGGTTGTGCAAGCTGGTCATTTTTTACCAGAATAGTCACACGTCTAGAAATGGAGTCGTAGCAATCTTGATTTAGAAGAAAGCAAGCCGATTTCTGATCCTGGGCTTGGCTACCATTTAAGAAAGTCATCTATCTTTTGGCGAACTTCAGTTTCCTCATTGGAAAAATCAAGGGGTTGTCTTGCAGGTGTGGTATTCGAACTGTGATCAACAGAGAGCCAAAGCTCCTAGTGGGGGTCAGGACTAAGCAGGCTGATAAGGGATGCTGCAGGTCCCCTCCCCACTCCCCCCTCCCACCGTCTAAATCCAAACCTCTCCAATTTTTCCTCTCTTTTAAAAATGTTGTTTTTCAGTAACAGCTTTTAGCATTGGATTTCCTTGATGAAGGACTGAATGAATGAATGAATGATTGAACAAATAGTTCATGTTGGCTCTAAAATTCCATAAGGGGCATGTTATTAGGCCAGATTTATGCCCTTCATGTGCAAGAAAAGGCAAGTGTATACTTGCTAGTTCATCTGTTAAAAGCAATTAAATTCCTGTCTTTGTATATACTTTAGAATAAAGTGGGCTTTCTTCTGAGCATCTTACCCCATTGGCTAAGTAGCTACTGTAGACATCAGTCCCAAGACAAAACAGTGACATTGTGGGGGAAATTTGGGGGCTTCTCAACTCTTGGTGCCCAGGGCACTAAGGCTGTGGTAAAACCTCTATTCTCTAAACCAAAAGAAGGAAGGCCTTTACCTCTTTTCTTAGCTGTTATCATACAAACCTAGAAAGACATGATTCCGAATGAATGTATGTGTGTGTGTGTGTGTTTCAATTCAGAAATCTACCAGGATTTCCAGAATTTTGAGAAAGGAAGAAAGGAGCAATATCTTGGCTTTATTTCTTCAGAAAAGGAAAGAGTAGCCAATAGAATAGTGAAGTAAGATGATAAATAAAATGAGTTGTAAATGCTCTGCATTTGCTTTATATCGGGAAAGTGTTCAATTAATGTTACTGATACGCGAGTGATGCTGAAAAGAGACAGCAGAGGCGCTACAGCTTTATCAGCAAGTGAAGAGAAACATAAGGGAAAATCAGGAGAATTAGTCATAGAGCAGGAGTCCTTCCCTTCCTTTTACCTCCTCTTTCCATCTCAAGCTCTGTGTTAGACTTTAATATATTCTGGCTGTGTTGATTTCAGATATGGGCACATGACTTGCTCTAGTCAATTTCTGTAAGTGACTAGTGTGGCCAGAAATGTTGAGCAACAACCGAAGCCCTCCTTTATAGAGTCTGCTGATTTCTGTGGTGCAAATCAGCACCAAATATGGAATGTGGAGGGATATGTCATACCATGCTGTTGTATATTTCACCACATAGATACAATAGATGTGGATAAGCTCAACAGCGTAGATGATAGTAAAACAGATCAAGAGGTGTTTTACTATTAACAGATTAATTAAACAATTAAGAGGTGATGAGTTTTGAGCATTTCTTCTTTGATTTTGATGTAATCTACCTAATTTTAAGTTTATATAATTTAATTTTTAACATCTCCCTCACCAAATTCCCAAAAACTTAACATTGCCTCTTGCAAGCTGATACAAGACAACTCCAGCATACCACTACTTCAGCAAAACTGAGCCCAGTCCCTCTAACGAAAGCTTTAAGGACAAGCTCATGGTTCACCATGCCTTCTCCACTCCCCTCTAACATAGCTGAAATATTCCAGATAGAAGTTGTGGCATCAGCGCTGGTCCCAGACCGAGACAGTGTGGATCAGATGGAAAACAAGAAATAAACCTTTTTGTTGTAAGTCAGTGAAATTTTGGGGTCGGTTGTTATCGTGGTGTAACTCTAGCTATCCTGAGTTCAAATTCAAACTGTTTAACTTACAAGATATTTTGAATAAACCGTTATTCCCCTGATAAATGGATTGTGTTAGAGATTTTCCTGCATAGCTGAGTAGAGCATTTTCTCCTGAAGTTTAGGAGAATAGTAGAACCAAAACATTTATAGATTGTTGATATATATTAAATGACAAGGCAGTAAAACTCAATTTTCTCACAAAATAGCCATCAACTTGATTTTTCCTCGTTTGGCAAATCTGTCCAAAATTCTAATTTATACTTGGTTCCCAGAAATTTGGGAGTCTGCACATTGGAAGCTTCTATAATGATCATTGTATGAGCATTCAGTATTTCCCTGTCTCTGTGCTCTTTCCTCCATTGGGTCCCCTATTCTTCAATACCCTGTTATACACCCCTATCTTCGCAGCTCCTACAAACTCTTCTATAATGCCCCAAACTAGACATATAGACAATAAGTTCCATGAAATCAGGGATTTTACTCATTTTGCTCACTGCTGTATTCCTAGTACCTGGCAAATAATTGGTGTTCAATTATGCTTGCCAAATAAATCACTGAAAATAAAACACTTTTCTAACCTGTTTACACACTGATGTATGTTGTTACATTTATCCTTCAATGTTACATTGAAGGGACTTGTGTATGTGTGTTAGCATAAACCATAAGCCCCTTGAGGCCAGTGTCACTGTCATCATTCTGCATTAAGCCATTGCAATGCTTAGCACTCACAGCAGGAATTTAATAAATGTTTATTTCTATTTGAACATCTCCTGTACCTTCTGTATATAGCAACGAGATGTCTTTCCATGGATATAAATTTTATTCAGAGTTGGACAGTTGGGGCCGAGAGTTTACGAATGACAAGAGTAAGAAGAGGTGTGATGATGGGGTGTCATCATAAAATGTCTACAAAATAGGCCTGGTAAAAACTTAAAAGGGTACATGAATTCACTTATCATAATAAAGATAATCATTTTGCATTTACATAGCCCTTTGCTGCAAAATGAATTTCAAAGCAATTTGCCAAACATTTTTTCAAAGCATCACTTGGCTGAGTCCCAAAGAGTGTCTTCCGGGGTGGGACCCTGCAGCTGTTCACAGTGTATATCCAGACACCAAAGAGCTGGTTTACGGAGCTGAGGAGGGGAGATCGGCTTATGAGATGCTGCCAGGGGAGCCACACGGCCCTTCTCATAGGATGCCAGGTCCTACTCCATACTGAGGGCTTGTCTCCCTCAGGTAAGTGCTACCATTTCTCAGAAGGAACATGGGGGAAGGATCTCTGACCTCTTTAAAACAGGCATATTACCCAGCTTAGAAAGAAGAAATAGGCAGAGTAATTGATTTAGTACCCGGAGGACAACCTAAGTCATTACAGTTCAATCCAGCAAATGGTTATTGAACACCTCAGGCAAGTTACCTAAACTCTGTAAGCCTCAGTTTCCTTATTGGAAAAGTTCTTTCCTCAGAGATTATTAAATGAGGAATGAGTGTAAGTATTTAGCATAGCTCATGCCACGCATCCCATTTACCTGGAATTATTTTTATTATCATCATTAATTCTGTACCTTGCATATCACTGTCTATAATTGAAACAAGATATTTGATTTTCCTTTACAATATTGTCTTTTTTTTGCATTTTTATGATTACAAATAGCTTCCGTGATGCCTTTAGATTATTTTTATAAATTGAAGGAGAATTGTTCAAAATCAATCTTATCAAGTCATGTGTACTCTAAACTCCTATCGAAATGTAGGCCTCTGTTCATCTTATATGTAGGATTATAGTTATAATGAGTAAGTTATAAGTTAATATAGTGAGTATAATATAATATAATGAGTAAGAATTATGACTATATTTAATCAGATCAAGCTAAATACCATACCACTCTCTAAATTGTTGTGCATTTCAGAGCACAATGAAAAGAACTCCAGAAAAACCTAAACAGGACCAAAATAGATTGGTAGATTCAAAAGTAACATGTTATATGTATGTGAATGAAAAAACAGATGGTTTTATTCAACACTGTATTTGAGCAAGTTAAAGTAAATGAATTGTCAAAGAGAAATTGCACCAGATGCAGTTGAACAGGATGGAAGATTTTATTTAAGACTATTGCACTAAGGGAGAGAAATTGAACTCAAGTCCTCAGAAACAAAATGCAAGAGAGGTTTTAAGCACTGGGGTGAGCTATTGGGAAAGTACTGGAGGAGGCTGGGGGTGGGGTGGGGGGGGTCAATGTGATTAGGCCATTTTGTGTTTGCTAATTGGTATTTAATGAAGTTAGGCTCTTACCGTCCCATGAGACTGGGAGATAGGGCCCCTACCTTTCTTGATGATTACTTTTCAAAGGAATGACCCCCAGGTCCTTCAGAAAGATACTCCTGGCCTATAAAACTGGCAAGAGGCTAGAAGAAGATTTACATTTCAAAGGGGCAAAGAATTTATAATTGCAAGTGTCCTAAAATAAATGCTATAAGGAAAGGGAGGTCAGGAAATTAATAGTCTGGAAGAAACCCAACTAAAGCTTAGTCAAGCTGAGGGGAATTAAGGCCATCTTGGTCAATACCCTCCCATGAAACTTGGTCAGCTTCCTTCTCCAGAATTGTCTTAACACAATGAAGAAGAGTCAAAGCATGTTAAGCAATAGAGCATTTTATTTTCTCTATACTTACTGATCATGCAGCTGGGGAAAAGAATATAACAGATAAATGTATTGGCAGAAATTATGAATTAGATTATCTCAATATTGACCTAGATTTATCTTAATTTATCCTAGAAATTAATCTACTTTCTCTTTTGCCAGAACATTTTCTTATTACAACTGAATTATCAATATATTATAGAGGCACACTTGGGATAGTGATTTAAAGCAAGGAGAATTGTGGCATAAAATGTTGAAGAACACTGAATTCTATAAGCGTTCTTATGAGTTCTGTGTTTACATGTATATTCAGAAGAGGAATAAGTTCTCACAGTCTTAAACAAGTAAAGACATAGAAAATCTTAAAAGTTTAGCAAAGGTTTTTGTAATTTTTTGTAGTTAATGGGAGATCTGAATGGGGCACATGGATCTCAGAGGCACTTTGTAGAGTTTGAGTTATCTCAATTGAGACTGAAAATATCCAGCTGAAGCCTGAGAAAGGGAAAAGGGCAATTATAAAGTGCTTTAATTTTTCTGAAATGGCTTTGCAAAGCACTAATGAAAAATCATTTTCAATGGGCCTTTGGTAGGATCCTGCGTGTTTCTGATTCAGACAGTTAAAGAAATCAACAGTAACACGGTCAGCTTGAAAGAGGCAAAAATTGGCCAAAGAAAAGTGAGTAATTCACATCTAGCTGTGAACAAAAATAGTCTGAAGCCACAGGTCACTAAGCCACACGCTCCTTTTCCAGTGCTGGCAACCACGGTCAATAACGAGTCACAGCCAGGAAAGCAGTGTGTGATGGCAACAACTCCCGTCAATAAAGTAGAATTGGGACCTGCCAAGCAAGTAGTGTGTCAAAGGTGTATTTAAGCAGAAACTTAGACGTTGAACTGTTTGTATAAAAATTGAGCACATAGAATAATTATAAGTTGAAGAACTTTAAAAAGTTGGAACGTTGTAAATCTGCCACGAGAGTGACTTATGCTGTTGGAACATGACCACTGTGTCAATAAGGCTCAGTCAGAAGAGAGGAAGAAGTGTCAACATCACGAAAAGGAGTGTTACTTTCAGTAAGTCATTAAAGAGAGGGGTGGGAGAAATGGACTGTGTCTCTTTGGTGGGGATAAGCAAAAAGAGTAAAATATCATTTCAGGAGACACAAGTGAAAATAAGACTATTTTTTTGTTAAGTCAATAAATAGGCTTTTGTGTGTGTGTGTGTGTGTGTGTGTGTGTGTGCGCGCGGTACGCGGGCCTCCCACTGCTGTGGCCTCTCCCGTTGCGGAGCACAGGCTCCGGACGCGCAGGCTCAGCGGCCATGGCTCACGGGCCCAGCCGCTCCACAGCATGTGGGATCCTCCCGGACCGGGGCACGAACCTGTGTCCCCTGCATCGGCAGGCGGACTCCCAACCACTGCGCCACCAGGGAAGCCCAATAAACAGGAATTCTTTTATCTTTCGCTCGTTAGGTGTTCAATCTACCATCATATAGTCTACTATTTAATTCAGACTTTCTTGACTCTCAAGACAAGATTACATGGTATTAGAAAGAAAATGGAGGCAAGATGCGCAATCCATTTCACTGCTGATTGGACAGGTAGAGTAGAGAATAAAAGTTAAGTCAGTTCTAAAGATCACAGATGTTTAGGTCACTGTAATTATCTCTTCGGGAGACTCCAAATCCAGACGCTTCCACAGTAACACTGCCTGCCTTTCTCTGGCAGTCTTACTTTGGAGGCCAGAAAATATGTCAAATTTGTATATCTTAGCTCTGCCCTGCTCTAGGAATCAAAAACTACATTTTGCTACTAGTAGTACACAATCAAGGATATAGACTGATTAATGGTAGTTTTTAAGTAGAATAAATAGTGTCTAGTATCAGTTTCTTACACATAGCTTAGCATGTCATCAGCAAAATTGCATTAATCATTCCAGCATTCCCACAGGGTAATCTTGGTTTTCCTCCATGTCATTCTGCTGATAGATTGGGCCCTCGTCTATAGTGAATGCTATTTTGGAAAGGAAATTTTTATTTATAGCACAGACAAATTTAACATAAATTAATGCAGAGAAGGCCAAAAACTTGTTTGTACATTTTTCTCTTCTGTGCATTTCAACTCAAGTCAGGTAATTAAGGGACAGTGACATGGCACACTGGACAGGTGACATCAATGACTGACTTACTGACTCAGGTGTTACAAGGTTGCCTTGCTGTGGGATAGCCCAGCAAGTCTTCCACTCCAATACCTCCACTCCCATGTCCATATTTGGTAAATTCACAAATAGCACTTAAAAGATATTGGAGCATGTAGATATTTTAGTTGAACCTAAATCTTTTTTTAATATCAAGGAGCACAAGCCTTATAACGATCAAATGACAGATTTTTTTTAATACTTTTGTTTTCAAAATAATTTGGGGCTTCCCTGGTGGCGCAGTGGTTGAGAGTCCGCCTGCCGATGCAGGGGATGCGGGTTCATGCCCCGGTCTGGGAAGATCCCACATGCCGCGGAGCAGCTGGGCCCGTGAGCCATGGCCGCTGAGCCTGCGCGTCCGGAGCCTGTGCTCCGCAACGGGAGAGGCCACAACAGTGAGAGGCCCGCGTACCGAAAAAATAAATAATAATAATAATAATAATTTACTGCGCTTCTTACTGGGCTTATCAATAAAGAAGACCTGAAGACAAGTTTTTAACCGAAACCTCTTTATGTATAGTTTGACTTCTTACTATGCCGCAACGTAAAATGCAATAACCAGAAGGATCAAAATCGAGCTTAAGGTTTGATACAATGCACGGTCTTCCATAGGCCTTTAAATCTGAATGTACATTAGAAACACATGAACAAATAACTGAGCGCAATTAGAAGGTACAATTGATTCGGTATTTAAGGAGGCATGGGAAATGACTTTGGAATTTCAAGATGAAACTGATTTTTATTAAAATTGTTCTAAATGCATATGCTTCACCTCATTTACATAATTTGTAGAATTATGTCCCAGTTGGCTTGCATGTTACTATGTCAACATTGGCACCGTAGTTTACAAAGGCCATTTCAGGCTTCCTTGATAAGCCTTGTGGGGAGTTTTGTGATGACCCGTATAAAATAGCAGCCTTTTGGAAATATAGACTTTTCTTGTCTTATTGGCTCATCATTGACCAAGTCCTTAAACGTCCCTCCTCTTTAAAAGGTGCAGTACAGAGTCACTATGAGCTGGTTCTTTGCAAGCTGGGTAACTTGGATATAGTAATATTGTGTGGAGGGAAAATAGACCAGGAGACAGTGCTCTTTTCCTAGTTGTACAACTAACTAATGTCACAAGGCATAAACAAGCCACTTCATTCCCAGGACTCAGTTTCCTTATCTGGAATTCCCTTGACTCTGTCCTTTTTGCATCAAGCCTGTATTCTCAAGTGTTCAGCAAAATGTGCAGTTAGGAAAATGAGTCCTAGAAGATTAGACTGTTTTATTATTTTACTCTCATCCTGTTCTATCCAACTTATCTGTGTCTGCCTCTTCTAATGTCTTTTCTCAGGGAAAACTGCATATCTTCTTAAAATAAATATTTTCCGAGAACATAATTTATTTCTGATAAGTGTCTAAATTAGATCAGTTTTTTTCAATAATCTTTAATACTCTCTGCTTTAAAAAAAAAAAAAAAGGCCTATTTCGCTGATGTACTTTGGTTTAGAAATGCAAATGATGTTGAAATTCTTTCTTTCCTAAGGGTAAAAAGGCCATTAACCACCCACTTGTTTATTTGGTTCTAGTTAATCGCTATAATAAATGAACATGACAGATAGCACCAAGTTTCAGTGTTTTAACATTTTTACATAGACAGAGCTGGTACTTTAAAACAGAATCCCCATTAAATTAACCCATGTCACTCACATACTCCTCAAAAGTGAACGTGTATGTTTCTCTGAGTGTATTCTCATGGTGCTGCCGTGGAAATGGGTAGAAACCCGGAGGTAACTTCTAGGCTCCACGTTTTTACTAGTTGTATGACTTTGGACAAGATATTTGACCTTTCTCCCTTCAATTTCCATAGATGAAATGGGGATTTTAAGGGCTAACTTCAAGTTTCAAATGAGATCATATGAATTGGAGTGTTTGGGAACCTGCAAAGTACTATGTAAAGAACTATTACTGTTTTCGATTATGTGAGCAATTTGACTTATTTATCATTCATGTTGGCATCAGAAATTTTCATGTTCATGTCTTCCATTTTCTGGAAAAATAAACAAAATATCTTCCTTGATTCTTAATTCCTGTTCTAGTCACTATATTATTTCTCTGTTTAAGAATCGACTTTTGAACAAAATAGTCCTCCAGTATTAACTTAAAAGTCTCCAAAATGGGCTCCTAAGTCCTAGATCCAATCATCTTCAGCATCTTCACACGAGTGACCACACCTTTCTTGCAGTTCCTCCCTTGGCTTTCATTATTGTGATACTGTGCACTGGAATCGTTCATTCATTCCTTTATTCAATCACTCATTCATCCAGTGATTCAACAAATATTGATTTACCCCCGACTGTAGTTAAGCACTGTTTCGAAGCCCTAGAGATGCAGCAGCAAACAGTGAACACAGCACAGGAATCCCTGCCCTCATGGAGGTGCCATTCCATGGGGGAGACAGACAATTAACACATAGATATTTATAGCTATTGGTTGAGTACTGTCTTTGCATCCTGCCCACGTGTGACATGGCTACAGCTGCTGACCACAAAAAGGTCTTGGAAGGCTACACAGAGGGAAGTAGCCCAGTCACTGCCCTCAGTCCTCTCTGAGTCTCACTGGCCCCTCTTCTATTCCCACTGCCATGAAATGGAAATTATGTGATGTGTGGTATCTGTCCTTTTCTCCCTTCAGATCTTTTTAGAAGTTTTTTTTTTTTTAATTAATAAAACAATATCCACTGCTACATTAAGCCTTTATGGCCTGTCGGCATGTTTAAGTCCTCTACTTAAGACCCTGGACTTCTAGCTCATTAAAAGTACGAACTCCTTTTTCATTAGGGGGCCCACTCATGATAAGTGATGCTAATAACTTATGTATAAGGATTTATTTTTTAATGTTTAAAGGGACACTTCTTTTCTCTGTATGTGCATCTAACAAACTTGTTAATGAAAAAATTCAGATACTTAGACAACCTTTTTAAAAAAAAGAAGAAAGAAAAATTATCAGTAATGCAGAGCACCTGTTTTATTTTTCTGGGTTCAATTTATGTCTTTGTTCACATACATTCCAAAAAGTATAAATATTTTTCTACTGTCTGGTAAATTATAACAGCATCTGATTCCTTGCTTCTCTGTTCCGCTCTCCACATTGTAACAAGAATCATCTTTCTAAAACACAGCACATTTCACATCTCACCACATATACTCACACATATATGACCCCCTGGAAGCCCTCAGTGGCTTTGACCTTTATGCTCACACAGAAAATGGTGAGAATCTATTCCTTAAGGGCATGATCAAAAACAGAATTAGAGGTAGAGATCCAGGACAACTGTCTTCACAGTTCTTTGTTCGTGTCTTCCCTAAAATAATTTCAAAATAGTTTTGTGTTTTTCTTATATAGGGTCATGAACTTTTTCTAGCTATCTAAAATGTTTATATAATAAATTTATAGTTCAAATAATTGCAAAGGATGTCATTTCTGCCATATTATAAATATTGACAGTTAAGATAAAATGTTACAGTACTCTTTTTATGTCAGTGAAATAAAAATCCAAATATCTCAGCAATATGTAATTCATTATTATCCATTTAAAAAGACAAACAAGCTTTCTTTAACAGTTGTTTTTCTTTCTCTGAACTTGTATTTACATTCTAGTTCTCCCACATAAATTTATGCTAATATAATGCATATTTATGTCTTGAAAAATTTAACAATGACCCTATCATTTCTGTGGCAAATGCATATACATCAAGTGAAGTTAATTTTCTTTAAATTTCCATGGCCATAAGGCTCCAACTGCTAACATTTCCTTCTGGATTGAGTTAGCATTATAATTATTATTGGTACTAAATTGATCAAAACCGCACAAATATCTTATATTCTTTAATAATTAAAGTTTAAAATTTTATTGCAAATTCTTTCTTTAATGAAATGGTGGGAGCCACCTACTCCCCATTGGTTCATAAATCTTTGGATAAATTATTTCTTATATAGGGAATATTTCTACAACAGTTCCACTCCTTTTTATTGTTATAGAGTAGGTACTGAGAAACATTATTCAAATAAATGTTTAGCTAGGAATAAAAGGAATGTTGTTCAAGGAAAGTCACTCAATTCTTTGAACTTCTTCCAAGCTGTAGGCACAGTAGCTATCTTCAAAACTTATTTTTAATAATCTAGCAGCTGAAAGTTTGACTAGGTCTTCTTTCAAGTCTGTTGAAAGCAAAAAAATTAACAGCTATCTGCTTGTAAAGGGTCTGTTACCAGCCATTAGAATGATTTATTTCTCTACATGGATAATAATATTTTGAATTGCTCCTAGTATCCCATTCCAATTACTTAGACTGTGGTGCTATTCATTATATTACACTTAGGGATGGTAGAGAAGAATGTCTTTTTTTGTGACTTGTAAGAAGTAAATGGTAAAAGAGAGAGCCTTGACGGTAGACTCTTGAGATCTTGCAGATCTCTTCTAGGAAAGAATTCATGTAAATGATGATGTGGAAATGTATTCACATAAAACCATCTCTGTTCAGGTATCTCTTGGAAAGGCCTCGTGTATCCTATTTAAGTCCTAGAGGATAGGAAAGCAAGAAGTATATATCTACATCTAGAAACTGGATGGTCGTCTGAGGTCTATCGTCCGTGGGGAGAGAATGGACGTGGACTCAGGAAGGCTGTCCTGAAGGTCATGCACGTTCAGTGAAGGGCGATGGAGGAGAAGGCACAGTTTTTCCATCTAGGTCTACACGACACTGACATTTACAGCTAAGGTTCAGCACCTGTTACACACCTATTCATGACATAAAGGATGAGTTCAGTTAACATTGCTGTTTTAGTTGGTATTATATATTTTGATAGAAACTTTCAGGAGAAATAAAGCTCTGTAGATTATAGCCCTCTCAATTTATTTTCCCAGTAGCACAATAAACAGACAATATTTGAATCATTTAAAGTATTTTCATTGCCTGCAAAAACAAACAAAAATTCAAGGTCAAATCATCTATGCATCTTGTAAGAGAAAATGTGTTTTCTGTTAGTCAAACATTGTGCTAGCATGACTCTTCTGATGAAATCTGGGAGAAAATGGTTTAAAAAGTAAATGCCAATGAAAATTTAGAAAGGAAATCTTAAAACTTCCTTCAAAAATGACTTGAAAAGATTCATTTCATCGTTCTTCCTAAGTGTGATAAGTACATTTAATATTCCTTTGCTTTAAACAGATTAACACCAGAAGGCCAACCAAAAGATACTGCAATATCCAGTTTTTCCCTATTAACACAGTAGGGTACCTCTAGAAGCTGAATTAATTCTATCAGGTTGCAAAAGTTAATACACTGTTCTAAAAGGTATGCTTTATAATATACTAGTTTAATTACCAATGGACTGTGTGGTTGGGGGGATACTTCTTTAGGTGTTAGCACTTCCATGGCATATACAATAAGCTAATCGATTTTGTTGTTAGACTTAAGTGTGCTTATAATAACATGTAAATTATGTAATATTAGTGTTTAAGCACAGAAAACTCCTTGGGAGCATTCATAAGTTATATTTTTTTAGCTATCTACAGGACTTAGGACAATGTGAGACATATCCTTTATAGCTCAGTAAAATTGTACTTAATACTTCATCAGTGGGCTTTATATAATTCTTTTTAAATATAGAATTAATAGTGCACGGTATTTCTGGAGTTTGTACTGTGAATTGAAACAACATGAGTCTAATAGGATTTTTTATAAGAAAATGGTGTTAGGGGGCATATACCCCTGAGAAGGCCTCTGTGGCTGCAATAGAAATGAATACAAGCATCGTATCTTAACCACCCAGAAATGGTACTGAAGTTTTCAAATTGGTATATACAATCACCAATTCAGTAACCACATAAATTATATTTATTGATAAACTACTATAATGTGATAAATTATATTTACTGATAATCCTGCAATGAAGCACTATTTAACTTGTTCAGAACACCTTTCTTTTTGCCAAAGGACAGGCACATCAGGGCCATGGAATTGGGAGGGTGTCTTCGGGGAAAAAAATTGTGGTAATGTTGGATGAAATGTCTAGGAAAAGCTTAGTCCCTCTCTTTACATTTCATCATTCTTTTTAAGTAATCACTATAAAAAATATTGCTTATTTCTATATCAAATATGCCATAACTTACACATTAGTTTCATTCTTCAAAGTAAACCTCTTTTGAGACCGAAGAATTATTCAAGGTGGTTCTGCATTATTTGAGGAACAACCTTTTAAACTTGACATGAGAAAATTAGAAATATTATTTTTATATCACTCTTCTACAAATTCTCACATAATTCATTTCATGGAATTTTGCTTTTGTGGGTATATTTTCCTCTCCCTCACCCATCCCCAGAACTCTAGGGAATATCTAAAGGGCTGAAAGGCACGATACGCCCAGTATTCCTATGTGGACTCCTATCAAGTTGTCCTTAGAAAATGTTTACTTAAGATAAAAATAACAGAAACATTAAATCAGTGAGTAATGCAAGGTCGCTGAATTCCCCGTGATCCCGCTATTCCATTTTGACCTTCTTCTCCTGTTCTCCTGGGGGTTTCTTATGGTCAGCTTCCCACTGGCCTCTCTTAGGTGAAATCAGGTTCTTCACGAGCTCTGTTTCTTGGCCAGTCATTCGAGCCCCAGTCATTCTCACCTGCCCTTCCTCAGCTGTGCATCTTGCTTCCTGGTAACTTTGAAATCCACCATTCGTCTTCATTATAGCTCCTCGAGCAGTGTCAGCACATGATGATTCTTATTAAATATTTATTGAATAAACTTAATGAGTTCATAGCATTCCATTCTATTAATACTGGAAGAAGAGAGAGAAAAAACTTTTTTTCTTGATGTGGTACTGTCTTTTTTACTCTCAAAGACCACCATCTTAGCTTTTTTTCTATTATTATTATTATTATTATTTTGAAGGTTAGAGTCACTACTGGCCTCTCTTGGAACGTATACCCTGAGAAAACCATAATTCAAAAAGAGACATGTACCACAATGTTCATTGTAGCACTGTTTACAATAGCCAGGACATAGAAGCAACCTAAGTGTCCATCGACAGGTGAATGGATAAAGAAGATGTGGCACATAGATACAATGGAATATTACTCAGCCATTAAAAGAAATGAAATTGAGTTATATGTAGTGAGGTGGATGGACCTAGAGTCTGTCATACAGAGTGAAGTAAGTATGCTAACACATATATATGGAATCTTATAAAAAGAGATAACGTTTCTGCAGAACCTAAGGACAGGACAGGAATAAATACGCAGATATAGAGAATGGACTTGAGGACACGGGGAGGGGGAAGGGTAAGCTGGGACGAAGTGAGAGAGTGGCATGGACATATATACACTACCAAATATAAAATAGATAGCTAGTGGGAAGCAGCTGCATAGCACAGGGAGATCAGCTCGGTGCTTTGTGACCACCTAGAGAGGTGGGTTAGGGAAGGTGGGAGGGAGATGCAAGAGGGAGGGGATATGGGGATATATGTATACATATAGCCGATTGACTGTTATACAGCAGAAACTAACACAACATTGTAAAGCAATTATACTCCAATAAAGATGTAAAAAAAAAAAATTTCCCCATTCCCATAGAAATTTCCAAGTAATGTTCTCTTCTTTGCTGATGACAGTCCGTGGCTCAGTCGTCAGCCAACTGATGAGAACATGGCCAAACTAGTGTTGTGTAATCTCCCCAAAACTGATATTGCTGTTGTTTCTTTTCTTCCTCATTAGGACTTTTTCTAAAAAGATCCATGCTGGTACTTTGCAGGATGAAGTGAAGAATAGGAATTTTCCGTGGAAACACACCAGTGTTTTGAGTCAAGGGAATTCTCATGTAGGGCTCATCAGAAATTAGAATGACTAATGTGAATCTCTTTGTGTGCTGACAGTATATTATCCATAAACTAGGTGACATCAGTTCTACTGGCAGGAAGGCATATCGCTGGTCATGGAGAACTGTCAATAGATAAATAGATAGATAGATAGATAATAAATGATAGATAATATTAACACAAGTTCCATATCCATGTGTTTTCCATCAAAAGTTACCAAAATAGGGCTTCCCTGGTGGCGCAGTGGTTGAGAGTCCGCCTGCCGATGCAGGGGACACGGGTTCGTGCCCCAGTCCGGGAAGATCCCACATGCTGTGAAGCGGCTGGTCCCGTGAGCCATGGCCACTGAGCCCGCGCATCCGGAGCCTGTGCTCCGCAACGGGAGAGGCCACAACAGTGAGGGGCCCGCGTACCGCAAAAAAAAAAAAAAAAAAGTTACCAAAATACCACAATAAGGTGTTTGTCTATATTCTTGTGTGTATTGGACATATTTTAATATTATTCACCTCCCACCATAGGCCAGCTCCTTGTACTAGGCATTTAAAGTTGTACATGTTCCTGAGAGAATGATTGATTTGGTTTTCCATTCTTGAAAATGACACATCCCTTTACTTTAAAAGCAGATTGTGTGTATTCAAAAGCAGCTACGTTAGAAATATGTTAGTTCCACAGCACAGAGGCTAGAAATTCATAGCTTTTACTAAAGTGGATTCTCACATCAAGAAGGGATACATGTATATGTATGACCGAGTCTGCTGTGCACCTGAAACTATCACAACATTGTTAACTGGCTATACTCCAATATAAGATAAAAAGTTTTTAAAAAATGACTCATATTTAAACTCACCGCTAAAATGTTTCTTCTAAGTGAAGTGATATTTAAGCTATAACTTCTAACTGAGGAAGACAATTATTCCCTGATGAGACATTTAGGGATTCTGTTTTTCATTCTGTGTTCACGTTTTGAAAATTTACATTTGGGTAAATTTCGGAATGTCAAGCCGACTGCCCAATATCACCAAGACCTCATAATGATAGAGCGAGGTGAAATTAAAATGATGTTGTGTCCTATTGCGTAAACACATTAGAAGCCCTCCGAAATATGAATTTAGTGGAAAGAGCTAGTTTATTCTAATGGGTGAAAAATCTTCATTCGTGTGTGTATGTGTGTGTGCATAATTTATTTAAGTGCTATTTGGAGCTATTCCAAAGTGAAAAATAACATACATTTACTACCCTGGCAGTTTTATTTACGTTTTAAGGCGTAAAATTAAATATACAAACTGGAGCTAGGTAGCATTGAATTTGTCATAATCTGACAAGCCCTAACAGGGCTGGCAAAAACTGGTATAGACCTTAACTCACCTTACTTCCCATGGCCTGGTTCCGTTCCACAGCATTGAGGTTACTTAAACTTGACTTTGGAAATTTTGCAGTTATGGTTATTAGGTATGCAAATTGTATCTATTGCTTTTCTCCCAGACCCAGCAAGTTCCGTCATCATTTCATGGCTGGCAAATGCTTCATAAGCCTCATGCTTTTCTGAGGAGGGTTCTAGATAATAGGTAAATTACATTGTTAAACATAGGCTGAATTTTTATCACAGTGGCACTATAAACATTTGTCATCACGTAGGGAACATTTTTCCTTCAGGCTCTGTTTTGCAATTCGTAATTGTTTACTGTCTTTTTCTTTCTCAGTGGTACAAGATAGACAGAGATAGTTTTAGAGCATACACATTTTAATCAACATTCGAACTGAATTGGAAGACCCAAAGGTTTTCTGTTTGCATGCACAAAAATTCATCTCTGCCAGGCCACCATTAAGCAACAGCTGAAATAAAAGTTGACTTCTCAAGAGAAAGTGTTAAAATATCATTATGGTCATGCACATCAAACTAATTTTGGTATCTGTAATTCAAGGATAATATTATTTAAATATTTTTATATATAACTACATGGCTAAATTAAGTGTCTTGTTAGTGATAAAAAATTGTCTCTAACTCTTTAATTCCTTTAAAACTTGCAAATATGGTAGTAGGAATTTATCTGCTAAAGGTACTTTTATCTCTGTTTTCAAACAGCTTTATTGAGATACAATTTACATAGCATAAAGTTTACTCATTTAAAGTGTAAATGTCAATGGTATTTAGTATATTTACCGACAGTGTTGGGCAACCATTATTGTTTCTGTAATCTAATTTTAGAACATTTTCATAACACAAAAAGAAAATGTGGATTCCACATATATGCATTAATATACGATACTTGTTTTTCTCTTTCTGACTTACTTCACTCTGTATGACAGACTCTAGGTCCATCCACATCTCTACAAATGACCCAATTTGGGCAGGAATAGAAAGGCAGATGGAGAGAATGGACATGTGGACACGGTGGGCAAGGGGAGTGTAGGATGAATTGGGAGATTAGGTTTGACATAAATACACTACCATGTGTAAAATAGATAGCCAGTGGGAACCTGCTGTGTAGCACAGGGAGCTCAACTTGGTGCTCTGTGATGGCCTAGTTGGGTGGGATGTCAGGGGAGGGATTCCAAGAGGGAGGGGATGTGTGTATGCATATGGCTGATTCACTTTGCTGTGCTGCAGAAACTAACACAACACTGTAAAGCAATTATACTCAAAAAAAAAAAAAAGAAAAGAAAAAGAAATAAATAATAATCTTTAAAAAAAAAAAATGAGTACCTATTAGCAGTCACTCTCCATCCTTTACCACTGCTTCTCCCACTCTCTCACCCCAGCCTCTGACAACCATTAACCTACTTTCTGTCTCTATGGATTTGCCTATCTGGGGCATTATATATATAAATGGAATCATACAATACAAGGTCTTCTGTCATGTAGCATAATGTTGTTTCAGAGTTCATCCACGATGCAGGATGCATCAGAATTTCATTTCTTTTAATTGATGAACAACATTTCTTTGTATGGATACACTATGTTTAGTTTATCCATCCATCAGTTGATGGACATTTGGATTGCTTCCAGGTTTTGCCTATTGTGAATGATGCTTCTATCAATATAAACATTTATATACAAACTTTTATGTGGTATATATTTTCATTTCTCTTGAGTATATAACCAGGAATAGAATTGCTGATTCATATGGTAATTCTGTGTTTCCAAAGTGGCTGTCATTGTACATTCCTATCAGCTATAATATATTTAAGGATTCCAGTTTCTCCACATCTGTATCACTTGTTATTGTCTGTCTTTTTTATTATAGTCATCCTACAGGTGTGAGTGATACCTCATTTTGATTTGAGTTCATTAGTTAGTGATTAATGATGTTGAACATCTTTTCATGAACTTGTTAGCCATTTGCATGTCTTCTTTGGAGAAACATCTATTCAAGTCCCTTGCCAATTTTTTTGTTTTTTTGCCAAATTTTTAATTGAGTTGTTTGTCTTCTTGTTATTGAGTTATAAGAGTTCTGTATATGTATATATTTTTTTCTGGATACAGATATATGATTTGCAAATATTTTCTCCCATTTGTAGGTTGTCTTTTCACTTTCTTGATGATGTCCTTTGATGAACAAAAGCATCATTTTAATGAATTCCAGTTTACTGTTTTCTTTTGGTGTCATATCTAAGAGTCTGTTGCCAAATCCACGGTCATGAAGATTTATCCCATGTGTTTTCTTCCAAGAGTTTATAGATTTTTGCTCATATTTAGGCCATGGGATCCATTTTGAGAAATTTCTGTGCATGGTATGAGGTTAAGGTCCAACCTCATTGTTTTGTATCAGGATATCCAGTTGTCCCAATTTGTTGAAGAGACTGTTCTTGCCCCGTTGAATGATTTTCCCACCCTTGTGAAAATCAATTGGCCCTGAATATAAGTGTTTATTTCTGGTCTTTCAACTCGATTTCACTGATCTATACGTCTATCCTTATGCCAGTATCAAGGTGTTGTCTTTATTATTATTTATTATTGTGAAGAAAACACAGAAAACACACGAGATCTACCCTCTTAAATTTTTAAATGTTCAATACAGCATTGTTAACTGCATGCCATTGTTATACAGCAGATCTCTAGAACTTTTTCATCTTGCGTGATTGAAACGCTATATCCATTGAATGACAACCCCTCATTTCCGTCTCCCCAGCAGAACCCCCATGACTGCTGTTCTGCTTTCTGCTGCTATGACTTTGACTATTTTAGACACCTCACGTAAGTGCAATCAAGTAGCACTTGTCCTTCTGTGACGGGCTTACTTCACACAGCATAACGTTCTCAAGGATCATGGTGTTGTTGCATTCTGCAGGACTTCCTTCTCTTTTTTCAGGCTGAGTAATATTCCATTGCATGTATACACTGCATTTTCTTTATTTATTCATCAGTCCATGGACATTTAGGTTGTTTCCACCTCTTGGTTACGGTAATAATGCTGCGATAAACATGGAGTGCAAATACCTCTTCCAGAACCTGTTTTCAATTCTTTTGAGTAAATACCCAGGAGTGGGGTTGCTGAAGAGTACCACGATGTTTTGATTACTTTAACTCTGTAGTAAGTTGTGGTAAGTTTTGAAATCAGGAAGTGTAAGTGCTACAAATCTGTTCCTTCTTTTTCAAGATTATTTTGGCTATGTGGGTCGCTTGCGTTTCTCTAAGAATCTGAGGATCAGCTTTTCCATTTTTACCAGGAAAAACTGTTGGAATTTTGATAAGGTTTGCAGTGAATCTAAATTACTTTGAGTAGTATTGCTATATTAACAATATTGTCTTCCAATACATGAACACAGGGTATCTTTCCATGTGTTTAGGTCTTCTTTAATTTCTTTCAGCAATGTTTTATAGTTTTCAATGTAAAATGCTATCACTTCCTTGGTTAAATGTATACCTAGGTATTTTATTCTTTGAATAGTGTTGTCAATGGAATTTTCTTGATTTCCTTTTTAGATTGTTCATTGCTAGTGTATACAAACTCAGTGGATGTTTCTGCGTTGATCTTGTACCCTATAACTTTGCTGAATTCATTTATTAGCTCTAGTAGTTTCTTGTGAGTTATTTGGGATTTCCTATATGTATGATCGTGTCACCTGTGAATAAAGATAGTTTTAATTCTTCCTTTTCAATTTGGATAACTTTTACTTCTTTGTCTTACCTAGTGACTCTAGCTAGAATTTTTAATACAATCTTGAACAGCAGAGGTGAAAGCAGCCCTCCTTGTCTTATTCCTCATCTTAGGGAGAAATCGTTCAGTCTTTCACCATCAAGTATGATGTCAAATGTGGATTTTCATAAATTCCCTTTATCACATTTAGGAAGTTTCCTTCTGTTCCTACTTTTCTGTAAGTATGTATCATGAAAGAGTGGTGAATTTTGTCAAAGGCTTCTTCTGCATCAGTTGAGATAATTGTGTGTGAGTTTTCTTTTATTCTATGAATATGGTGTATTATATTGATTGATTCTCTTATGATAACTTCCCTTGCATTACTGGGATAAATTCCACTTGCTCATGGTTTATAATCGTTTTAACATGGATTCAGTTTGCTGGTATTTTGTTGAGAATTTTTAATTTACATTTAAAAGGGGTATTGGTCTATACTTTTCTTTCCTTATTATGTCTTTGTCTGGCTTTGGTATCAGGTAATGCTAGTCTCTTAGAATGAGTTAGGAAATATTCCCTCACCTTCTATTTTTGGGAAGAGTTTAAGAAGGATTTTTACTAATTTTTCCTTAATTTTTGGTAGAATTCACCAGTGAAGGCATCTGTTTCAGGGTTTTTCTTTGTTGGGAGTCTTTTCTTTTTTTTTCTTTTTTTTTTGCGGTACGTGGGCCTCTCACTGTTGTGGCCTCTCCCGTTGCGGAGCACAGGCTCCGGACGCGCAGGCTCAGCGGCCATGGCTCACGGGCCCAGCCACTCCGCGGCACGTGGGATCTTCTCAGACCGGGGCACGAACCCGTGTTCCCTGCATCGGCAGGTGGACTCTCAACCACTGCACCACCAGGGAAGCCCTGTTGGGAGTCTTTTGATTACCAATTCAATCTCTTTACTTGTTTTAGGTCTAGTCATATTTCTTGTTTTCATGATTCAGTCTTTGTAGGTTGTGTGTTTCTAGGAGTTTGTCCATTTCATCAAGGTTATTTAATTTGTTGGTGTATGAATTAGTTTCCTAGGGCTACCGTAACATAGTACCACAATTTTAGTGATTTAAAACAACAGAATTTTATTCTCTCACAGTTCAGTAAGCTAGAAATTTGAGGCTAAGGTGTCAGCAGAATTGATTCTTTCTAGAGGCTCAGAGGGAGAGACTATCCCATGCCTCTCTCCCCACTTCTGGGAGAAGAAAGATCTCTAATCAATAACCTAACGTACAGGCTCTTTGGTGAGGCTACTGGTGGACTCTGGGAGGGCTCATGCCAAGGAGTACTTCCCAGAACTTTTGCTGCCAGTGTCCTGTGGTGAGCCACAGCCACCCCCTGCCTCTGCAGGAGACCATCCAACACTAGCAGGTCCTGGAAGCTCACAGATGAGTTCTGCCTGCCTTTAAAAAAGACAGATAAACCCTCTTATCTATAAGTTGTTCCAGAAAAGAGAAAGTGGAAGAACACAGAGGGCAGAGAGGAGAAGCAAGAAGAACTACAGTCCTGCAGTCTGTGGAACTAAAACCACATTCACAGGAAGATAAACGAGATGAAAAGGCAGAGGGCTATGTACCAGATGAAGGAACAAGATAAGACCCCAGAAAAACAACTAAATGAAGTGGAGATAGGCAAGCTTCCATAAAAAGAATTCAGAATAATGATAGTGAAGATGATCCAGGACCCAGAAAAAGAATGGAGGCAAAGATCGAGAAGATGCAAGAAATGTTTAACAAAGACCTAGAAGAGTTAAAGAACAAACAAACAGAGATGAACAATGTAATAACTGAAATGAAAAATACACTAGAAGGAATCAACAGCAGAATAACTGAGGCAGAAGAACGGATAAGTGACCTGAAAGACAGAATGGTGGAATTCACTGCTGCAGAACAGAATAAAGAAAAAAGAATGAAAAGAAATGAAGACAGCCTAAGAGACCTCTGGGACAACATTAAATGCAACAACATTCGCATTATAGGGGTCCCAGAAGGAGAAGAGAGAGAGAAAGGACCCGAGAAAATATTTGAGGAGATTATAGTTGAAAACTTCCTTAACATGGAAAGGAAATAGCCACCCAAGTCCAGGAGGCGCAGAGAGTCACATACAGGATAAACCCAAGGAGAAACATGCCAACACACATAGTAATCATACTGGCAAAAATTAAAGACAAAGAAAAATTATTGAAAGCAGCAAGGGAAAAATGACAAATAACATACAAGGGGACTCCCATAAGGTTACCAGATGATTTCTTGGCAGAAACTCTACAAGCCAGAAGCGAGTAGCATGATATATTTAAAGTGATGAAAGGGAAGAACCTACAACCAAGATTACTCTACCGAGCAAGGATCTCATTCAGACTCGATGGAGAAATCAAAAGCTTTACAGACAGGCAAAAACTAAGAGAATTCAGCACCACCAAACCAGCTCTACAACAAATGCTAAAGGAACTTCTCTAAGTGGGAAACACAAGAGTAGAAAAGGACCCACAAAAACAAACCCAAAACAATTAAGAAAATGGTAATAGTAACATATATATTGATAGTTACCTTAAATGTGAATGCATTAAATGCTCCAGCCGAAAGACACAGGCTCGCTGAATGGATACAGAAACGACCCATATATATGCCGTCTACAGGAGACCCACTTCAGACCTAGGGACACATACAGACTGAAAGTAAGGGGATGGAAAAAGATATTCCATACAAATGGAAATCAAAAGAAAGCTGGAGTAGCAATACTCATACCAGATAAAATAGACTTTAAAATAAAGAATGTTACAAGAGACAAGGAAGGACACTACATAATGTTCAAGGGATCAATCCAAGAAGAAGATATAACAATTATAAATATATATGCATCCAACATAGGAGCACCTCGATACATAAGGCAACTGCTAACAACTATAAAAGAGGAAATCAACATTAACACAATAATAGTGGGGGACTTTAACACCTCACTAACACCAATGAACAGATCATCCAAACAGAAAATTAATAAGGAAACACAAGCTTTAAATGACACAATAGACCAGATAGATTTAATTGATAGTTATAGGACATTCCATCCAAAACCAGCAGATTACACTTCCTTCTCAAGTGCGCACAGAACATTCTCCAGGATAGATCACATCTTGGGTCACAAATCAAGCCTCAGTAAATTTAAGAAAATTGAAATCATATCAAACAGCTTTTCTGACCACAAGGCTCTGAGATTAGAAATCAGTTGCAGGCGAAAAAAAAGTAAAAAACACAAACACATGGAGGCTAAACAATACGTTACTAAATAACCAAGAGATCACTGAAGAAATCAAAGAGGAAATCAAAAAAAACCTAGAGACAAATGACAATGACGATCCAAAACCTATGGGATGCAACAAAAGCAGTTCTAAGAGGGGAGTTTATAGCAATACAGTCCTACCTCAAGAAACAACAAACATCTCAAATAAACAATCTAACCTTACACCTAAAGGAACTAGAGACAGAAAAACAAACAAAACCCAAAGTTAGTATAAGGAAAGAAATCATAAAGATCAGAACAGAAATAAATGAAATAGAAACAAAGAAAACAATAGCAAAGATCAATAAAACTAAAAGTGGGTTTTCTGAGAAGATAAACAAAATTGATAAACCATTAACCAGACTCATCAAGAAAAAGAGGGAGAGGACTCAAATCAATAAAATTAGAAATGAAAACTGAGAAGTTACAACAGACACTGCAGAAATACAAAGCATCCTAAGAGACTACTACAGGCAACTCCATGCCAATAAAATGGACAACCTGGAAGAAATGGACAAATTCTTAGAAAGGTATAACCTTCCAAGACTGAACCAGGAAGAAATAGAAAATATGAACAGACCAATCACAAGTAATGAAATTGAAACTGTGATTAAAAATCTTACAACAAACAGAAGTCCAGGACCAGATGACTTCACAGGTGAATTCTATCAAACATTTAGAGAAGAGCTAACACCCATCCTTCTCAAACTCTTCCAAAAAAATGCAGAGGAAGGAACACTCCCAACTCATTCTATGAGGCCACCATCACGCTGATACCAAAACCAGACAAAGATACTACAAAAAACGAAAATTACAGACCAATATCACTGATGGATATAGATGCAAAAATCCTCAACAAAATACTAGCAAACAGAATCCAACAACACATTAAAAGGATCATACACCACGATCAAGTGGGATTTATCCCAGGGATGCAAGGATTCTTCAGTACACGCAGATCAATCAATGTGATACACCGTATTAACAAATTGAAGCAGAAAAACCATATGGTCATCTCAAAAGATGCAGAAAAAGCTTTTGACAAAATTCAACACCCATTTATGATAAAAATTCTCCAGAAAGTGGGCACAGAGGGAACCTACCTCAACATAATAAAGGCCATATATGACAAACCCACAGCAAACATCATTCTCAGTGGTGAAAAACTGCATTTCCTCTAAGATCAGGAACAAGACAAGGATGTCCACTCTCACCACTGTTATTCAACATAGTTTTGGAAGTCCTAGCCACGGTAATCCGAGAAGAAAAAGAAAAAAAAAAGGAATACAAATTGGAAAAGAAGAAGTAAAACTGTCACTATTTGCAGATGACAGGATACTATACATAGAAAATCCTAAAGACGCTACCAGAAAACTACTAGAGCTAATCAATGAATTTGGTAAAGTTGCAGGATACAAAATTAATGCACAGAAATCTTTGGCATTCCTATACACTAATGATGAAAAATCTGAAAGAGAAATTAAGGAAATACTCCCATTTACCATTGCAACAAAAATAATAAAATGCCTAGGAATAAACCTACCTAGGGAGAAAAAAGACCTGTATGCAGAAAACTATAAGACACTGATGAAAGAAATTAAAGATGATACAAACAGATGAAGAGATATACCATGTTTTTGGATTGGAAGAATCAATATTGTGAAAATGACTATACTACCCAAATCAATCTACAGATTCAATGCAATCCCTATCAAATTACCAATGGCAGTTTTTACAGAACTAGAACAAAAAATCTTAAAATTTATATGGAGACAAAAAAGACCCCGAATAGCCAAAGTGGTCTCTAGGGAAAAAAACAGAGCTGGAGGAATCAGACTCCCTGACTTCAGACTACACTACAAACTACAGTAATCAAGACAATATGGTACTGGCACAAAAACAGAAATATAAATCAATGGAACAGGATAGAGAGCCCAGAGATGAACCCACGCACCTATGGTCAACTAATCTATGACAAAGAAGGCAAGGATATACAATGGATAAAAGGCAGTCTCTTCAATAAATGGTGCTGGGAAAACTGGACAGCTACATGTAAAAGAATGAAATTAGAGCACTCCCTAACACCATACACAAAAATAAAGTCAAAATGGATTAGAGACCTAAATGTAAGACTGGACACTATAAAACTCTCAGAGGAAAACATAGGAAGAACACTCTTTGACATAAATCACAGCAAGATCTTTTCTGATCCACCTGCTAGAATAATGGAAATAAAAACAAAAATAAACAAATGGAACCTAATGAAACTTCAAAGCTTTTGCACAGCAAACTAAACTACAAACAAGACAAAAAGACAACCCTCAGATTGGGAGAAAATATTTGCAAATGAATCAATGGACAAGGGATTAATCTCCAAAATATATAAACAGCTCATGCAGCTCAATATTAATAAAACAAACAACCCAATCCAAAAATGGCCAGAAGACCTAAATAGACACTTTTCCAAAGAAGACATACAGATGGCCAAGAAGCACATGAAAAGCTGCTCAACATCACTAATTATTAGAGAGATGCAAATCAAAACTACAATGAGATACCATCTCACACCAATTAGAATGGGCATCATCAGAAAATCTACAAACAACAAATGCTGGCGAGGGTGTGGAGAAAAGGGAACCCTCTTGCACTGTTGGTAGCAATGTAAATTGATACAGCCACTGTGGAGAACAGTATGGAGGTTCCTTAAAAAACTAAAAATAGAATTACCATATGATCCAGCAATCCCACTACTGGGCATATACCCAGAGAAAACCATAATTCAAAAAGACACATGCACCCCAATGTTCATTGCAGCTCTATTTACAATAGCCAGGACATGGAAGCAACCTAAATGCCCATTGACAGACGAATGGTTAAAGAAGATGTGGTACATATATACTGTGGAATATTACTCTGCCATAAAAAGGAACAAAATTCGGTCATTTGTAGAGACGTGGATGGATCTAGAGACTGTCATACAGATTGAAGTAAGTCAGAAAGAGAAAAACAAATATTGTATATTAATGCATAAACGTGGAACCTAGAAAAATGGTACAGGTGAAGCAGTTTGCAGGGCAGAAATTGAGACACAGATGTAGAGAACAAACGTATGGACACTAAGGGAGGAAAATGGTTGGGATGGGGGTGGTGGTGGTGTGATGAATTGGGAGATTGGGATTGACATGTAGACACTAATATGTATAAAATGGACAACTAATGAGAACCTGCTGTAGAAAATACATAAATAAATAAGAAAAGAAAAGAAAAGAATAATCTAATGTTATACCTTAAGGAACTAGAAAAAAAAAAGAGTAAACTGAAACCAACATTTTATTTATCTCCACTCTAATCTTTATTATTTCCTTCCTTTTGCTAACTTTGGTTTTAGTCTGCTCTTATTTTTCTAGCTCCTTAAGGTATCACATTAGGTTATTAATTTGAGATATTCTCTTTTAATGTAGGCATTTGTGGCTATAATTTTTTGCATGTTGTGTTTTCATTTTTATTTAGCTAATTATTTTCTAATTTCCCTAGTGAGTTCTTCTTTAACCTCTTGGTTGTATAGGTGTGTGTGGCTTAATTTCCACATATTCGTGAATTTTCCAGTTTTCCTTCTTACATTGATTTCCAGCTTTATTCTGCTGTGATCAGAGGGGATACTTTATATGATTGCAGTCTTTTTAAATTTCCTGAGCCTTGAGATTTAGCAATGCGCTTTAACTGATGTTTAGCCATCTCATTAGTTTATTATTAAGCACCCTCCTAGTTGCTGTTTGTTTTTTTTAATTAGACTCCAGAGTTCCAATAAAGTTGATCCTGTCAGGTTTTACTAGTTTCATGGTTACTTCAGTGAAAGGACTGATTCTTGAAGTTTCCTACTCCACCATTTCTGTGATGTCACCCATCTCCCATGCTTATCTTTGCAGACATCTGTTACTTGACTTTCTTCAGAAGCCATCCCCATCTTTATCCTTACCTCCCAATTTTGAGCCAAATGCCCTTTTTTGGGGCTCCCTTTACACTGCACTTCCCGAAGACAAATAATTTTTTCCCTGAATTGATTTGGAAGTGAATGTATTCTGAACATCCCAACACTGGTAGAAGGTCTCCTTATTCATCCCCATAAATGTTGGATTAATGCAAGTTGCATGAGTGAATAAAGAAGAAACAGATTTATGTTCTCATGAACTTACTACAAAGCCAATTTATAGGTTGCTAATTGTTAAAGGATTATAATTAAAAAGTACTTAACAGGAAAGCTACTTTTAATGTAATTTAATCATTCTTGAGGACTTCAGAAGACACTTCAGAATCTCATGATACATTAGGTTGATGAGTAGAAACATCTTATCATTTAATATGACTACAGATTAGAAACTGTGGAGGATGGCATCTACTGTTGCTGAAAAGCACATTTTGAATTTATTGTAGTTAAATAAGTCATTTACATTAACTTGTTTGTCTTTGGAGACACATCTGTCTTCTGACAGATACGTTTATTTGATTATTTTGACTATATGATTTCCATAGAAACAAGCACTTGCTAGGTATTTGTTCATTGTATGTAAGTAAAGATTTATAACTTTCCCTTGTTTTTTTGCTTTTTAAAACTACTTGAAGCGAAATCTTATTTTACATTGGCTACTATTAGGAATTGTTAATGTGAGCACCAAAGCATGAAATGTTGGTCCAGGTACAGAAATCTTAAATATATTAAAGACCCGAAATGAATTGCTATTATATGGCTAAGGATACGCTATGCCTCAAATTGCATTTCGAAAACATAAGAATTACTTGCTATAACATCCTGACACACATGGTTAGCCAGGTAGATAAGTCTTAGTCCTACCTCCCAATACAGATTTATTAAGGACTCTTTTTGTATTCCTTGCCATGTTTCAATGTATCTTGCTTTTTTTACCTTTTAAAAAAGAAACACAAACAACAAAAAAACCACAAACTAAGAGCTCAATTATTTTTATGTTATTTAATTTATTTTTCAGTTAATTTTACAAGGAACTCTTGTTATAAATTGTATTGTTGCTCCTCAAGTTGTATTATTATTCCTCGAAACTAGTCAACTATAAGTCATTCATTGTACAGACACAGCATCAAAAGAAGTTAACAGAAGGACTAAACCCATGTTGCAAAGATTTCATATTGAAATATTACTTGGTTAACTCACAAACTTCTGTCTATCTTTCCCGGAGTAGGATAATGGAGTAAGAACCATTGACTATTTTCTTTTTTCCCTCTAATATTGTAAATTCTTGACAACGTATTATTAGTGGTGAAGGACAACATGTAAAAGTTATGTGAAAACACAAATAAGTACAAAAAGGAATGTTGTCATCATCTTTTTTTCTTCACTTAAAAACGTTGTTTTATTTGTGCCAAGTAGGCCCCACTTTCATAAACATTATAATTTACTCTTTTACCTAAGTTTATTTCCCAGTCTACGTTGAATATCTAGGAAGCTACAGCTACATTTTTCAAAAATATCAAAAATCCACATTACCAACTAAAAAAACTCAACATTTGGTTTCTGTAGCTGTATTGTAGTCTTTATTGTTGCTAAATGAGCACAGTTTTCTTCAGTAGGAAATTTTTTCTAATAGTTCACAAAATTTACAAATTCGTGGCATTTTTGAGATCTTATTCTATCCTAAATTTTAAATAAGAGTTTAAAATATTTATTTATTTACTTGACTGCATTGGGTCCTAGTTGTGGCATGCGGGATCTTTTGTTGCAGCGCGTGGGCTTCTCTAGTTGCGGCGTGTGGGCTTCTCTCTAGTTGTGGCATGGTCTCTAGAGCACACGGGCTCAGTGGTTGCACCACACGGGCTCTCTAGTTGTGGCACGCGGGCTCCAGAGTATGTGGGCTCAGTAGTTGTGGCATGCAGGCTCCAGAGCATGTGGGGTCAGTAGTTGTGGCACACAGGCTCCCTAGTTGTAGTGCTCCGGCTCCAGAGCATGTGGGCTCACTAGTTGCAGTGCACAGGCTTAGTTGCCCCACGGCATGTGGGATCTTAGTTCCCTGACCAGAGATCTAACCCATGTCCCCTGCATTGGAAGGCGGATTCTCAACCATTGGACCACCAGAGAAGTCCTTAAGTATGAGTTTTTAGAACTCCTTTCTTTACTTTGGTTTTGCCAAATATATAGTTGTATCTATTGTTTCAGAATTATTGTTGTTGTTGTTTTAATGCTGCATATTTTCTAGAGACCAGCTGGTGAATGATTTTGTATCTGATGCGTATGAGAGCCTATTGAAATTAAAATCCTAGTATGGAAATTACTCAGAGGAAACTCACCACAAATTTAAACATAGATAATACACCCATTAGAATGACTAAAACAAAAAATAGTAATAATACCAAATACTGGCATGGATGTGAGGAAAACTGGGTCTCTCGCGTATTGCTGGTGGAAATGTGGAACATGCCGCACTGATCTAGAAAATAATTTGGCAGTTTTTTACAAACTAAACACACTCACCATCTGATCCATCAATTGTGCTTTCGGGCATTTATCCCAGATAAATGAAAACTTATGTTTGTGCCAAAAAACTGTACATGAATGCTTATAGCGACTTTATTCCTAATAGCAAAGTACTGGAAACAACCCAAGTATCCTTCAGTGAGTGAAGAGTTCAACAAATTTGGTACATCCAAACAATAGAATACTACTCAGCAATAAAAAGGAGTGAATACATGCAACAACTTGAATGGACCTCCAAGGTATTATGCTCAGTTTAAAAAAAATGAAGCTCAATATGTTATTGGGTTGGCCAAAAAGTTCATTTGGGTTTTTCCGTAAGATGGTATGGAAAAACCCGAACAAACGTTTTGGCCAGCCCACATACAAAGTATTGATATATGATTCCTAAAATGATAAAATTATAGAGATGACAGATAGATTAGTGTTTGCCTGGTGATAGGGACAAGGGGTGGGGTGGAGGAAACACAAGAGAGTTCTTCTGTGGTGATGGAAAAGTTCTGTAAGTCGATTTTGGTGTGGTTACACAAATCTATACATAGGATTAAATTGCATAGAAGTGTCTACACACACACACACACACACACACATATGAATGCAGGTTGAAAAAATCATGAAAACTGAATAGGTCTATAAACTCACTGGCAGCAATGTATCAACCTTAATTTCCTCATTTTGATATTGTCCTACAGCTATATGAGATGTTTCCATTGAGGGAAGGTGAGTGAAGGGTACCCAGGACTCCACTGGTTTTGCCGCTTCTTATGAGTCTATATTGATTTCAATATTAAAAGACTTTTTAAGAGTAGCTGTAGCACAATTATTAAACACTATTAAACATTTAAAAATAGAACCAGCACTTCATACAATTGGCATTTAAAACAACCTTCTTTTCAGAGGCTTACTTCTAAAAGTCTTCAGTTTGAAGTGGTGATTTTTTATTTCAATTCAAGCATGCAGTTGTGTCGAAAAATATGGTCTGTGAACAGAAAAGCTTCAACTTTGCTCCTCCGCTCGGTTTTCTTCTTCTTAAAATGCCCTTTATTTGACCAAGAAGGATATCATTTCCCAAAGTACCGAGAGAGCCATATTTAACTTGAACAGCACTGTTCTTTTAGGTTATTAAGGCTGTTCAATTTTCACTATTTGTTGCTACCCTGAGTTGGAGACTCTTCTGAAACGTCAGACTGAGAAAACTGTACTAGTTCCAACACACACACACACACACACACACACACACACACATACACACACAGAGCAAAGCTTTGGAATTAGTGCAATCAATAACCTTTGAAAACAGAATTTAAAAGCAACAATTGAAAGCTAAGATGTATAAAACTATCTTGTGCCTTTTTTCTTTGAATATCAGCGTAACCAAGGAATCAAGAAACACACTACAGAGTTCAACTGAAAAAGCATTTATTGAGTACCTATATATCATAATCGTAATACCTTATAATGGCATGCATGTTATGCAGAGTGGCACAGGTTATAATGATGATAAAAGAGTCCACACTCTCCAAGGGATCTCCAATCTGCATCCTCCATATTGACAAATACCCTAGGTTTTATACTGGCACATTTAGTGAGAAGAAGCAAAGCATCATATAATACCAATGGTGAGAAAACAAAAAATCCAACAGAGTCAAAGGAAGAAATAGCTTAGCCGGCTTGGGTGAAAATAGGATAGGTCTCTGGAGAGAGACATCAAGGTCAGGAGAGGAATTGCAAGGCTGTGAAAATCAAAACCCTATGGACAGTGGTTTGTAGGACTACAGCCATATACCAAATAATAAAATGTATAAGAAATCGGAATTCCATAGACAGAGTTATCCTCTCTGTTCTCTGAATGGTACGGGATACATGTAGATAAAATAAATTAAAAAAAAATTCTGCCCAATTGTGGATAAAATTTGGCATTTTCAACAAAATATCCTATAGATATTAGATATCCTATATCTATTAGATAAATAGACATGGTGGCACAGATGTATGCTCAAAAGAAAAATCACCAGACTCCTCTCTTTTGTTCTCAGTTTTTCGTTTTTGTTTTGTTGTTGGAAAATATGTCTTAGAATTAGTGGATACTAATACATTCTCTAAATAGTTATATAAATAAAGGCTAATTATGGACTTCCCTGGTGGCGCCGTGGTTAAGAATCCGCCTGCCAATGCAGGGGACACGGGTTCGAGCCCTGGTCCTGGAGGATCCCACATGCCGCGGAGCAACTAAGCCTATGCGCCACAACTACTGAGCCTGCGCTCTAGAGCCCACAAACCACAACTACTGAGCCCACGCGCCACAACTACTGAAGCCCACGCGCCTAGAGCCTGTGCTCTGCAACAAAGAGAAGCCACCGCAATGAAGAGTAGCCCCCACTCGATGCAACTGGAGAAAGCCCGCGCACAGCAACGAAGACCTAACGCAGGCAAAAATAAATAAATAAGTTTTTTTTTAATTAAAAACAAAAGAAAGGCTAGTTATATTTTACTTTATTTGATTTGGACTACTTAATGTGCTACTTTTTATTGTTGATCGGGTTAATTCAGTTTTATTAAAGCCAACATTAAATTACCAGGAAAAATAAAAATCAAAAGGTTAATATGTTATTTTGAAATGTATTACAAATAAGGTGGATTAATGGATGGGTGAGAAGGATAGATAGATGTGTGAAAAATCAGTGTAAGAAAACGTTAAATGTAGAATCTAGGAGTGGGGATATGGGTGTTCACTATAAAAATCTTTCAATTTGTCTGTATGTTTGAAAATTTTCATAAAATTTTGGAAAGAAAATGCAAAAAAGGAAAAACATCAAAAGGACAACCAGAGATTTCGGTGCCCAGATAGATAGATAGATAGATAGACAGATAGATTGATAGATTGCTTCATTTTCTGAAATAATAAACTAGGGACTTTGTCAGTATTCTTGACCTCAAACAAATAGACTGCCAAATATTTCTCCAGCAAAGATGGTTTATTCAGGACCAACAGAGAATTGCAATTTAGCAAAGGAAAGAGAGCACTTCTTTAGAGGGAAAAGAAAGTTGGGAGGGCTGTGATAAACAAAGAGTCCATGGCTTTTCATTGGCTGAGTCCTTGCCAGGAAAGGAGTCTTTCTTCTTGCCATTGGGCTCTGCTCTCCTTGCAGGGCTTGAGAGCTCCCCCTTCTGGTCTCCCAACTCTATTTAATTGAGGGTTTCATTCATTAATTTTTTACAGTATACAGCAATTAAAAAAATGTTACAGAAACCGAAGCCTGGCATTAGAAACCTCAAATGTGGTTTCTAGGTAAAGGATAAAATGCTGGAGATTAGCTTTGGGAGTGGAAAGTATCCATTTATATGGAAATACCTTTTCCTGGCCCACCTTTACATTGTGTTATGCTTTGTCAGTATCTGAATGTTCTGGGCATATATTGTCACCTGGGGGCCCAGATCTGTCCGATAAGACTCTAACTCTCCAGGAGATCCAAATGATACAGGTTGGGCTTGCCTTCAGATGGAGAGCACAAGAACAGAAACGTAGCTACTTAACTTAAAGATCAACATGATATGGAACCAACCAAAAAAATACCTCACTAATGTTTATATCCAGTCATGAAAAAGAGCTTTCTGTATTTTTTTCTGATTTTGGTCCACACCATTTTAAATATTCTTTCCTCTTAAAGTCAAATTGGAATTTTCAGTGAGTCTAAAAAAGACCTGATTGGTTTAGAATTGATTAACCTAGGAGTATTCACTGCTTATCGTATTCAAGGTAAATAGCACTTGATTATCGGTTGATTAGTAGCTCCTCTGAATTACTGCAAGCATTTCTCTTCACATTCAACATTGGATCCATCTTCCAAAGTTCCCAGAACTGCAAAGCTTCAGATTCCTGAAGAGGGTGCCTTGACAGTTCCATTGCTTCTAAGCAGGCCTGGATCTCAGAAATCCCAGACAAGTTGATATTGATCCTTTTTAAAAAGTTATGTACAAAGGAAGTGTTTCTGCAAACCTCCTTCAGAAACAGGGTCAAATAACCAGTTGGAAAATTTTCTAAAGGTGTCACATTAAACTTTAATAATACCTTCATTTTTATGGGGTTTTAACTTTGGAAATTGCTTTCACATGCATTATCTCATTGCATGTTCTATTTCATTGAAACAGTGTCTAGGTTTTAGGGCTAAATTGCAATGACATAGATATCAAAATGTTGACAAGGACAATTCAAGAAAAATGATTACTACTATGCCAAACAGAAGTATTGACAAGGAACTGACTGACTTTAAGATCAAGTACTACAGTGTGTTCAGATTCTGATGGTTCCTTTAGCCTGCTGCCCTACTGCTGGAGCTTTCTCAGAGCCATTTCACCTTTTTTTTTTCAAGGAGGAAATGAGTCACTTCTTTTTGTCTCCTTCCATCCTTCTTATTTCTGATTTTCTTTTTCTTTTCAATCAATCTCCAGGTGAGCCCGACCCCAGGCTGCATCCGTGCACTCATGAAGATGCTGTACTGCCCTTACTGTCGGGGACTCCCCACGGTGAGACCATGCAACAACTACTGCCTCAATGTCATGAAGGGCTGCCTGGCAAATCAGGCTGATCTCGACACCGAGTGGAATCTGTTTATAGGTAAGGAGCGGCTCAGCGGATCCAAGGACAGGGGTGTGGGAACAGCAGGCGTTCGTGGTACCTGATGGGCAGGTCCAAACTGGTGATGACTTGTAGAGACTAGGAGGATTAAAACAAACACAGGTGCGTGCGCGTGCACACACACACACACACAGAGGCGCGCGCGCACACACACAGCGTTTAGCAAATTATAAATATATTGCATTTTTCTTTATTTTTTGTAAACCTGAAAAATAAGACTTCCTGGTCTGTTGTGAAGGACAGTCCTGTTAAAGATTGTACGAACCAGCTGTACTGAATTAGCTGATCTCTCTGATGAAGATAAAAGTAATCTTGTTGAATTTCTGGGAGCTCCTGTGAGTAAGGGACATTTTAGAAAAGAATCTTGTTTTAAGAAAAAGCCCACAGTACTGTCTCTTTCTTATTTGTAGTATCTCAACATAGTCACAGATATTAGTAAACAATTCCTTCCTTAAACATCTATGATGAAAATAACTCAATATTTTTGCTAAAATATGCAGATTTTCTTCCTCAGTCTCTAGAGAAGAATGTTTTCAGCACAGCAGCATGAAACAGCCTTCCTGTCTTTAGAAGGGAGGAAGGAGGGAGGTGGGGAGATACAGGGAAGTTCTGTGAATCGCCACTGTGGTCTGGAGTGGCAGAAACCACTCATGGGTCTGCGCTGCCAACAGATATTTCCCAAATAGCTATCCAAGGATGAAAGGACAAATTTCATAGGTAGGCTTCTCCCAGGAAAATACACAGACCTTGAAAGAGTAAATGTGTTTTCTCCCCCTCTGTCAAATGGCCTTCAAATAAAAGTACTTTCAATTGCTTTTACTGGGATTGCATAGTGACAAGCAGAGTGCTGCCAGTAACAGTGGCACTCGTCAGCCTCAGAGGGACTAAGTTATTTATGCAAACCTCTAAACCAGAAGGCTTGAGTAAAGTCTTCTGACATCTAAGATTTGGGTAGGAAAGGAAAAAGATGCATCGGAATGCAAAGAAACCTTAGCCCACCGTGCAAAAACGCGCATTCAGCCTTGGCGTCAAAAGCCATTACCTGACACACTATTATGCTTAGGAAGCCCAGAGAAAACTGTTTTGAAGTTTTAGAAAAAAGATTTTAGAGTGGGTAGATCCAAATGGAAGTCATCCAACAAAATCTCAGAAATCATTACAGAGAGAATAAACTGATGTATTCTTCTCTCTCCCTTCAGTGGGAGGACAAAATCCTTTTGTATGATCTTGGGTTACCTCATTTGAGAAATGAAGGAGTTTTTTAAAAGTTAATCATTAAGGTACCTTTCTAACTCAAAAATGATATGATTCTTTGCTACGATTTTTGTTCTTTGCTAAGATTTTGGAGAGAAGTATGAATATTTTTTAAAAAGTAAGCTTGATCTTCTAAAATATGAATTTACATGAATTTTGGCAAAGACGCTACCTAAATAATGCTAATTAAAAAATACTCTCATCCTTCATTAGTCTACTCAATTCAAAAGGAAAAAGTAATTCAAATGTATTATATTGGTATAATCATATTGTCACTTGCATACGTAAAGCCTAAACTAAAACAATTTTATAAATCATTGAGAGTGGTAAAATTAAAACAAATCTGTAAATTAAATGCAAACTATAAATAAAAAAAAACTTAACGTTACCCAAAAAAGTACTCTCATCAAGAAATCTAAAAAGATTTACCTATTTAGAAAAACAGGTAAAACCTCATAGCATCACCACTCTTGAGTCATAAAGATTATTCATACGGTTTGGTTGAAACTGCCATAATTCATAACACAGTTAAACTGTTTTGGTCAGTTTGCAATCTATTGATGAAAGTAGGCATGTGGATTTTGTTAAGTAGAGCAGGACATGATTAAAAATGAGAATATGGGCTTTTTAACTTGTAAGAGCAACAGTGACTGCTTAATTGGCTTTTTTTTCTCAGTCCTGGCTGGGTATTTGACGTGAAACAAATCCTTATACTTCAATCAACTGGGTTTCCTAGATGCCAGTTTGATGTGAAATTGAATATCTGGAAAATTATTTCATTTAAAAACCTAAAATTTGAACCCAGCCTATGTTGGAGTACCTGATGTTGTACCATACATTGGAAGGGAACCTCATGGTAATCCTACCATCTTAATATATTTCATACCTCTTGCTCCCCTATCTCATTTTTTATTTGTCCTAGAGATCGCTAAGAAAATTCTTCCAATTTTCTTTCTTTGGGTTTTCCTATGGCATTGAGAATTGACCACCCACCTAGACTTATAGGGCAAAATATGTTCTTACTAATACTTGTCCGGATGTGAAGTGTTAGTTCACGAATTCAGTACGTGAATTAGTCAAATGTGCCAGGTCCATTTCCTATACAGATACATCCAAGATGACAGTGTTCATGAATGCAGCAGCAAAAGATCAGTGAGCAAATCAGTAATTCAACAAAAATTATATATAATAGCCCTCTCTCTGATTAGCACCTGCATCCTATCACTCCTGGGCTCCCAGCATCTTGTCATCAAACCCTTTACTCCTACTGCTGTCAATTGCACGTGCTGTCTCTGTCTGCTACGTTAATGTCCTAGTTTATACATTTTTAATACATGGTCATCTAAAATGTTAACAGTGACATTCAGGCAACCATCAATAAAAACAAAGATCGAACTGGTGGCACATTCTCATCATCTTTAATTATGAATTAATTGAAAGTGATTTGTAACGATTTAGAATTCAGTTGGTGTCTGCATCATGTCAAAAGAAAGGCACTCCACTGATAAAATGAAATGTTTTAAGTGTTCAAGTAAAAACCCCAGTGGTATTCCATTCAGTTCTGAGGTCCTGTAGTTTTTTTTTTTTTTTCTTTTTTGTTTTTTTTAATCCTAGGGGAAAAATAAATCAGGAGTTCTACTTGGGATATATTTTCATAGTCTGAGGGAAAACGGTTTGTGGGCAGAACGCAGTCGTTTCGGTAATGTCCTGTGGTTCTTTTGAGTGTTTGGCATTGATACCAGCATTCCACAGATAAGAGTTGTTCCATTGGACAAGGGACCACGTTGCAGATTACACCTAGCTTGTGAGCACAAAAGTTAAGGCTGAAGTTACATTTATATGGCTATAATAAATCTTGCTTCTACTTAAAAATCTAGGATATGTGGGAAAGCCTCCTCCTAACATCTGGTACCTTCTGTAACTAGAGAATAGAATGGACTGAGAATTAGAAAGGAAAAAAAAATGGTTTTTCAGTATTAGGAAGCAAATGTTGGTGAGACTAAAGATGGATTCTGTGTTGTTCTGTAATTTTTTTATTACTGAAATGCTGTAGGATACTTATTACTGTAAGTAAAAGGCAAAATGATCTCTATAGTTCCATATAAAAGTGAGACCTTAACGTGTTTTTTCCCAACATGGGAGCTTAAGTTTTCAGGTTATCCCAGTTAGTGAACGCTTATACTCTTAACATATTAATTCAACTCATTATATTGAGTAAGCTAGACACGTACATTTTTTTGCCCTCAGGGAATTTGATGTAGTTAAATTAATTAATTATCAACTGTGATGAAGTGTTATGAAAATAGAAGCACGGGATGCTAAGTTTCTCCTCAGCGGGGGAACTTAACCTCATCCGGGGGGTCAGGGAAGCCCTACCTTGCTAAGTATAGAATAAAATACTTATTCTATTGAATAAGTATTGAATTATCATTGTCAAACATAGTTGATGTTGAGCAGCCGTAATATATATAATTGTGACATTATAGGCCCCAAGTATTAGCAAGTCCCCGTGACGATTTCAATAGGTCTAGCGCGGTCTATCAGCGGTTCTTAAATACTTCGTTTATTTTTAACACGTTTTATGATCAACTCTCACCACCACCGCTGCCACTGACTTGAAATGATAAGATTTGGAAAAATGTGTGTTCCTTTTTGTCCAGAAAAGGTTGAGTTCTCTGGTCTATTGGTACCCTCTAATGAGGGAGAGACAGAAGAGCAGTATTTTTAATTTAAGCCTTTAGGCCTTGGGCACTCGTAGATCAGACAAACCAGTGATATCAAACTTTCTGGGCTTTCTTCCTCCTTTCAAACCAATCAATTACTAAAGTCTCAAGACAGAAAACTGGCAGGAGAACACAAACAGAAAACCCAGTGTAAGTACCACATCTGTGCCAGGCCAAGAGACAATGCAGTGTGTACTGTTCATTCATCCTCTCGTTTATTCATATATACAGCACATGTTTGCTGAGTGTCTAGCATGGATCTTGCTCTGGTGTAAGCATTGGAGTAGAGAAGATAAGGCCCTGCCTGCTGGGAACAGGACTCCATATATATGTTCTTTGAATGGAATAAATGGAAACAAGTAGGCAGAGGAATGGACAGGAATGCAGGAAGAGGCTGTTCTGTTTTACTTTGTAAGTCTACTCTTTTAATGGAAGTATGACTAATTCAGTCATTTAAAAAGTGCATATCCCTGTTGTTAACGGACTCTATGAGTGCAGGGATGGCAGAAACAAATCAGATAATGTGCCTGGTTCTTTCATTGTGACAGCTGCTATCAAGTTGTAAATTAGAGCCAGCCGCAAGGAAGCTGTGTTAGGTCAGTCAGAGGACTCGTGTTGTATTATAAATGGCTGTTTGGGGGCGCGGATGACTTTCTTAGGACCTGTAAGAGTTGTTTTATCCTCAGGGTATTCAGTGTATTCACAACTTTCTATCTGGGGGAAATGTTGCTAGATAAACATGTATCGTTTCTTATAAGTAAACTTGGGTTATCTCTTTATAAAATGTACAGGACTGTGAGATGTTGCATTTCAGAAGGATATAAAATAAACACAAGGAGCTATTTCAAGCGTTTGTATAAGATACTCCTTTCAAAGACTTTCTTAAGCATGAAATCCTATAAATCTGATGCATGTTTTAGTTATAAAGAATTCCGTAGTAAATGTGATATGACTGTGGCTGATATATCCTGAAATGCCGTGTTTCAAAAACCTCTAGACCCTAAACATAGAAAATTATTTCAAGAACTGTAGCTAGCAGCAAGCTCTCAAGGCTTCTTCATCTCTACTTTGTATAGAGCAGACAAGAGCCTATTCAATAATACAGGCCAGAAACTCAACTCTTAAATTGAGGAACAATATAGCCAAAGCAATTATGGTAGAACCTGATCTCACTGTTAGCTATAGAACTTACTTTTGCCCTTGTGCGTTCCTAGAAGCACCAAGAAAGATTTAAAAAAAAAAACAACAGAAACACTTTATTTTCTATCAGTTGAAATCTAACCCCTGTCAAACCTCTGCCTTCCTTTTATAGTCATTGATTCAATATTCCTCATTTCTCATGGACATTTATCATATGCTGTGTTCTCTCTGTAATGCTGGCAGAATGCATAAGCAATGCTAACTACTCACTGAGAAAAAGAAAAAAGAAAGAAAACAGTTGGCTGGTACCCAGCAGCCTTTCACGAGCAGCATTTGTTATCAATTTCCTACATTTAGAAAGCGGTTTACTTCTGAACTCTGCATACGTGAAAATATTTCTCTGTGGCACAAGAGGGTTAAAGTCTTAAGGGTGGTATAATGTATGGGGTGATTCAGCAAACACAGAGGGAGGCATTTCCTGACCTCTGAACACTTACTAATACTGATCAGAAACTCAGGGGATTCATGGGACTTGAATTTCCATTCTGAATCAAGCAGATTTTCCCATGGATCAAAGCAGGCAAAGCACATGAAACCTAAAATTCCTTGGTGTAACAGACAAGCAGCCCTTCTAAGGTATGCATATGTGTTTCCCTGATCCCCAGTGCCAACTCCTGTTCGTCCATCTCTTCCAGTTCGCACATACTCAACTTCTATACAATTTATAATTATAGTTATTCCATTTTCTACTTACTGATGACGATAAATGATATTCTAAATTAGAGTTTCAAGCTGGAATTCATGGTACAATATAATATGACACTAAGCAATGGTCTGTAACATGGCATACCTATTTTTGCAAGTATAAAATTCTTTAGGATATAAAATGTTCCATTTATAATGGGAATTTCACTGAAATACCTCTCCTGCCTTATCATGCTCTCCAATTTCAATGAGAACCAGTTACAGAAGGATTTCGTTTACCAGGAGAAAGCAGAGCACATCAGAATTATTCAACGTGGCTCGAGAATTGCCTTTGTGTTTGGGATTTTACCTTTTGCTTTTAATTTACACTTCAATTTCAGGGTTTCCTAAAGATAAATGGTTTAATTTGATAATTATTTCAAAAAGTACTTGTGTTTAATAATCAACATCTGATTTTAGTAACATGATCGTTTTCACTGTCATGTTTTCAAGTTCAAACTATAACACAAGATGTCTGGCTTTGGGCATGCCAAGAGAAAATATTTGATGATTCTTTAGAATGGGATTCAACAGATTCCAAGTTAAATAGATCCCAGAAACCCAGGCAAAAATCAGACACTACCATTAGCCCGGTGACATGCTTAGCAATTCTGATTTCAGGAGATGAGAGAAACATGAGGTAGAAGAAAGCGTTGTGCTGTAGAAGCTAGAAAATAAGAAATATAGATAGGGTGACGTTAGTGGATTGGTAAAGAAAACACTAAAACACGTGACTGTTTACAAATAGCAAACTTATAACACGTCCCAAGGCCACTGCGACCTAAAAGTCCTTCATGTGGTGACCTGTTTAATAGAATAAAGGAGTGGGGGAAGTTACCTCCTGAAGTATTGAGATCACTCTAAAAGTCCTGATTAGTAGCTAAGATGAAAATCTTTATTTTAACCCAAATAAGAAATCCTTGTATAATGTTGCTGTACTTTATTAAAACATCTTAATAACAGTAGTGTTCAATGAGGGTACTTGGACTTCATTTCTCAAAAACATAACATTTACATTAACATAGATATAATTAAATCTTAAATAGAAGTATGTTAGATAGAAGAATCAATAGATCCTCCAATTGCTCTAAAAGTTCCTTTAATTCATGATTATCTCAAGAGTAGAACTGCTGATCACGTCTTAATGTTTGAGTCACTTTTGAAATTAGTTTTGATTTTCCTCAGACTGTTTCTTTAACACTAAAAAAGTCTTTTTGAATCATTCTTTTCATCTTCTTTTCTTTGTGGATTGTTTATTATGAGCAACCTCCAAGGAACCAGGGGAGAAGCCAGATTAGAAGAGACGGGCCTGTGAATTATTCTGATGGTTAAAAACAGGTTTTCATTGGTTACTCTAAAAGGGAAATGGGTATAAATGTCCTTGGGAGTAATTTAAACTTTTGAGAACCTTCATGGTCTGTGAAAACTGTGAACTTGTAAGTCACTTAAAAATATTGTTTCGGGCTTCCCTGGTGGCACAGTGGTTGAGAGTCTGCCTGCCGATGCAGGGGACATGGGTTCATGCCCCGGTCCGGGAAGATCCCACATGCCGCGAGCGGCTGGGCCCATGAGCCATGGCCGCTGAGCCTGCGCGTCTGGAGCCTGTGCTCCGCAACGGGAGAGGCCACAACAGTGTGAGGCCCGCGTACGGCAAAAAAAAAAAAAAAAAAAATTGTGTCTACAGATGTTTGGGAAGATAGCCAGGAGAGAATTTAAATTAAAATAGAGCATGAAATATGCCTTGTCCTTCAAACAACAGCTTATATATAAATCCCACATAAAAAAAAGATATGTCCTCGATTTTTTTCTTTGCATGGATTTAAATAATTTGCTACATTAAGAATTCCTTTATTATGACCTCTGAAGAAGTGAAAATTAGAAAGAGAAATGAAAAATAAGTCATTGAATATATGACATTACCCCAAGAAGAGATATATCTATAAGTATCACATTTTTATTCTTTAAGGTGCAGGGATCTTCTAGAAAGAAAGATAACACTGATAATTAAATGTCAAAAAAAAAAAAAAAGGTCAGTATTCACCACTAAAATCTCAATGCTCAGGAAATTAACTGATTTAATGAGAGGCCTAAATATAATATCAGATGGAATAAATAAGCTGGTAGATGTGAGAGAGTTTTGGAAGTACTCTTGGGTTGCCAGAGCTGATGTGGTTTTGAGATTGACTGAATCAGAAAGTGACTCCTGTCTTACCTCGGCCCTACATCTATCTCCCATAGCGTCATACCAGCTTGAAAAAGTCACGTCTCCCAGAGGAAGCAGAACCATTCTTACGTAAAAGAGTTTGTTGACTTCAAGAAGGAGAGTATTCTCAGAATCCATGACAATCAGCTGGGGAGGGCAGTTTGGAGCCCTTGATCTTATTACTTACCGATAGGTCTCCTGATTTTCTAAATTCAACGTCCTAGACTTTTTTTAGATTAGTTCTTTATCTTTAACATAGTTTAGTGCTCCAGATTCTTCTGTGTTAACATAGTCATAGCAATGTATTCCGTAGTCCAAAATCTATGTGTGACACCCAACCAGATGGGAAAACTGAAATCACCGATAGTCCTAAGAGTGTTAGGCAGGAATAATTCTACAAATACAGTGCACAGTGCACTTTTAAGGTGTGGATCGTGCTAGGAGCTGACTTCTAGAAGGTAACTCCGCAAAGTGAAATATATATGCATACATCCCTTCATTCATCAGCCTTGTAGTATTTTCTGTTGAATTGCTGTGTCTGAATATAAAATATTTGGCAAGTTCACGGTGACCCGATTTAATATATGCGTAATACTGCCATTTATTGGTTGAAGATGCAAATCTGTACTCCTCAAGGTTGTCCATGAGAGAATGAATGTTCAAGTGTGCCTTGCTATTTACCTGCAGTTATAGTATCCAAATTCTAAAACTATGAGAGAGTTGTAAGAAACTTTATTCCCCTTTTTGGGTGGTTCTGGGTTCCATTTGGAGAACATGACATGCGTATAACAATAGCTAACATGTATTGGACATTTACTTTCTATCAGGCAATATTGTAATCTTTTTACACTTTGCATCCTTACCACAAACCTATGAAGTGGTCAATATTATGATTTCCATTGTACAGATAAGTGACCTGTCCAAGGTCATCCAACATGCAATGCCAGGATTTGGCTTCAGAGCCCAGGTTTTACTAAGTGTTTAGGAAGTAACTCTTAGTCTCTGGCTATATGGATTGATGGGTATATTGGGAGAAATTGAGTATTTACTCTTGCCGGCACTGTCCAATAGGATTTTTTGCATCAGTGGAAATAATCTAGGTCTGAGCTGTCCAGCACAGTATCACTAGCCACATGTAGCTATTGAGTACTTTAAATATGTCTAATGAGACTGATCAACTGAATTTTTATTTTATTTTATTTTGATTAATTTAAATTTAGTCACATGTAGCTTTTGAGCACTTAAAATGTGACTAATATGTCTGAGGAGCTAAATTTCTCGTTTCATTATTTTAATTTATTTTAATCTCTCTAAGTGGTTAGGGCTTACTCTATTGGACAGTGCAAGTTTAGACCATTAAAACACCTATAATTTCCATCACATGGCTCAGCATCTGAATATGTCCAGTTCTCTTCCAAAAGGTGTTTATTAGATGCCTTTTTTATGCTTAGATCAAGACTGGGCATATGGTGGACACAAAGGAAATAAAAACTGTACTACCCAATCCTGAGAAATTTTAATTTTCCAAAGAGAAGAAAAGTGTGCTTTCAAAGTGGGAGTTTGGTTAAGTGAAGACCACATAGTTGCAAGCAGTAGTCCTTGAATCACTGCATGAATTTGAATCCTGACTCCAACATATATTATTGTGTGTGACTTGGCGAACATTATTTAACCTTCATAAATCTCAGGTGTTTTCTCATCAATAAACTGGAGATAATAGAACCCACCTCTTAGCTTTGTGAGGATTAAACTAGATAATGTATATACATACATCTGAAGGATAAGACATGTCCACAAAGGTGGCACTGAAGGAGAAGCCATGTGGGTTTCTGTTCAGGTAAATAACCTATGAAGGTATGAGCAGAAAATAGAAAGTAGGGAATAGAAAGCAACAGAGTAGGCAAGGAGACAGTGGAAGATCAGGGTACTAGAATCATGCATACAAAAGAGGTAACAAGGGCAGGCTGAAAACCACAGGAAAAATGGTAAGAGGATAGTTAATCAGGAAGAATTGAAGGGACAAGATTAGAGAAAGTGCACCTCATCACAAAAGCTTCTTTTTATGCCTGTTTCTGGGTTTGCCTTAGCTCCTGGGAGGCAGAATCCATCCCAGTAGAGAGGACCTTGCTATTGCTCAGGTGAATAAGCACTTGGTGACACTAAGATGAAAAAACAGTGGTGCAAAGGTAAGAATAAGCATGATGTGCTTAAGTGCTTGTGAGGAAACCAGGCAAGCTGAAATAGACATGCTTGCTGGTGTGTACTGGAAGGTAGGATTGGTCAGGACTGAATCGTTGAAGCCTTGAAATTCAGGCCAAATACTTGACTTTCTTTTGTCTTGTAGGCAATGACAAGTCACAGGGCATTTTTATCCAAAGAATGGCAGGATCTAAGCAATAGTCTGGCATCAGATAAAGGATGGATAAGACCACTGGTAGTGAGACTGTCACCTAAGCGTGGCATGGGAGGAGAAAAGAAGACAGCACTAATGATAGAGGTGAAAGTAAAAATTTATAGGACTTCATGGCTAAATATAGGCAACTAAATGTAGAGGGTAAAGAAAGAAACACATCAGATCTACGATAAACCTGTGAAAGAAGGAGGGTGCTGTCAGCCAATAGAAAAGCTAGCTCAGGACATGGCAAACATGGATTTCTTCCATCTATTTAGTGCTTGTTGGACTTGAGAAACAGTGGTCCCCAAAATAGGAATGTCCAATTGAATGCTGAAAATAGTAGTGTTTTATGTTCCTAGAACAGGAGACAGGGATGCCAAGAACCATTGGAGGGTTTCCACTCCAAATGATTCCGTAGCCAACTTCCCTAATCAACTCTGTCAGATTGTGTCCTGAATCCCTTCTTGTGGGTACCACACAGGTGCCTGCATGTTCTCCCCCTGTGAGATTATACTATCTTTACCCCTAAATGTTAAACATTTAACAGCCGGCTCATCAATGTGAATTCTCAGAACGAGCCTTTTTCTGTACTCCCCAACCTCTTTAATCAAGTGTAGTTAGAATGTCAACTGTGTAAATATGTGAATGCTTAGCGGGATGAGTCAATGGAAACATGCATTGATTGCTCCCCAAGATATATTTTCTCACAATTCAGGAACCCCTTGATGGTCATATTTATCATATATATTGAGATTTTATCATTGCAGTCAATCCAAGAGGAAAGTATTTTCTATTGGCTTTGACTTTTGCCATCCTCCATGCATGAAATCTAGGGTTACTTTGTTCATTTCTGGCCAATGCCAAGTTCTGAATTTCATATTGAGGCATGGAATTTGTTAATTTTATAAAAACAAAACCGTGCCTCTAGGGCATTCATTTCCTTCGCTGGCAAGAACGCCATGTATTAGAAAGCAGCCCCTTCATTGCATACCATATGGTACAGCTGTCACCAATGAAAACTCAACTTGTAAGGACCAATGTAATCTATTCATTAGTTTCTGAACATGGAGTCCCCCCTAGGAGCAAGGCAAACACACACAATGCAGCTTTTGCAATGCAACATTGGAAGGAGCAGTGAGTTTTTTTTTTTTTGTTTTTGAATCTCATAGTGCCAAGTTACTGATTTAAGAATGCCCTAGAGTATAAATTATTTCTCCAAACCCCTATAATGACTTTTGTCAAATGCCTTCTGCTTAGCCCATTAAAGGTGAAAACCATGAAATATTATTTGATTTGTAACCCAAGAAAATGCCCTAAAACCACCTGTCCCTCTTTGGAAAGCCGCCAGAATAAAGTGAGAGTAAAGGTCGCGTCTGAGAACAATCATTGGAGGTTGCAGCATGTGGCTCTGATCAAAGGTTGAGCCCATGGCTACATGTAGGCTTCCAGTCTCTTTGGGAGGATTTCCATTTATTTTTCTTAACCCACATAGGAATCCTGGGTTTTGAGGTCAACATTTCAAATAGTTTAATAGTGGCCATACAACATTAAAAAAAAAAAAGAAAAAAACCTGATGTTGAATTGTGTTGAATAGTTATCATGTTTTCCTTTGAATTTGATTTGGAGAAGCTGATTTCAGGATACATTTAATTTCCATGTGGAATTGGTAGATATTAAACTCCACTTCTCCTGAGTGCCTCGGGTATTTTTTAAAAATCACTTGAATTCTGCTGTGCCATCCATCGATTCCTATACATTTCATCAGTGATCACTGGGCATCGGATTGCCAGTGTTCATCACAAGCTTCTTAAATTAACCTGCAACGTGTAAGACAAGAAAAGTTGAATTTAAAGCTACATCCGGGCATTTTTTTAAGACGCAGAAATTAACAGCTTGGAAATGCAGAGTCATAAAGTTTAAGGATCATTTGACGAATTGATTATAAGATAAAAATCAAATTATTTTATCTGAAACTTCTTAATCTGGCAGAGAAACATGAGCGATGCTATGATGGTTTAGGAACGCGCCCGTGATCCTTCCTGATTAACTGTGTCCATTTATACAGGAATGTTGCAGTAATCTATACTAACTGAGAAAAGGACATCAGCATTATATTATCGCCTTCTAGAAGGCATTCGGGAACTTATTTAAGATTTAGGCTTGACTTTTTACTGACTACTTATTGGCTGTCAGGTAATATTATATCTGATATTTTTATACTTTAAGAAATGAGCCATACTTAGCGTGTCATTTTTGCTTAGAGTGTTTCTTTATTTCATTTAAGTATCTTAACATTCTCCTGAACATACAAACTCTTTTTGTTGATCATTTAAAAAGACACTTTTAGCTAAGCCTTTAGTTGAATGAATAAAATTCCAAATTAGAGGATCTTACATACCAGGGGTTTAATATATGTATATTGCATTAAGCTTGACAAGTGGGTTTTGTATACTAGAGACTATGATAAAGAAATGGCTTTACAAATGGTTATTCTCCAATTTTGATCTGCTTGAAATCGAATTATTTTTTAACATTTATTTTGAAATAATTTTTGACGTACAGAAAAGTTGCAAAAATAGTATAGTTCACATATACCCTTATTCGTTTTATCCTAATGTTAACAACATACATACGTAACCATATAGTACAACAGTCAAAACCAGGAAATTAACATCGATAAATAATTATAGATATATTGATATACTATATATTTATACTATTTATACTATACTATTTATACCATACTATTTATAGTATATTGATATACTATATATAGATATACTATTATTAACTAAACTACAGATCTCATTCTAATTTTACTAGTTTACCTTTTTCGTGTTTTGGGATCTAATTCAGGGTCCCACATGCATTTCGATGTCTTCTCTTCTCATTCTCTCCCAGTGTGTGACAGCTTCTCCACTTTCCTTGTCTTTTATGATCTTGATACTTTCAATGAGGACTAATCAGCTCTTGAGCAGATTTATTCTCAAATAATATTTTTTAATGTTGGGGAAACATTTTTATTGTTTCCTAAACTCGCATAATGTACCTGGACTTCATCACAAATGTTTTCCTGTAGTAGAGTTCTGAGAAATAAGTAGGAGCATGCGAAGACTACTGTAATTACTGCAATTATGGAAAAGTAATTTACTGGCTGTATAAATTGAACAGATTTCAAATAGAGCGGATAGGCCGTAAAAAGCGAGCAGGATATTGAAAATAAATATTTTGGGAGCTGGGAAATTGCTGATTAAATGCACATACCAAACGTAAATATTTTGCTAACGTTTGTATAACTTAGTTTCTTAAAACTAAAACCATAAGATTTTTTTTTAATTAAAGAAAATCAAATAGGTGCTAAGACGATCGAATGTCTGCAGACATCATTCCTCCTCTTGTCCATCTGGTAGATATGAGACACCTAAAAAAACTTACATTTTGTGATAACTGGGTTAAAATTAAGCCAAAAAAAAAAAAAACCTTGCAGAATTCTTTCTAAATTTATAATTAGTTAAAGCCCATTTAGGGATGATTCATTGTGGGAAATGGTGAAAATATTTAAAAGAGGTGGGGAGCATGATAGAGGAAAAGATCACGAAATCTGGTTCCAGAAAGACCTAAAGTAAAGCCCCAACTCAGCCACTTGTTAGTTGTCTAGAAATCTGTGGCCTCCAGCATTCACAGGTTCTTGTGCTAAAACCAGGTGGTTTTCCAAGAAAATAGCACTACCCCGAGGTATGTCCTCTGCCAATGCCATGTTCACATCTGCACAAGCAAAACCTCCCAAGGGGCCTGTAAGCTTCAGAAGAGGATGTCAGTAACATGAATTACCTAGATTCACAACAGCAAGTTCTTCTGCATTATTTTATTTAATCATCAAAACAGTCCTAAGAGACAGGTGAAATTATTGTCCCCATTTTACAGAGCAGGAAAGTGAGCCTCAGAGAACTCCAGGTCACACTGCCCTGAAGTGGTGGAGCCAGGGTGCCAGGCCAGGTTTGTCAGAAGCAAAGCCCACGTTTTTAATGGGTAGGCTGTGCGGCCCACCCAGAGGAGAGCCAGAGAAGGTAGGTCTGCTGCCAATCACAGACATAGAGAAACTGGCCTCCACATTCCATCCACAGCGGTAACTATGAAGTCACTTTTTAGTTTGGTTTTTGATCAAAAAATAACATTTACAAAATGTTGCACACAGGCCCCTTAACCTTTCAGCTTAGATAAGATGTCTTCTGAATTATAAGACTGAAACCTGGTGGGCTATATCACTTTGAACGCTTGTAGAATTACTTATACAACACTATACTCAGTCTGATCAGCAGTCTGCAGTGAAGTTCTTCTAAGAACCGTCGGAGTTGAGCTCACTACTGAGCTAATTATGGAGATGCCCTGGAGAAAGCATCCCACCATATCATGCAGGGTCCCCTTTAATGGACTTAGAACGTCAGGAAAATCTAGTTCCCAAACAGCTAGTTTGATCTCACCTAATGGAAAATGTAATTATCGTAAGCAGTCATTTTTCCTCTCATTGCTTCGACCCATTGACGTTCAGAGCAGCCCACCTTTATTTCGTGTAACATGAAAGTTTTATTATTACATCTTATCTGTGGAGTCATCTCATTTTTCACTTTTCTGGATTTCTCTTTTATTTATGTTCTTTCCCTGTGTTTCTCTGTCCATATGCCATTTATGTCTGGCTTTCAATAAGGTTAAATTTTAAATAAACCTGCTCTACATCCCCTTCGGCAAGTTGCTTAAGATTTCTGAATCTTGGTCTTATTAGTTACGAGGTGCCTTCCTTTCTTGGATGTCAGGATAAAAGTAATGTGTGTAAAATAGGCAATGTAATGCAACTTGGTGATTAATAGGAGCTACGAATTGCCCCCCCGAGAAGTTTAAGGATTGTACTTCTTAAAACAAGTTTAAAGGTGAGAAAGGAACTTAAAATCTGTAGTAATATGAGAGAAAATATAATTCTGAATTATTTTATTATTAATCTGTTTAAAGAGTATTAATAATCATAAAAGTCTAATTAGGAGCCCAAGTACTAGAGAAGCCACTGCAATGAGAAGCCCGTGCACTGCAACAAAGAGTAGCCCCTGCTCACCGCAACTAGAGAAAGCCTGCACGCGGCAACGGAGACCCAAGGCAGCCATAACTAACTAACTAAATAAATAAATTTATAGAATAAAGTTTAAAAAAAAGTAAACACATTCCGTATTACTGGATATTCTCAAGATGTGTATTAAGGCATACTTAAATGAAAATATAAGAAGTTATTCTTAACTAAAGAATGCATAATGATTATATGAAATTAAAGGGCTCTTCTTTAGAGCATATAATTGTTCTTTTTTTTAAAAAAAAGAACAATCTCGTGCATTCTGTGCCACAGTCAACATAGGTTCAAGGAGATTTTTGCCTCATCCTGTACTTTCAGTGCACAGAATTTTGGGCTGAAAGTGATATAAGCTATGGGAACAACTTTTAATGAATTTCAGAAATTCTTTGAAGTTTATATTTCTTATAAAAGATGTTATAAACACCATGAATTATGTAAAACATTTTTTGATTCAACAATATTTGATAAATATCTAGAGTGGAGTTCTACCAAGCAAGGCAATAGGAATAAAAACATGAATAAGACACGGCACCTGTACACCAAGCTCTCAGTCTAGGGGGGAGAGACACACAAATAGTTAACTACAGTGTCGCGTTAATCCTGCTAAAATCCAGCTACATCTGTTGAAAAATGCTAGGGCAAAACAGGTGGGAGTGATTAATGTTACCTAGATGAAGGCAAAGCAGGCTTTTCAAGGGAGGTGATATTTGAACTGGGTCTTGAAATATGAAAGGAAATTGACCAGGCACTCAGGCCAGCTTGTGCATTGCAAGCAGAGGGTGCAGCAAGGGCAAAGAAATGGTGCGACAAAAGTGCATGACTTGTTTTTAAAACTGGTCTAACTAAACCACAGAGTGCATAGGTGGGTTGGCAGGTGAGGGGAAAGGGAGAAAATGCCTACAGGTATAATTATTGAAAAATTGTCTGGGCCCAGGTTATGAACCATCTCATGTGCTATGCTGTGGTGTTGATGAATTTATGCCGTGGAGATTCAAATTTATGCTGCAAGACTGGGAGACAATTAACTGTGCTTAAAATATATCAAATCCATGCCCCTCCTTTAAAACTTCTCTCAGTTTCCCCTGTCCTAAACCCTGTCAACTGCTGTTAGTGTCTGCTCCACAGAGTTTAACACTTAAGTAGTACTAATTTGTGTAGGGTGCTTCTTTTTCATTTGTTTCATTCTTCCCCCTGTCATCCTCTTCCACATCCAATTTTAAGTTTCTTAGAGGCTTATCTGAGTCAGGCTATTAATTATTTGGGTCTTAATGTCACCAAAGCTAAGGTGAGGAGCCATGTTGTTAATGGTTCTCCATCAAAGCTCTGCCCTCAGGGGTCTCTGGCTCTTTGGGGTCTCAGGGGATCCCTTAGGAACGTTCTCCTTCTGCACCGCGCTTTCTCACACTCACCACCGTGGTGCTACTGTTCACAGGGCTCAGTACTCACTTAGGCGGCATCTTATAAATACATCCTCCTTAGGCAGCTGTCACATCATCTCCCATTTTTCTCAGCGCTCAGCTTCTACCAAATAAGCATGTCACAAAGGGTTGTAGGGAAACTTAAAAATCAGTGACTTCATTTTTGAAGAGAATGACTGTCGTGGGTAATTGACAGAATGGCTGCATCTTCTGAAGAGAAGCAGGGGAAATTGTGCAGAAGCTAAACGTTTTTGCCACTCTGTAGAGTTAAACTCTGGAACTACTTTCAAGGGGATACGTGCTGAGTGTTTTTCAACCGCTGGCTCTTGAATCAGAATTCTGCAGGGTCACTGGCATTTTTTTAAAAGCTCCACTGGTAATTTTAATAAATAACTAGAGCTGATTTCTTGGATTAGAAAGTTAGCACTACTTTTGAAATGTCATAGGGACTATAGATGTCACATGCTACATAACAAGAATTATTGAATAGTTGTTGAAATATTGTTTTAAAATGTCTACCACATCCTTTTGGCTGTTACCCAACAAACTCACAAGATACTCTGAGAAAGAAATAGAGACTACAATGAAAGAGGATCCTTGTTTAAATCTGACCACATACCCAATTAGCCCAGGACAGTCCCTGTGGACCTGGCATAGTTATAAACATCCACTTTCAAAATTGTTCTAGTTTAGGCAATAAATGATATGCTCACTCTATCTGTATTTGACTCCTGGGCTTTATGAGCCCATGTTCTGTGTAGTTACTACTTGGGGGAACATTGAGACATCTTTTTCCATAATGACTAGGAGAAAAGGGGAAAAAAAGTAGCTTTCTAGGTGTTGTACTAATAAATCAACACAGAATAATATTTCCTTGTTTCAGAGATTTAGGTACTTATATTTAGAAAAACTACCTAGCTTAATTATTAAAATTAAGGAAATACAGGAAAAAGTATTAGCAGAAATAGGTTTTAAAAACAGAGTTCAGGAAAGCGAGTCTGGGCAGAGTAGATGCTAAATTAGAGGGATGTGAACATCCTGCTAATAATAATAAGGATGAAAAGTCCTATAAGGCATATTTCTTAGTTTTTTTCTAACTCTTTGCACACCAGATGGCATTCTGGGTCCTGATATGAGTTGTTCAGCTTCTGTGATCAAAAGAGCGGGGACTCTCAACAGAGGAGGTGAGACTTACTAGCTCTGGAGAGGAATACCTCCACTGCACAAATGCCACTGCCATTTCGGTTTATACATGTGGTTATAGTTGGGACCAGTCTCACCAGGATGCCCAGTTGCCACTGGGTGTGCCATAAAGCCCAGCCTCTGTGTCAGCGAACCTGAGGGGTGAACCTGAGCCAGTGGTAATTTCATTTAGGTCACTGGATCTCAAGGCTTAGGGAGCACTGGAACCATCTGGAGGGCTTATTAAACCATAGGGCACTGGGCACCACCCTCAGAATTTCTAATTCACTTTATCTGGTGTGGGGATTCTAACAGGACACAAGTGCTGCTGACTGGGCCCCACTTTGATAAGGACTAAACCAAATAATCCCACCTTTTGATGCCTCTTGGCAGCCAGCCAGCAGCCTCCCCAGAGCCTTGATCTGCCTTTCCTTCTCTTTGGAACCCTACCCACCTTCAAACCTGCCCCTAGGAAAAAGAATTCAGAAGAGTACATCTAATCCACGGGGCTCACAAAGCCAGCTATGTCGTCATTCCTTTGTACTTTGGAAGAACGTGTTCACCGTGTGGGTGAGGAAACATGTGGGAAATTCACTGAATTTCTTATATTAATCTGTCAGTGTAATCATGGGGGAGTGATTTTGGCTTTAAAGCAAACACTTCTTGTGCACTCTATTATAGAGAGCTGTGGAGTGATCTGAGTTTGAAATCCCAATTCATCTTTTATTTTCCACACAGGCAGGCACACACACACACACACACACACACACACACACACACACACACAC
>NW_020837959.1:15484252-15507017 GCF_003676395.1 Aethalodelphis obliquidens | reverse complement strand
CACACACACACACACACACACACACACACACACACACACACACACCACGTCCATATACAGATACACACAGCCTACAAAATTCACGTTCCAAAGGTACTAAACAAATTTTTTAAATGAGTGCAAAATAAAAGTCACAATATATCTCAGAAGCTTTGTATGACTCAAGTCAACAGGCCAGCTTCAGGCTTCTCATACGTTTGTATATTACCATCTGACATGGGCAGAAGTCAGCCTTTAGACTCTTCTCTCCCACCTGGTGCCTGAGAAAGCAGCCCCTGCGTGGAGACCGAGAATCAGCCCTGGTAAGGGCCGCTTTAACTCACATAAGGCTCTTTTAATTAAAAACTGGGTGAAGCAGTTATGTGCTTTCAGTGTATTAGCTGCAGTTCTACATTAGTGGGAGTGACAAGAGTAATATTGCAAACTTCAGTTACTAGCAAAGAAAGGGGGGAAAAACGAAAAGAGACAATCCTCTAGAATAGAACTGGCGAAAAATCCTGCTCAGCAACAGATTAGAGTAATTCACTCTAAGTATGGCAAATGTTTTAAATTTAAATGTTAACCGAGTAAAATGCAAGTTGATATCTTACCTATGTATTAGATCTTCTGACCTAAGGCTTTTGGGACCATTTGAAAATAATAGTCTGTGGTTTGAAGAGAGATTTGTCATGGATCTGAGCGTAAGTAAACCAAATTAACATGTGTACTTTTAGCAAAAAACAGTTGTCACTTGGATTCTTAGCAAAAATTGTCGACATCTTCAAATGCATTTTTAAGAGCCTGGAACTTGACTTATTCTTCAATAAACCTAACCCAGTGGGTTTAACTAGTTTTGAATCACGGATCCCTTTCAGAAGTTGTTGGAAAGCAGGCTCGCTCTCCCTAGAAAAATAAATATGACTACACAGACATAGAATTTTGAGGATACATCAGAGTGTCCCTGGATACTCTAAAATGTATTGATGAGCTTCTAGTTGAAGATCCTGCCTGTAATCATAAGAGCGGGGGTTGAGGTTGAAGTTAGGTACACTGGCTTCCTTCTGACCACAGCACCAGCACTGACCAGGCATCTGACTCGGCCAAGCACGCTTCTTTTTGGCTTCCTCATCAGTTAAAAGGAGGAGCTGGGCTGGAGGACTGTTTTGGTCCCTTCCGTCTCCAAGTATGTAATCGTCAGTCATCTGTGATGATCTGAGGACTGGTTCCTTCCCCTTTATTTGTTTCCTCTTTCCCACAGCTATTTCTGGAGTTTGGGACCAATATATATTATGGACCTCCCTAATCCCTTTATTTGATTAATTTAGGGACACTCCTCTTTCTATTATTCCCTCACTCCATCATCCTCTTCTCTCTGTTTAAGGCCTAACTACTGATATAGGGCATTTAAAAGGAAGAGGGGAAATCCCCAAGCCCTTAGAGGCTGCACTGGACCTGCAGGTCAGCTTGGTGATGGGGATTTCCTTCCTCGACTTTCAATAAGAGAAGATGGGGGCTTCCCTGGTGGCGCAGTGGTTGAGAGTCCGCCTGCCGATGCAGGGGACGCGGGTCCGTGCCCCGGTCCGGGAAGATCCCACATGCTGTGGAGCGGCTGGGCCCTTGAGCCATGGCCGCTGAGCCTGCGCGTCCAGAGCCTGTGCTCCGCAACAGGAGAGGCCAAAAAAAAGAAAGGGCCGGGGAAACGAAAAAAAAAAAAAAAAAAAAAAAAAAAAGAGAAGATGGGTGGGAAGCTAACTGCCTTCAGCAGAAGTTAGGTAATTACTTATATTCTGTGCCATTCTTCTATTCTACTGTGATTTTTTAAAAGATATTTTACTACTGCTTCTTGTGGACCAAAAATGCAAACAAGGTATTGATAGCGAAAAGCTAAATTTACAATAGAAAAGAGAAGCAGTGGCAGAGAAGAGAACTCCCTGGTGACACACCAAAGTGGGGATGGGAGATACACCTTAAGAGCTGCCTTGTCCTAAGCAGCACTTCTCAAGAATGCTCTAAAGGCTTTCCAAAACCCTGAAGTTACTTAACCCCTCAATGTGCTCCTGCACTTTGCTGATACTTCTACTCTGGATCTTAATACCTTGCTTGCAAGTATTCCTTTTTCCTCCTGTCTCTACCAAGCGAGTGTGAGTTCCTCCAAGGACTCTCCACATCACGCTTTTAATTCCAAGCTTGGGAACCTAAGAGATGCTCTAAATATTACTGGTAATGTTTACTATAATATCTCTACAATTATTACCACTCATATAATGAAAGGAATGGAGAAATTGATCGTTAACCTTTTCTACGGTGATCTTTTGTCTGCTGTACTCACTGACAAATCACAAAAGCCTAGAATAGTGTCTGGCGCATGGTATGCTCTTACAAAGTATATTAATAATAAATACCTTAATTCAAATATATTTGAACGAGTATATAGTCCCATAAAGGATATTAGGGAGTTGCTCAAATATTAATAAAAATGAATATATAATTAAGAAATTATGAAGCTAATCCACTACCCATGGAGAATGTCACACTGAAAACACGTTAATGAATAATTATCTTCCGTTGCAGACCAGGCTCTGAAAAGTGATAGTTTGTCTCTTCTGAGTAAATCTCTGAGGATGCCTGCAGGTGCGGGAAGCTAGAGCATGAAGTCAGTGTCTGAGAATCTGGAAGAAGCATATCAAATTTTAACAGCATCATCTAGTTTAGATAAACAAATCTCCTATAGTTATTATAATTATTCTCATGAGTAGTAGATGTATATTTAATTACTGAGAAATCCTCTACAGGTACTAACAATCAATATTGGAAAAACCATTAGCCCAATGATAATTTCTCCCATAACACTTAAATCCAATCTGAGTGGTCATGTAGTTTAAACAGAAAAAATGTCTTCTAAGTCAGCAATTCTTTGCACTTTCATCCAAAGCCGTTATTCTTGGTGAGACAGAACAATCAAAAGAGGAATGGCCATAGCCTGTTCTGGTTATCATTAGCATTACCTGAAATTTCAGTAATGGGAAAAAGATGCTTACAGTTATCTCATCAACGTATTATCTTGCATTTCTCTGTCATAACCACTCATACTTATATCCGTAATGTGGTTTATCTTAACAATGCTGTTACATTGGCTTGCAAGAGGTTTTGTTTTTTTTTTAAATCCATTCCCTTTTGCCTTTTGCGCTTAACATATTCAAAATTTTTGTTTGCCATTTGAGAAGTAAACTTCATATAATATATTGAATGGGACTTAGAATTTGGTTGTGTTCAAATTAGTAGTTCTGTGGTTAGTAAAAGAATTGAAGGAAAGTATATCCTCTTTGTGAAAAACTGGTCAAATGACAGTCAGTTGTTTCTACAGGAATAATATGATATATGCAGATTTTTAAAACATTCCTCCAAATTCTCTATTCAGGGATGAAAACACTCCAAATAGTGAAACTTGTAATTTTGTCTGAAAATAATTATCCAGTGCCCATTGATACTGTTACCAATATTGTCTAAATATTTGACAATCTCAGTGTTTGCTGTTGCAGTACTAACTAGGATTATGTTTTTGCATTTCGTTAATTCGTTTAAAATGGTAAGCAACAGAAATGAAAGAATTACTGGGGAATGAAAGAGAGGTAGTATCATCCAGAAAAGACACAAGTATACTAGGAACTCTCGTGAAATCTGTGAAATATATTCTACTGTTTTACACATGTGTGGTTTAGTTGTAGGTTTTTGAATAAATGCTTGAATGTGTGACCTTCAAAAGAAACAGACTTATTGCATGAAAGACAGTTGACAGAAACCAAGTGTTTCTTGGAGAACACATGGTGTTAATCAAGAAAAGCCCAGCAGAAATTCAACAGGACAGCTGATAAAAGACAGAAGATCATTTAGATGTATAGATTTAAAAAGGAAACATGCTATATTCAAACTTAGTATAATTCATCTTGAAGATAAATTGATTTTGTAACTGCTCTCAGTATCTGAAACATAGCCCTAGAGACTCTGGTTGTTACCCCCAAAACTTTGTAAGTGGAACTTAATTTATATCATAAGCAATTCAAGAGAAAGACTTAGTAAGAGTCCCATTATTCCTTAAATGGCAGGAAAATAAATATAGACAACTATTACAAAAAACATTTGCCTTTCGGGGGAGTAAAAGCCTAACACCCAAGACTTCTCCAAAACCCTATTTAATTCACTTGAGAAAATCAGCAATAACATATATATATATATATATATATATATATATATACACACACACATACACACACATATATTTATATTTATATATAAATAAAATAACATGCATTATATATCTGTGTCTATGTATACATATATACACATACATACTTGATTTTATAAGCTTCATTATGGAGTGCTGGAACACAAATACTTAAGATACAGTAATCAACGTGATTCTTGTCCTCTGTTTTCCCATCTGGCAGTGGAGGGACCTAGCCGAGGGCAAATGTTCACTTAACTTTCAATTGCTTATCTTCTTGGTAAGGATCATTCCTTCATTTGTTCAACAAATACACACTGGTGTTCTAGAAGTGATGTAAGTTGATTTGGTGTTAGTGATTTTCGGGTTCTTTGGCAGTTCCCACCAGGTTAAATGTTTTGGGGTTTATAAGTCTCATCCCACATCCTGACCCCTTTAGGTGGTTACAACCAAAGCCAGCCCCAGACCAGGTTCTGACAGACTACATTTCCAGCAAATAATGGCAAAGAAGGCAAAGTCTCTTAGCTTAACTTTGAAGGCTAAACCCAGGATTAGGCATTAACATGTTGTTCACAAATACGCTTGCAGCCAAGAAAGCATTTTTCTTTTTTTCCAGGAATCAGATACTGTTGTTTAGACAAAATAACAATGGCTGGTTGTGGATTAATATGCAGTGTTTCCACACGTGTGTGTCTCTCCAAGGAGTGCCTACGGGAAAGGAAATGTGTTTTCCCCTCACCTTCCCCTTCTGCTTTTCCCATCGTTCTCCACCTCTTACCACCTCATCTTCCTCATCTTGGCTGGCCTCAGACGTGTTACCTGTAACACCTACAGTGAGACTGTAACTACAGATAGAAGTAAGGGAAAGAGGGTTGAAGGTGGGCGTGAGTCTAAAGCCAAACACGTATGTGATCTAATTTCTCCTTAATGTCCTTCTCCATCCCAACCACTAAAGAAGATCTGTCATCCTTCAGGATGGCCACAGTACCACCATTCACACACCTCTCCTCCATGTTTAGTCATCTCATCACCTCTTCACAGGTACCATCTCCTTCTGGCTTTCAAACCATCAAAAGAAATTTTGTAAACTTTTCTGTTTCCTTTTATTTGCTTGGTTCTTTGGAATTACCCTTTTCTTACTGAACAAAGAAGGACAATTCAGACCTTCTACTGATAGTTTAAAATATTGGAAGTGGAGGAGAGAACTCTCATGAAGAGGAGCCAACTCAGTGATTTTTAACCTAACAAATAACACACAAGCATATCTATTTAAAATTGCAGCCTGCCCTTCCTCCAATTCCCTGTACCCTGCTCCACTGTTTTTTTTTTTTTAATTAATTAATTTATTTATTTTTGGCTGCATTGGGTCTCCGTTGCTGCATGCAGGCTTTCTCTAGCTGCAGCGAGTGGGGGCAACTCTTTGTTGCAGTGTGCGGGCTTCTCACTGTGGTGGCTTCTCTTGTTGCAGAGCACAGGATCTAGGCACAAGGGCTTCTGTAGTTGTGGCACGCGGGCTCAGTAGTTGTGGCTCACGGGCTTAGTTGCTCCGTGGCATGTGGGATCTTCCTGGACCTGGGCTCGAACCTGTGTCCCCTGCATTGGCAGGCGGATTCTTAACCACTGCACCACCTGGGAAGCCCCTGCTCCACTGTTGTTGTTGTTTTTTTCCCATTGCGTGTATTGCCTTCTATCCTTTACTTATTCCTTATTTTGAGTGTTCATTATGTCTCACCTCTACTAAAATGTAAGCTCCAGGAAGAGAAGGATCTAAAACAGTGCCTGGCACATAGTAGGTGCTCTGGCAATACATGGTGAAATGAATTAAAGAGAATTGCTACATTGCGTTTTAACGACTGTCTCTGTTGTTTATGTCACTTGCTACCTCAGGCCATTTAAGACCCAAGGAATTGCAGTTCTCTCTCAACAACCACCATACCCTAAAAGGATGATAAAATCTGTACTTTTCCACAAATACCCTGGTACATTTGAGCTTTTAGTAGAACTCAAAAGCCAACAAGAAGGAAGGGTGCAAAAACAAATCCCAAAGTTCATCTGAAGACAGTCTTTCATAATTAAGGCGTTAGAGATCATCACTCAGCCAGGTGTCATCTTGCACTAATATTAAAGATTAATATTTAGGAGTAATAATAGAGTCAAGTGTCTTCCTGGAAGTGTATGAATATCATATAAACTTTTAATTTGGCAAACTTTCTGATTAAAATGAATAAGTAGTTTCCTTTTGAAAGGAGCTATTGAAAATAATTGTACATGCAACACTTACAGAGCTTTTTTTATCTTGTAAAAGGATAATTTGCTAAACTTGATTAAAAATCAGACATTGAACTAGACCTATCTGAGATTGTTGCATATATACTGTTGAGTGACTTTAATCCAATTCAGCATTATCATCTTTTTATTTGCTTTTACTCTGCCTGCAAGTACAATAAAATGAAAATATGTAAGCAATGGGGCATATTTATAATACTAGTCACAGTGCCAGGTGGGTTGTAAAATAAATGTAATTGTTTTTAAAGATTGAACTAGTTTAGCATGGATTAACACATTCATTTTGAAACCCATGGCAGGAAGTATTCTAAGCATGCCCTCAAACAACCCTTGTTACTCTGCTAATATCCTATCTTACTACTACAAAATCACTGCTCCATAAAACAGGGAGCATTTTAACTCCATTCATTTTCATATGAAAGAAATACAATTTATTAAACAAGACAAGAAAGCAGTTGTCTGCCATATTGAAGGCCAGGTTTGCAACGATTTGCACTCTGCTTTCAGCAGATGAACAACAGTGACAGACATGGGAGCCAGAATTGTGGCTGCAATAAATATTCATAACTGCTCCTGCCCAAGGAGCAAGGGAGGGGCGTCTGCATTTGCAGCACATGGCTAACGAAGGATGAATCGGGGCTAGGCGGTCAGAAACGCATGCTGGCTTGGAAGCCCTGGGCAATTCAGTGCTGAAATCCCTCATGGCGAGTTGCTGGGTGATTTTGCAGTACCCTTGACTCGACTGAGGTGAAGTCTTCAGATACGGCCTGCTGATGCCATTAACCCTCCTCTCTAACCTTAAAATAAACCTGCTTGAGAAAGCATGTTGTCAGTGTATGATATCCAGCAGGGGAGAGTCAGCCCTCGGGGGGAAGTGGTTTCTGATGCAATTTAGGACCTAAGGCTGACTACAAGAAATCTGCCCACTTTTAAGAGGAATCAGTCCTTGGTGAATTATTCTCAGTGAAGCCTAAAGAAACATGTATTATAGAGTCTCTGGACAGGTTCGAAGCTTGCAGATCTTGTTTCTCTTACTCTAGTTATAAGTATCCCCTCATTTTACACTGGAAGACTATAATTCGTTTCTGTATGTACTGCAAGGATCTTGTCTACTAAGCACCGTAGTGTCACGCATGCAAGAAATGTCAATCGAATTTCCTGAGCGACTCGTCAGTCTTCTGAACTAATCATATTCCCTTTTTTTGGTTTTGGTCACTCGGAAACTTGGGGTAGGAAAGTTTGTCTCGCAGATTCAGTAATTATATGAGCTCTTACCCACTGAATCTCTATGTCCTGGTTCCTCTCTTGTTTTTATCCAGATATCCTACCATTTTCTATTTGGCTTGATGGTTTTGAATCTTCCTTTATTTTGTGTATTTTTGTAAATAAGCCTAAGTCTTTTACGGAATGAACGTATTATCTGGCACATGCACACATGTACTGACTAATAAAATGGCAAATGGTATGAAGAAGTTGCTAAAATGGAGGAGATTTGCATTATTAAGCAGAGGTTATTCAGTTCACAGCGTAGATTGGTCAGAATCACCGTAGATTGGTACTAACATTACCAGCACATATATAAATATATATATAGATGGAGACCATTATTTAAATCTTTAAGCTGATACCTTACAGATACTGACGAATATCTAAATAATCGACAGGGATGAAAAACTACCGATTTCACAACAGAAATAGAATAACGCATTAGGGTGCTTTCTCCTGGCTGTTAGTGAATTCTGAATGCCGTGCACGTGATCGAGTGTTATTTCTCCTGGGCATATGATCGCTGTGTGAGGTTTGGCCCGTGGGTGTCATGCTTGTTTGTTTTCAGTGACAACGTCGATGGCTCCAGTGATGCATACTAAGAAAACCTTAACTTGTAGACCTTCACTGATGCCTCCAGCTTCCCAGAACAATTGTGAGTGAGATCTCTTCAAAAATGAAATCCTTTCTCCCTGCCTAGTTGCTGTGAGAAACTCATATGCTCCACAAATGGAGAACATGCTTGACACTCTCTGAGGAAGCAGGTTTTGCAGCGCCAGGTTCTGTTTGGGAATCCCTTTGTGATCCAAACATAGAGTTTATTCAACAAAACGTTTGAATGCTGCTGCAAGGGAGGGCTGTTATGTTTTACCAGCAGTTACGCTTAGCCGTGGTGTAGAACGCTAGGGGGTGAAAACAACAGATTCTATTGTTTGAGACCACAACTGTAGGAATTTTTCAAAATCTGATTGTGAGGCATTATTTTCAGGTCAAATTGCCTTGTTTGTGCTTTGTTCTGTACTTGTTTTTCTCGTCTACATTGAGTTTTCTTACAGGATTCTATTAAATGTTAAAGGCATCCATGAGGTACCAACCACAGAAACAGAAAAAATAGCACTCGTTTGTCCCCTCTCAAATCCTGACCCCTCCCAGCTCATCTTTTCATTCTGGGAGAACTGATACGTTCATCAGGAAAACACATTATTTGGTGCTACAAGCAAAGAGAAGCATCTCCGAAACTGTTTTCTCCAGAGCCATTACCCACAGTTATATAAAAATATGGATGAAAGAAACGTCCCATTTCAGCATTTTATCCACAGTTTGTTTATGCAGTATCTAGTTTGCCTCTAATTCCTTCAAGGAAAGATGCTTCCACCAATTTCCTTGGAGTTCTCACGGTTGGCAGCATTTTTATGACAGCTAGACTTACAGCATGCACTACAGAGAGCTGAGTCCTATTAGTTGAATAATGCGTGTCGCGAAGCGCAAGCCTCCATCCATGGCCCCCTTGGTGGAGGGTGAGTCACCCGGGAGCACAGTCGGCCCTCCATATCTGCAGGTTCCATATCTGTGGTTCAACCAACCGCGGATGGAAAATATTCGGGAAAAAAAATTCCAGAAAGTTCCAAAAAGCAAAACTTGAATTTGCCCCTGCACTGGCAACAATTTACACAGCATTTACATTGTATTTATATCAACTTACATGGCATTTACATTATATTAGGTATTACAAGTAATCTAAAGATGATTTAAAGTGTACAGGAGGATGTGTGTAGGTTATATGCAAATGCCACACCGTTTTATATAAGCGATTTAAGTTTTCCTGGATTTTGCTATCTGTGGGCGATTCTGGAACCAATCCCTCTCAGATACCCAGCGACACCTATGCAGATGGCAAACAAGAGATGTGATCTGAGTCTCTACTTTGACTCCACTGTGTTACCTCAGCTGCTCTGGGCCACTTTTACTTCATATGGTAAATGAGGGGATTGTGCTAAATTATCTCTAAGATGTTTTCTAAGCTCTAGCTGGTTATTATATTCACATTTTGTTTCATCTGTCTAAAACATACCTTGATTGATTGGCCTTTTAGAGAAAAACTATCAAAATAATGAGCGCTTTTTTTTTTTTTTTTTTGCATTTAATCCCCTATTTACCTCTATAGTACTTCGTCTCATTCCCATCCTAACATACCTGAGAAAGGCAAATACCCTCCCATCAGAAACATGGGCTCCCTCTCTCCACAAGGGGTGCAGCGTGGAAACTGCCCCAGAGAAGTGTCGGACTTGTGGGTAGAGGAAAAGAACATGCACTGAATAAGGCCCACGGCTGATGTGGCCCATTAAGAATCACTGAACTACGTTATCCATTTTGTGTCTTAACAGGGAAACCTGTCCTTTGCAAATGAACAGGACTCACTCTTGAATTTCCAAGGTGGTCCCACTCAAGCTTTTCTAAAGCCACTAAAGCAAAGTTCTCAAAGCTTGCCTGCCTCCCAGGGACCTTCTGATGCTGGCATCTTTGTTTGTGTTGTTCAGAACCCACACTGAGCACTGCGTTAAAACTCCCAGATCTAGGGGATTAAAAGCTCCCCTCTTTAGCATCTACCTTGCAGGACTTACCCTACTCCTACCTGAATCCCTGCTACAGAGTTGTGAGTCTAGTTCAAATAGACAATGTTATAATTTACTTATTATCCACTAAGAATAAGTAAACCTCCCAAGTATTCTTGGTGTCGTTTCAGACGTCCACATTCTGCTAAGTATGTTCCTGAATGAATCATTATAGGTAAACATAGTTTACTCCTCGTTTACCTTGTAATAGTTATGCATGGTTCTGAGACTTCACAAAAGAGCATCAGGGGATTTTAGCATTTGCACAAACACCTTAGTAAATGCGGATTAAGTGAGATGCTGATCTTTAGAAATATGACAACTTTTGATCTTTGTGCCCTTTTTTTGTGATGTGTCACCTCAGTCGTAAATCCTCATATGGTTTTGAAGACGATACACTAAAAAAAGGCATGACATGCGGTTTGCCCAGTAATCCTACCTCTGCCAATTTGCAATGGAAAAGGAGTAAGTGGAGGGCAAGTTTTATAGTAAAGAAACCAAGGCAGTGTGATGAGTCTAAGCTGTTCAGTCAGAGAGAAATGGAGTCCAAGATGAACCCTAGCTTCTCAGCGCGCCATCTCTGATGAGGGCGTGCTGTAGAACCCTGAGATGAAATCCATAGTCAGGGCTAACTGACCACGGCAATCATTTATGAAGTTTGATGCCTTGCTGGGAAGTCTTACATTGTGTTCTTATGTTAGGTGTGAATAACCCAAGTGTCATTATTACACATGAAATTACGCACAATTAAATGTTATTTCCTGCAACTAACAGAGCTGAGTAGCACTGTGATTTTGCCATTCTCTTACTTTCTGAGCCTCCTCTGTAAATTTCTGGACATTCATATATATTGGAGTTAGAACCTCTGAATTTTGACCACACAGTGAAAGTTAATGCTTCTCAGGACTCAAGAAATCTAAGTTCTGGTCCTGGTCTAATGCTTATCCGGCTTGTGGCCTCAGGCAAATGACCTAACCTTGTTGCGTGCTACTGTCTCTGTACAATTGAAGTACTGATGTGTAGCATCTCTGAACTCCTATTAATCCATTCAGTATCTATTGAGTGTCTACTAGAAGATGGGCACTGTTAGAAATGAGAATGAGTTACACTGATCATCCTTTGATCTTCCTAGAAACCCGTAATTACTCACTACAATAACATTTACGTTTTGATGAGTCAGCAAAGGGTTAAGCAATGCTGAATGCTAGAGATATTTGTTAGGTTTTTTTTTTGAAGCAGAGAAGCATAATTCCTTTTTATTTCTTAACCTTTTTTTATTTGCTCTTAATCTTATTTCCTACACATGATCGGGTGTGGTTTTTCGAGTGGTCCTCAGTGAATTAGAATAGACAGTATAAATTAATTTTGTGAATAAAATTTTTTGAGACACTATATCAAATACTTCAGTAAAATCAAGATATATATTATTATACCCATTGTAGATATTCATGGTCTACTCTTGTAATTATATTTTTTTAAATTGGATTTGTATAGCCTTATTATTCCAATTATTCACCCCGTGCTGTTCATAGGTACATAAATGTTTATTGCTATATTCCTTAATGTCGGTTCATTGTATCTACTAGAAAGAATAATGTCAGAAGTAATTTCCATGATTTTTCTACTTTCTCAATTGTAAATATATAACTTGGATATACTTTTTCAATGGTCTGTTATTTCTTTAGATAAGAAAAATTAATACAGCAATATAACATACAGTTTTTTTTCCCCCAGTGCATAAGTTTGAGTGCTAGTAAGCAATCATTTGGGGCTACATACCTTTAGCTTTCAACTTCTAATAAAAGGAACATTCGTAAGTGGAACTCCATCTAAAGGCAATTTTGTCCTCAGTGGGCCATTTCTCTGGCTCTAAGGAGATTGTGAGACCCAGTGAAGAAGCCTGAGGTACATATAATCAAGTCTCAAAATTCGCTCAGGAAGATTTTTTAAGTATCTACCCTATGGCTGGCACTGTAGGCTCTGAGAAACCAGAAGTGAATATGACAGGCCCCTTTCTGCAAGGAACTCACAGTTTTATGTAACTACTGACCACTTTTACTTTATAATATGGGTATAAAAATTTGAGTATCTGGATATAAATACTGGAATACTGGAATTTAATTCCCTTTCTGGAAAAGCTACCTGGGACAGATATATGATACCCTAGTCAGTCCAGCTGTCATCCTTGCATAGAATACAACTGGATAGTTTTAATATTTTCAGTGCATATGTTTTGGGGCAGGTTTTAATGATCTTTGAAACATTAATTCCACTGTTTTTTTTTCACTTTCAAAGTATTTTCAACTATAATGTAAATTAAGGCATGACCACTGTGGCAAGTAAGTTAGGCCACTAGATCTTCATTGTAACTAATAAGGAATACACTATATAGCAGACAAATTCTTCTTAACTGAAAAAATATCTCCTATTCAAATTCCTAAGTTATCAAGGACTGGACTAAAATACTGGGGTGAGTGTGCAGTATATAATAACTGATGATGTATCAAATTGGATCTTGGAGATAATTATTCATAAATCATAAAATTTTCAGTTAGGATTTTATTTTACCACTGAGGAAAAGGAGATCTATAGATACAAAAATCATTGCCCAACATACATAAAAGAGCTAACACTAGAATTCACATCTTCCCCTCCGCATCTGAGAATCCTTCTACCATGCCTTATTCTGCTACCAAAATTGTTAAGAAAGGTCATAAAATGCAAATGTCTATATTTGTATCTCTCTCTGAATAGTATGTCCATATCTATTATCTGTACGTTCTGGTAATCATTTTAAGTGAAGCAGATAATATGTTTGTGTCTGAAGAATGTGAATTGAAAGTGTGTTTGCCTGTTGGCAACTGTAGATGTGAATCATTACCACCTCAACGGTCCAAAGGTTGGAAACAGAGCACACACAATCCTCTGGTTTTCTAGTCTTAGCAAAAAATAGGAATTACACATGGATATATGTCGATGTAGAAGACAAAAATGATCTAACTTTATGTCAGACACACCACTGTGTTGTTTCATGGAGGACAACTATGTATTTGTGTGTGCCCCAATGGTAGATGCTCTGTGAACCATTTTAAAAAGATGTACATTGATAAACAAAATTAAAATAGATCTAATTATTTTTAAAATCTCTAGTATCTGTAAGTACAAAGAACTCATAGGATACAGTTTTTACCCTTTGCCTTCTTTTTTTTTTTTTGCTGCTAAAAATGGATTTCACTAGATAAAGGGTATGATATGTAAAATATTAATTGTAACTAATAATTAAAAAGAATAATTGTCCTTCTTAGCTGGTGAAAGACCTGGAAACTATGCCACACGAGGTGCTGTTGAAGCATCTTAATATATTTTTAGCAAAGAGAGACCTAAAAGGAGAAGCCACGAGGTGACTCTGTTGAATACTTAAAGTCTGTCTTTTATGGTGGAATTAGATTTACTCTGTGAGGACATGACAGAAAGACATATTTTGAATTAACGTAAGGAAAAAATTTCTAACCTTTCTAAGAACTGGCGTTGTCTGAAAGTGACGTGCGTGCTAATAAGGCAGGGGTTCTGTCCCTGAAAGTTTCAAAGAGAGGTTACACCTTTTCTGGGTGATTCTGTAGCAGTTGTTTGAACCAGACGACCTCTAGTTCCCTTCAACAATGAATGTACAACCCTGCTAAGCCATTACGGAGCAATCGTGCCAATGGGAGTGCAAAGGAAATCCCAAATCAGAGATAGTGTTTGGTTTTACCGATCCAAAAGAATGGTTGTGGCTGTCTGGAATTCTGTGTTCAGAAGGATCCTGAGGTCACCTCTGGGCTCAGTATAAATGAGCACTGTGATTGATTAATGGTACTGCACTAGGAAAGAAATGAAGGGATGACTTCATCCTGGCACACATGCCTGGCATGTGCCATCTTGGCCTTAAAGGGCAATCTGTCTTTTCTCCATCCTCTAGCATTGATTATTCATTATATTCCACCTCTGTTCTTCATGCACCTAAGCATATTTGGTTAACTCAGCTTTGAAATTCCTATGATAAATAGCCTTCCGTGTAGAAGGTTTTTGAAATTAACCGAAAATTATACATTTATAACTTAGAATAAAGCACGTGGTGTATGTTACAGTCCCTTTTAGGATGACTTATGATTTGATTAAAGATTATAATGAACAATCAGAAGATTTAACTAAGATAAAATTTATTCAAATTGGCCATTTAAATTATTGAAAATCTATCTGGCTTCGTGTTTGGGGAAGCTTCGTGTCTGACTGCCACATGCCCTTTGTTCTTTTTTAAAGTTTGTCTGGCTTAAAGAAAATTATTCAATACGGAGCTCAGTTATAAATGTGCTCTGACAGTCAGGAGGCTGTATCTGTATCTCCAACAGAGGTGATGAAGAAGTCCCAAGGCCTGGAATATAAATTCATACATCCACAACCAGTAGCAGTGCTTATCCTTCATCTAAACCTTCCGAAAAGACCAAATTTCAGAGAGCTTCTGGTTCAGAAAAGCAACAGTCCTTCCATGACTTTTTTCCTGATCGAACCTCTTTGTCTTAAAACGAAATGCAATGAAATATATGTGAATTTTTATATTGTGCAGCCACTGTAAAAAATAAAAGTTAAAAAGGTAATGATAGTTACCAATATTTTGATTTTGGCCAAAAATCTGAGGGTTATGGGACATCCAAAAGTCTAATGACCTGGAGAGAATTGTAGGGTTTGAATCTTCATGGAGATGAACTTTGCTAAGCGATTTTTGCAGATACTTGTACACGGTTAAGTATTTATTCAATGTCAAGCATGATTAATGTCCTTTTCTTCCATTTATTTCCCCTTTTAAATATATTGATTTTGATCACGCTCTTTAGCAATTTTTTTCCTCTGAGGCCTTGTACAAATAAGTAATAGATATAATAGAACCTAAGAACCGAGACAGGGCCATTGGCTTGAGCTTCATATATAAAAGTTACTGTCTAGTTGTACCACTAATAGTTTACATGTGTTTATTTTTAGCATTTTACATATAACTTATACATAATTATCCTAAAATAAGTATATATTGAAAATCACAGCATGAATGTCTTAAAACATAGCGTGTCTTGCTTACATTTTTTCCTACCTCCCCATGGATGGCTTGAGAAAGCCCTTCATATATTAATTTGCACTCTGCTGGGCACCAGAGAAGCAACAATAAATACTGCAGAGGCACCAGCTCCTAGTCTCAAGATGTTTTCAGTCTCGAGGGAGGAGACAGACAGACAAACATACAGGGGGATGTGATGTGTGCTTAATACATTGGAGTCCGTAGGATTCTACCTAACCTGGACCAAACAGGTGATGCCCAGCATCTCGGGGAGGATGGCAGCTGAGTAAAACCAGAAGGACAATACTTGTGAGTCAGGTGAAGGGTGAGTGAGTTAGCAGAGTGGGATACGTGCAAGAGAAGGAAACATGTGCAAAGACCTTGAGTTAAAAAATTCTGGGCCCCATTCAGGAAATTGTGGCTCTAAGGAAAAGAATAGCTCCATGCTGCAGAGAGGAAGAGAGTCATGTCTACACCTAATTATTTTCCAGCTCACACATGAACTCTCCAGACATCCCTCTTCCTCCCGGACCTCTGCACTGAACGGCCATAAACGTGAAAGCCAGCCCTGTGCTAGAATAAGTAGTTCAGTGATGTCTTTGAACCAAAGCAATTGTTTGATTCCCATCCAGGAATACCGTCGTCATTACTCTCTCCTAAAGGATTCGCAGATGAAAGCAGTACACTCATGAGATGTGTGAGGCTCTTTACATAAGCTGCTTTTTTAAAAAAAAATCATTCTTTTGATCCCATCTCACAATCTACTTAAAGGAAAATACTTTCAAGATTTTGCTGTGACAGAGCTCAGCACAAAAATGGAGCTACCATAACGCCAGCAAGAATGTGGTTGCATGCGTTCCAATCAGAGACATTCTCTATAAAACTTTTTATAGGGGCTGCTGGTTAGATTTTCATCTGTCTGTACTTAACATGTGGAGAAGTCCTGGGCTTAAGAATAAATTATTTTCTCTTTGACGTCCTCACTCTTCATTCCCCTCATCACGGCTCTCTTGGAAATAGGAAGAGATCTTTCCCAACCTGGACGTCGAGTTATAGAACATAGCCATGTTCGGGTCACATGGAAACTCTGCCCATGAGACCTATTACATGGATCCAAGTATCAGGTGGTTCTAGGCATCCATGTTGTGGTCTTTCTTTTCTGAGCCACTGAGAAGCCAGGACCCTCCAGAAGTGGCCTTTACATAATCTTGCTTTTTCTCACTAGAGATTTGTTCAAGCTTTGAGAGGAAATCTATGACTTATCAGTAATGATATATGAAAATGAGCGCCGGCAACCATCTAAACTATACCGGTTCTTATCTCTTTGCCACCTGGGAAATCATACTATTTGCAAGAATAAATACAGTAATGTTGTCATTTAAAAATGAAGGTGAAGCTATGTGTTAGAATTTAAGCAAAATCTGTGGATTTGGTGGCATTTTTGTTGTTTTAGAAATCAGTGCATGTTAGAGAACCACACATTAGCGGTTTGCATATTTTCCCAGCAGTGCGAATTTCTTCAGTCCACTGGAGTATGCGAGCATAAAAACATCATACTCTATTTGACAGACATCTTCAGTAGCCTTCGTGCATTTTTTCAGGGTAGCAATCATCATGTAAAAAAGCAGATTAAATAGCTCCGATTCAATAGCTCAGCAAAAATACTACTTTTTTAAAAGGTGGCAGATAAGTATGTCTTACACTCCTGTTCCCAGAGCATGTGTGGTGTAATATTTTCAGAAGACTATCAAATGCAGAATAAATGAAGTATGTTTTAAACATTACAATGAAGGTTTATAAAGTATTTTCAACAGATTTCAAAAATCACATTGCATTAAAACTGCTTGAACTCCTTTTGCTCATAAATCCCATCCCTTCAGGATGCCCGTACTTGACATTATATTTATTGAACTTGATACCCCTACAATAACAAGTAGGTTTTGCATACCCTTGACCTCAGATAGAAAGGTCAGCAGTGGTTGTTCTTTGATGCCCAGCGTTGAAGATGGAAACATAACAGACGGTTACCCAGATTTCCCTAGACTTTTCCCAGATGTCTGCTTAATATTTTGACTCTGACTTTTGGAAGTAAATCAGTAGAGCTGTCTTTGGAATTAAGTCAGCAAATGATTTCGTTTTCACCTTGCAAAGGAAGATGACCTACATAACATAAAACGAAAAGCATTTATCTCACTGTAATGTGTGTATGCTTTTTTTTGGTTAAAAGTTGGTTATACCGGGCTTCCCTGGTAGCGCAGTGGTTGAGAGTCCACCTGCCGATGCAGAGGGGCACGGGTTCGTGCCCCGGTCCGGGAGGATCCCACATGCCGCGGAGCAGCTGGGCCCGTGAGACATGGCCGCTGAGCCTGCGCGTCCGGAGCCTGTGCTCTGCAACGGGAGAGGCCGCAGCAGTGAGAGGCCCGCGTACCGCAAAAAAAAAAAAGAAAAGTTGATTATACCACAATGAATCCAGTATAACATAAATCTGGTACAATGAATAAACTTGAGAGAAAATGGAAAGTTTAACCTCTTTCCACAATGAAGGTGGTTATATAAAATTTAAAACCTGGGCAACAAATAAAGGGGCTGGCCTACCAGAGAGTTTTACTGTTGGATCTTAAAATTCTTTATATACTCATATGCTTACAAACTTGTATACATCCTTCAATTATAGAGCATAGGGAAATATCTTTGTATTTATCATGTAATAGTAACCATACTGCCTCATCTACATTAATGGTGTATGAAGCCATAACCACTTTATGAATATGATAATAATACAGGAAGCCTAAAAACATGATTAGAGTCTTCAAACTCTCGCATAGTAAGTATATTTTTATACATATAAAATTTTGCCAGGAACATTTTGCTCTAAGATTACAAATTGGAGGTAGAACCACCAATTAAATTCTGTGATTCTTACTTTCTCCCCATTTCCATTGTAGACACAGTGGTATTTCCGAGATGTCTAACAAGACAGATTAAAAGTAGGAGATAAATGTAAAGACAGGGATATGCTCTTATTTAGCGGTAGAAAGATCCACGCTGGGGGTGTTTTTCATGCCTGTGAATGTTTGTAGGGTCATTGAAATCTCTGCAGATGATGTATTGGAGTTTACTAAGGACCGTTATTTCACCCATGGTGAACTTAATGCAAAAATGTTTCTGCAAGCTGCTTTACACTTTAATATTTCTAACTAATAGGACACTTCAAGTGTGTATGCTACAGCTGTACATATGTGTCTACCTGCATTCCTCCTGACGTTATACATTTTTAAAATTTGTGAATAACGTAGACACTGCTTCCACGGGATTCCATAACCATCATATAATGCGTCTCCATTACTACTCCTCACATTGTCATGCAATTATTTATTTACATGTCTGTTTCCTGCACTAGACTTTTTACCTCCCTGGGTGAAAGGGTCAGATACCACTCACCTTCACTTCCCCAGCTCACATCATATTGCCTGGCACACATACCGGAGCAAAAGTTCGCTAATTGAATACAGTGTGCAATTAACACATTTGGTACCCAGACTATTGAGGGCACAATATCCCAGTGTTTTCAGTATTCTAATGCATCATAAGAAATGCCATAAATAATACCATTTGTTCTAGTACTCTCCCTCTTTTGGGGACATTATAATGCAGTTATTTCAGGCATCCCAATGAGATTTCATTTCTCATAGAAGAGAAAACCAGAGACCAGTTGAAATTCATCAACCCAGAATCTGACCTCAGAAGAATCCAGTTCTCCAGCTCTCAGATGAAACTTCTTAAGAAAGGACAGGCTGGCTTAGTGTCTGGAAATTTAGGGTCTGTGAATCTGGGTTCCTGGACTGACTGAGACATGCATTTACTTTGTGACTGCATCTATTCAATCAGATTTAAAAGCTGGGAATTTGAAGAAAAGGCTGATAAGCAATTCCAATTATATTTGAAAAAATATATTGTGCTATAAGAGCAAATAACATAGAGAAAATCTACTCCTATGTGTTCATCTGTGGAGAAATCATTCAGAGACATTCAGGTGATTAGCCATCACCTTGGATAAACAGAGTGGATAAAAACCCCAGTGATAATAGTGAGAATGATAATCAATTTAATAAATTGTTCCATTCTGAGGGGAAACATTTCAGTTTTTCTTTAGCTCATCAATATCAAGGATGTTCTCCTAGAGTCTTCTGATGGGCTTCGTTACAATTTAATTAAAAATTTAAAATGGTAATGAGGGCTTCCCTGGTGGCGCAGTGGTTGAGAGTCCGCCTGCCGATGCAGGGGACGCGGGTCGTGCCCGGGTCCGGGAAGATCCCACATGCCGCGGAGCAGCTGGGCCCGTGAGCCATGGCCGCTGAGCCTGCGCGTCCGGAGCCTGTGCTCTGCAACGGGAGAGGCCGCAGCAGTGAGAGGCCCGCGTACTGCAAAAAAAAAAAAAAAAAAAAAAAAAATGGTAACGAGTTCTAATGGAAGAGTATAAATACAGGAAGGTTCTGGGCACACTGGTGCAGAGCAGCAGGACTATCACCTAGATATTGTTACTAATGTTGACTCTTAAGAGATTAATTAATTAAGAGATTAAAGAGATATCTCTGACTTTTTAATATTTTTATTAGTCAAATATTCAATGTATTTCTGACTGGTTTATTGTGTTTATCAAAATATATTTGTAGTAACAATAATAATGTTTAATTGTGAATGATCCTGAATTATTTATTTTATTTATTTTCCAAATTGGAGGAAGTAATTCTCTGAAGCTCAAAAAACATATTTTCTTTCAATTATTCTCTCACTGGTTTGTCATGCAAACTGAAATTCCTATATTGTCTGTCTCTCTTTAAACTCAAATGGTTATAGTAACAATGGATATGTTCAATTGGTTAGAGAATGCACTGAGCTACTAACATCTAGAATTACAAGAATATGACACAGGAGTGGCGAGGTTTAATGAGGAAAGCAGCAGAAGGAAAGGTCAGAAAAGCACTACACGTGTAGTTGTGTTGGGCTTGGAGAGGAAGAAGCTAAAGGTCCTGGAAAGAAACACTGGTTAGAGGGAATGACTCAGTTTGCAAAGACTAACTATATATTTAATTGTCAAGTCCAGGTACTGTGCAATAAATGTGGTTACTGAGTAACCTATTAGTACACACATAATGAACCTATGGCTCTGCAGTTACACTGAGCTGACCTTATCTACCATTGGAATCTCCCACCTAACTATCCCAGTTCTATACTTCTACATTCTCTTCTTTTACTCTCTTACAAAAACTACTGAGATTGCACCTCCTTATTCTCCTATAACCCACCTGTCTCCCTGTCCTCCAATTCACTTTACTCCCCAAGTCCACTGCCTCTACTCAAAGTCAGGATTGTCACTTCATGCCGCCACCTATTAGCCGGTTTCCCTATCTTTGGGCTCTGGGTACTCCGCCCCACAGATAATTTGCCACCCCTCTCTGAACCCACCCAATCTATCCAACTGAATCTCCTTCCATTCTCCAAACATAAACTTTACAAGCCAAGCAGTTTCCTTGCCCTCTCTTGTGAATCTCCTTTAAAACAAGTATGGCCCTGGGGAAGACATTATCCTCCCTAAACTTAACCAGCTCTTCCCATGGTGATATCTACCTAATGTAGAGTGAACCTAATGTAGAGTTAAAGGATTCAGGAAAACCACCTCCGTCAACCGCCTTGCCCAGGACCTGGCTTACGGTTGATACTCAGTAAACTCTCCTCTCTTTGCCCTTCTTCTAGCCTTTGCCGATGCTTCCCACTCTGCCCATGTTCCTCATAAATCGTTTTCTTTCATCCTCCATTTTTCTGGATTCTTTTTATCTTCAGAAGTTGAAGGTGCACATCCTCCATGATAGTCAGCAAGTGCTACAACCTTCCATCTCTGGATCCATTCTGTACACAGAATCAGTAACATGTAATCCATCATCAGTTATTCTCTAATTTCTACATTTGCCAAGCCAGTCTCTCCAGCCAAATTAGAGGTTCTCTATGGGCTGGACCTTGTATTTCTTCTAGAACTCAGCACAGTGTAGAATGCTTAGGGGTTGGCCATGCTATATCTGATTCGTGGAGTGACCCATGATCTCTCAGACATTTTCATCTAGGTCTCTGCTTGAAAACCATCTGTTCAGAGAGGCATATCTCACCACTCCACTCAAATACCTGTTCCATGCAATTCCCTGGTAGTCCAGTGGTTGGGACTCCATGCTTTCACTGCTGCGGGCCTGGGTTCAGTTCCTGGTCAGGGAAGTAAGATTCCACATCCCACACGCAGCAGGATGTAAAAAATGCAATACAGTACAATAGCCCTTCCATCATTCTGCACCCTTACTCTGCTCAAGATTTTCTTTATAGCACTTACCTCTACTTGGCTGTATGTTCATTATTTATCATTTTATGTCTTTACGGTCTACCCCACTCCCATAAAAATACAAGTTCCACGAGATCAGGTGCTTAATTTTTAACACTGCTAATAGCCCAGGGGAAGAGAAGAATGCCTGGCACTTGATAGACACTGAAAAGTGTGGAAAGGAGTGAATCCATCTAGGATCAAGTTTTCTGACTGGCAATAAACAGTTATGATTTTGACTCAAATCCTAGTCCAGGTGAACAGGTGTAGGTTTTATATATCATTAAATGAATTGATGGCTGGTATCAAGAAACATTTATTTGGACAGCTTTAACAGGAAGACCAGAAATCCCCAACTAGACAGGAGGCTTTAATGAGTAACCCTCTTCTTCTTACTTTTCTGATAAAACACAGAACCTAGATATATATATCTTTTTATTAATCTTTTCTGTGTCCACTGACTTAACGATAAACAGAGCACAGGGCTGTGTAATGCTCATCAGTTATCAAAATGAGGAGTTTTGGGATTAATGAACCTTTTGTGCAAGTGAAAATGGCTTTCCTGTTCATTACCAATGGCTGTACTTCTCTCATCTCCCAAGAAGCTGAGGTTTATAAAGTGTGCTTCTTAAAGAAATTATTTTATGTCAATATTTAGTTACTATTATTAATGAAAATACTTGTGCCGCTTTGTGAAATATTCTGTGAACATTTTTATTAACTGTAGCTATGTCCACAGAAACCATGCTCCTTTATTGCCACCTTTTCTTTTAGAAATTTGTATCCAAGGCTAAAACCTGAGTCATAGTGAGAAAACCTGCTGAATCAAAATTCTTTCTCTGTGGGCTTCTCCCATGCTACACAGAGCATCTCACTTTTCTACATAGTAAAGTACCGTGTGTGTATATATATATATATATATATATATATATATATATATATATATATAT
>NW_020837959.1:15449490-15484242 GCF_003676395.1 Aethalodelphis obliquidens | reverse complement strand
TATATATATATATATATATATATATATATATATATATATATATATATGAAATTTGAAAGAGGTGGAAATTGACATATGAAAAGTTTTACTTATCCATGATTCATGATAGAAATAATTGAAATTCATATTGTCCGTTATCTGCAAGAGTATGAATTCATACCCTCAGGTCTGCAATTATGAAAGTTGGTTATATGCAAATGAATTCAAATGTCAGTTAACTATTTCATATGAGAGTAAGGACTATTTGTGATGAGGAACCTAAATACTCTCAGAGCTTCCCTCAACAACATAGAGAGGTTGGTTGGTTGATTTTAAATGCCATGAGTTGAAAGGGAATTGAGGAATCCTCTTATCCAGACCTTGGGAGTATTATTATCCCTTCTTAAGTTAACAAAGTTGACGTCCAGAGCGTTTGATTGACTTGCCTAAGATTATAAAGCTGATGTGGTAGAAGAAGAAGAGCCGGAACCTAAGAATAGGGCTTTTTATACTATGCTGAGTCACCTGAAGATGCTGTGATTGTGTCGGAGCTCAGTCTTGGAGGATGGAGCACAGGGTATAGACGCTGGAAATCTCAGGGCTGATGAGGCAGTGAGGAGAGTGGTTTTGCCACGAGTGAAGTAAGAGTTAGTGTCAAGGATAAGCTATATAATGGAGTTCTACTTTATCTCATAAGCAGTGGTACAATTACAGAGTTTTTGTTTGTTTTGGAGGGTTTTTTTGAGTGGGGGGAATTTGGGGTTGCTTTTGAGCAGGAAAATGGTATGTTTTAGATGACTAAACTAGCATTGAGATGCATGTTGAATAGGACAAGATATATACCAAGAAGCCAAGAGATGAGTTAGGAGGCTCTTTACCATGCTCTTGTTATATTAAGGGCCTTCTACCAATAGTAGTATTTTACATTTTTATGACCTTATATTTTTCAAGCAATTCAAACACTTTTCACAAATATTATCATGTTTTATCATTACAAGACTGTGAAGAAAGCAGGGACAATTATGGCCTGTAGACAATAGGTAACTTGTTCTCACTGCTAATATATTGTTGGACTGAGAGTGAAATTCTTAACTAATGTCTGAAAGTCTAGTGCCTTTCCACTGTATATCTTGTTCTCTGTTCCCTTAACTATCTAGGTACTGGAAACAGATATAGTTTTCCCTTAATAAGTTATCGGTCATGATAATCCTCCTTTTCTTCTATAAATATACTGGATATTTACTTTTTTTTCTTTTTCCTTTTGGTTTTTGTTTTCCTTTTTTGTTCGTAGGTTAGAGATTCAACCAGAGTGGTTTCTGCTTCTATAAATTTTTAAAAATACTTTATTCATTTGATCTAGCCACTTATTCACATTTTTAATTGAAAAAAGCTTTAGGAAAGAGAATTAAATAAAGACGCTCACACCACTGTGCCACCAACAGCATTTGTGAAGCACTTATCTTCCAGCTCTCTTTTGAGGGCTAGGGCAGGTGATGGAGGGACTGGTGGACACATGAAGTGGATTCACTGCCCCAAGGACAGAAAGTATGCAGCCAGGATGAGCGGGCACCGGTAGGATGAGATACTGGTCTGGGCTTTCTGGTATTGTGTACCACAAAGTCACCATTACAAGGGTTCGTGGGAAGTGGGTCACATTCAAATACATTTTCTTCATGATTAAGAAAAAATAATCTATAAATATGCTTATGGCTCTTTAGGTGAACATGGGTCTTAAAAATTACGGGTGAAAGGGACTTCCCTGGTGGCACAGTGGTTAAGAATCCGCCTGCCAATGCAGGGGACATGGGTTTGAGCCCTGGTCTGGGAAGATCCCACATGCCATGGAGCAATGAAGCCCGTGCGCCACAACTACTGAGCCTGTGCTCTAGAGCCCATGAGTCACAAGTACTGAGCCCGCAAGCCACAACTACTGAAGCCCGTGTGCCTAGATCCCGTGCTCGGCAACAAGAGAAGCCACCGCAATGAGAAGCCCGTGCACCGCAATGAAGAGTAGCCCCCACTCGCCACCTAGAGAAAACCCGCGCACAGCAACGAAGACCCAACGCAGCCAAAAGTAAATAAATAAATAAATTTATTAAAAAAACAAATTACGGGTGAAAGAACATGACTTAGTGAATAGAGTATAAGACACCAAGAGCAGGAGTTCTGGTCTGATTCTTTCATCAGCTCCCTGCACAGCCTTCATGATCCGGATCTCTATTTCCTCCAGTTAAATACAGTAGGACCCTCGACCTTATACCTTAAAGAACATGATTGATTTTACATCAGATAACTCTGTATTTTAACACTAATTATACAAAAGGTAGCAAAAATCACTAGTAAACCAAAGAGACGTTAACAGTCTTCTCTTTTTTTTAATATATATTTTTATTTTTGGCTGCTTTGGATCTTTGTTGCTATGCGTGGGCTTTCTCTAGTTGCAGCGAGCAGGGGCTATGTGAGCGGACTTCTCATTTCAGTGGCTTCTCTTGTTGCGGAGCACGGGCTCTAGGCGCGCGGGCTCAGTAGTTGTGGCTTGCGGGCTCTAGAGCGCAGGCTCAGTGGTTGTGGTACACGGGCTTAGTTGCTCCACGGAATGTGGGATCTTCCCGGGCCAGGGCTTGAACCCGTGTCCCCTGCACTGGCAAGTGGATTCTTAACCACTGCGCCACCAAGGAAGCCCTTTAACAGTCTTTAAAGAAAATTTTCTCAGGATAAAAGAAGCTGAAGGCGTTTATCTGAGAACTCTTTTTACTAAGAAGCAATTTTTCTAATTAAAAAAATCTGAATAAAAGTAAGGACATGGAGCTTCCCTGGTGGCGCAGTGGTTGAGACTCTGCCTGCCGATGCAGGGGACATGGGTTTGTGCCCCGGTCCAGGAGGATCCCACGTGCCACGGAGCGGCTGGACCCGTGAGCCATGGCCGCTGAGCCTGCACGTCCGGGGCCTGTGCTCCGCAGCGGGAGAGGCCACAACAGTGAGAGGCCCGCGTGCCACAAAGAAAAAAAAAAAAAAGCAAGGACATGTGTTTTTATTTGATGGACTATCTTGTTAGTGGTTCAAAAATAAGCCTGGTAATTACCCTGCCTTCAAAACAGGTAAAGTGAGTTTTCTCAGGGAACCTACTGTACAGTGAGCTATAGTGGAAAATTAGAGAAACTGTGACTTTTAATTATTAACTAACCAGAGAAAGAGGTGGGGTTTGGTCAAGGAAAATCTCTCAGCAGTGCCTTCTAGAAATGATGGAGAAAGCCCCAACTGCACCTTATTACATGGACCATGGGTTGAAGTGGGATGTTCGAAGGTATTCATACATGCTGCATCTTGGGAAAAGTAGACAAATGAGCAAATCTAAGAAATTCTGCCTTTCATATTCGGGAATATGCCAAGACCCAGGGCAGAGGCCTGCCAGCTGTTGCATGTGCCAGAGAGCATGGGGTCTGGGGAGCAAACCAGAGCCACGACATGTGCAACGAGGCCAGGGTGATTAAGTCACCTCCGAGGTGTAATATATGAGCCAGAAACAGAAGCAAATGAGAACCAAGAAGCCAGCTGTCTAAGCCAGTACAAAGGAGAGAAGCAAAACAAAACCAGGTATCATAGTGCGAGCAACTTCTTGGAACAAAGGGGCAAAAACTGATGTTTATTAAGAACCCAACATGTTCTAGGCACTGTAACTTTCCCTACAGAATCTCATCAAGTCTGGGCAGCAGTCCTAACAGGTCGTTGATAACGAGGGCAGAGGAGAGATTTAGTAACCTGCCAAAGGTCACTTAGCTAATAACCATAAAATCAGAGGCGTGTAACTTCAGAGCTGGGGGTTCTTCACTACCTGGTGCCCTGCACTGGGGAAAAATGAATGGATGAGACGTGCTCACATTTCCGGATGAAATTATGTAACAGCCCCATGGTCTTCTGTAGCCAAGCTTGCTTTGGAATCTAGCACTGCATGGGAACTTGGATTTGTGACCTGAGAGCCTGGTAAGCTCCTTTGCATCTCTTGGAGAAACACCGCACAGTAGTCATTCCTATGTGGGCAGGAATACCAGCCTGTTGAACTCTGCTTTGTACAGAGGTCTCCATTCTTCTTCTTTAAACCTTTACACCTATTGCTAAGAGCATTTTGCTAATACTGGCAGACCTCTTGTATGAGACCTAGATGACGTTTATGAGTTTTTCTGTGAAGTCTTCCTCTGCACTAAGACAAGTCCAATTTCATAACATTTTAGAAATCTGATTGGGATTAACATATACACACTACTATATACAAAAGAGATGATCAACAAGGACCTACTGTGTAGCACAGGGAACTCTACTCGGTACTCTGTAATAACCTATATGGGAAAGGAATCTGAAAAAGAATAGATATATGTATCACAAAATCACTTTGCTGTACATCTGAAACTTAGACAACATTGTAAATCAACTATACTCCAATATAAAATAAAATTTTAAAAAAAGAAAGAGGGCTTCCCTGGTGGCGCAGTGGTTGAGACTCCACGTGCCGATGCAGGGGACGTGGGTTCGTGCCCCGGTCTGGGAAGATCGCACATGCCGCGGAACGCCTGGGCCCGTGAGCCATGGCCGCTGAGCCTGCGCGTCCGGAGCCTGTGCTCCGCAACGGGAGAGGCCACAACAGTGAGAGGCCCGCATACCGCAAAAAACAAAAAAAAAGAAAGAAAGAAAGAAAAAAATCAAAGCTAAGGGAAAAGAAAAAAGAAATCTGAACACAAGTGGCACTCTGAAACGCCCCTGTTCCCAAGCCGGAAGCTATGGTGGTGGTATCCTCTGGCTGCCAGCCTCCCGAAGGATGTAGGAGCCCATTCCATCTGATTTCCTAGAGCTGAAAACTAGACAGCCATAGGATTATGTGAAGTCTGCATGGCCACATTCACTGGCATCTCTCTCCTCTGCACCGTCATTAAAAGTCTTTGGCTGGATTCCGGGTTTCCCTGGTGGAGGCTATGACCTAATCCATCTCTCACAGGCTGATTAGTCCAGTCACTGTGCAGAGTCTGCAGGAGGCTGGGTGATAATTTTCATGTCTTCTCACCCCTGGGCTTCAAGAGCATAGTCATTAGCATACAGCAGCTCCTGGATTACTGTACCAAGGACTTTTCATCATGTTCTAAATCAACTGAGTTGGAAGAGTTTCTCGGAGAAACTTCCTGGTGCCAACTTCCATGTCCTTTATTAAGCCTGAACCTGTTACGCTTCCAGGTCTTTACTCCACTGGCAAGGGAGAATATGCCAGATAAGCTCATCAATTCTGACAAAATCAATTATATGTCAGGTAAAGAGCTTTAAGATATCAGTGACCCCAGGGCAGTTAAAGGTGTTTAATACATAATCAAGTCTCAGACTACTGGCATCATTAAATAATTTTATAAAGCCAGTGGATGGAGATATCTTGACTTTTGCCCTCATATTTCCAGTGTTCTGCTGTACTCTGTTAGAGTCCCAGGAGGACACCATCAATAATGTCATAAAAATAAGAAATCCCAACTGATTCAGGCCAGTTTTTTGTTTAGCTGCTGCTAATGGATCAATGCCATAGTAGCCAGTAAAGTTAAGTATCCTCCTTTTCTTCTTAAAGGTTCCTGTGAGTTCCCTTAAAACTGAATGTATTGATGCAGAGTATGTGCAGTGATGATAATTATTATTATTTATAATTATTATATTGGCATTTTGTAAGCATTTATCATATGTCAGGCTCTGAGTTACATACAGTCAATTCTCTTTATTCACGGTAATTATATTGTATAATGTCACTGTGAACGTGAGCACTAGATTATCGAATACTAAACCACGGCTTCTAAGGGAAATACAGGGTTAGGTTCCTGTGAGCCTCTGCTCTCAACATTTTCATGAGCTAATCAGTACATAACCTTGTTTTATGTGGGTTTCTCCTTAAAGACACCTTATTTAATATATATTATTAATTCATTAATATTGGCCTCATAGCCAACAGCTCTATAACTCATGTCTGAATGAAGCTTGTCTCACACACATATTTTCTCCATAATGCACATCCCAGCACAGATTTCAGAAATATGAAAGCACCTCAGCTCTACACTTGGGACCCATTTTAAAGAGTGAACTCAACAAAAAGCACAAACATGTAAAAAAGGTAGCACTAAATAGGCTGCAGAAAGGACACTAGTTTATTGTATGAGAGCTGAAACAAGAAGGCAGAGCTTCATCTTGTTCAGCCTCAGCTGGGAACGTGGGCAGCAGAGGACTCCAATTCGTCACAGCCTTATGCACACACATGTCCACGAATGACCGCAAGTACTGAGCTGGGGGTTACAAATAACTTTTAGCAAGTAGGTGAATTTGCAAATACAGAATCTGCAAATAATGAAGATCGACTGTATTTAGCAAGCATTCTTTATTTATTCCTCATCTCAACTCTACAAAATGAGAATTATTATCATGATCACAGTTTTATAGATAAGTATATAAATGGAAACTCGGATGCGGGTGCGTGTGAGGAAATTGGCCAGAGCTACACAGTTCCTAAGTGGAAGAACAAGGATTAAGACCCCAGCTGTCTGACTCTATAACCTATTTATCACACAATGGCTCTATCATCCCTCACTTGCCAATATATTGTAATATTTGAAATTATCAGATAGTGCAGAATCATCTGGAAGGTCAGAATTATTTCTGGCTCTTATAGAACCTCAAAATAGAAAGTGAAAGCCAACTTTTCGTTGCTTTAGTGGACTGCATTTTGGGGACTTCGTAGCCTGTCATAAAAGGTCAGTGAGTGCCAAAACATTTCCATCATTTCATCAAGATGAAGCTAGAACCCATTTTTTACAATGCTATGAAAGACTGGAAACGAAGAACAAATGTAGAAGGGCCTCACCAAAGATAATTTTTCTGGTTCGGTTGCTGTGACTGGGAAGAAAGTATCATCTGTTTCCCAGTTTCTGAAAATGGTAAAATGGAGAGGGCGACATTCAAGCTAGGGAAGCCACTGCCGTAGTACCTGGATTCTTGCCATTTCTGTGCCAGGGTATAAAGGTGTACTTTTGAAAGTTAGGCCTCTCGCTGAAACCAGAACGGCTATAAGAGTCTGATGTTATGATATCCCTGTTCTGAAGTGAAAGTGGACTAACCTGATTGCAGTTTCATAAATCAATCAATCGAGTACTTCCAACTTATAGAAGAGATAATATTCTTTTAACTCAGTTTTGGATAACAAATCAGGCGGATGATTTGTGGTGTTCTGAAGGGAACCACACGAAAAAGTTTGCATCAGAATTATAATTAGATGTAGCCAGTCCAAGTCGGCAAGCCATTAATTTTGTTACTTAGATCTCTGGAGCCAGTAATCCATGAACTTGACATTCACTAGCGAGTTATTTACATTGAATCTTTAAAACTCCAAATAGACCTTATTCATTAAAATAGGAAAGATGATGATAACCAGGAGATATGGGTGTCTGGGTCTATCAGTTTCAACTTGGGTTATAGAGCCGCTTAATTGAAAAGAGAACACAAGAGTCATAACCCCTTTTAATTTCATTTCTCACTATGGTAACTGGCAAGGAAAAAACCACAGAGCCAGAGATCAAATTCTATGTGTGCGTGCGTGTGTGTGTGTGTGTGTGTGTGTGTGTGTGTTTTGTAAGGGCATCTTAAGCATATATTTTAAATTTTAAGTAGTTCTAAAGAATGAACACTTGCATACAGGATTGAGGGGTTATTTGAATTTATTTCACTTAATGACCTGATGGCAGAGGTTGTAAAATGAGGCCATCTGGATGTGATCAACACATCCAGTCCTGGAGAGAACTCACTGAGTATTCCATGTACATGCAGAGTTCCTGTGAAGTTTAAGATGATGCTAGCCCAGGCAAAATTACAAGAAAATTGGCCCTGAAATTTAAATGAACACATTTGAAAAGGCAGTATTTCAATTAAATATGAAAGAGAGTCCTGTTGATGTGGGAGATACCTAAGGACCATAAATGCAGCAATGGCACGATGCCGTCTTCACATTGCTATTTAGTTAGCTTGGTGCCCGGTTTATATCAGGGCATCATTCAACTTTACAATGACACTAGATTCAGCCACAGTGCTTGAAGGTGTTCCTTCTGTTATTTCTGAAAAATGGAAACAGCTTCCATGCTATTTACGCTGTTCATAGGGTAACTGTACAGCTTTAACAGGGTAGACACAGTAGAGCAATAATGCTGGATAAACAAACGATATTTCAGATTACGTAAGTCCCCAAGAGTTTGAAAGCTTAATCAGATAGCTTGAAACAAACATGTCTGCATATCTGGGTATCAGCGAAGGAAAGTCTGTTATGGAAATTACTGACACCTCTTGCTCCTCCAATTAGTCCAGCAGAACCCCAAAGCCTTGTAAATATGAAAGTGAAGTATTGCATATAAAACTTAAATGTGGTTTTGTTCAAACTGATAAGTGATGAGAAAAAGATGTAGACATGTTTTCTCCATTGGTGATGCCATTTCTCATCACTTCTTATTAAGAATGTTTTCCTTCTATTTTTGTCAAATTTACCTCAAAATGTGAGCACTGCTCTTCCACGATAAAAAAAAGAAATTGCAGTAAAATTTACAATCCCTTTTATATTAGCTCAGCGTTATGATTTGATTTTAATTATTAGCTTAGTCTTAAAGAGATTGTGAAGCTCGTAGTTGGCAGGATAATCAGGGCTCTAGGACACTCGTGTAGATTACTTTCCCTTCATTTTATCACCACTTAAATATTTTTCATGTATGCTTTCTAGTGCCATCATTTTATGAAGAATTGCAGAATGCCCACTATGTAGGATTGCTAGATTTAGTAAATAGAAACACAGGACACCCAGGTACATTTGAATTTCAGATAAATAACAAATAAGTTTTTAGTATAAGTATGTTCTAAATAGTTTGATGCTAAAACATTATTCCTTGGTTACCTGAAATTCAAATTTAATTGAGCATATTGTATTTTATCTGGCAACTCTACCTTTAGGAAAGGGGCCATGCTATAGCTTACACAGATACAAATAAAACTTTAGATTTGGGTACTACCTTGAAAGAAACATGCCTGTAAGTTAAGATAAAAAGTAATCAGTAGTGCTAGGTTCCTTAAGATATGCATATGTAATATCAATGAGTTAAAAAGACCCAAAGAGAGAGAAATACTAGGAAAGGGACTGGAAGCAGTGAGTTTTCCAATTTTGTTAACATATGATCTATGAAAAAAAGGTGGTGGGAAGTAAGGGTGAGACTGGGGCTCATACCAGAGTAAGAGGTTTGAACTTGATTCTCCAGCTGTCCAACGGAAAAATAATGGGAGCCACCAATGCAAGTCCCAAATATAATTTTAGATTTTCTAGTAGCCACATTAAAAATGTAAAAAAAAGCAGGTAGGTAGCCAACACCCCCCCGCAAGAGGACTCCTGATAATTTGTGCTCTTCTTCATTCCCCTCCAACAATGGATTGGGGCTAGCCCCGTGCAGGTGACAGGATATAGCAAAAGTGATGGTGTGTGACGTCTGTAGATAGGTCATAACAGGCATTGCAGCTTCTGCCTTATCTGTTGGATCACTCTTCCTGGGGGAAGCCGGCTACCAGGGCTCGAGAACACTCAGGAGGCCTCATGGGTTGGCTCCCAGCCAACAGATAGAAGCAACCTGGCAGCCGTATGTGTAAACCACTTTAGAAGTGGGTTCTCCAGTCCCGGTCAGCCAAGTTGACATCTGACTGCAACTGCATGACATGCTACAAGGGACGACTGCCCAGCCAGGTCTTTCCAAATTCCTGAACAGAAATTATGAGAGGTAATAAGTGGTTCAGTACTACTCAGTTTGAGTGTGACTCGCTGTGCATCAATAGTTAACCATATAGTCGTTAAATAAATTATGGTTCATCCATTCCATGTAATATCCTACAGTAAATAAAAACAATGTATCCCTACATATATTTGCAGCTATCTCTGGTTACTTAAAAAAAAAAAACAAACTACTAAATAATATGTGTTTATGGATAAAGAAAAGTCTGAAAGTATATTCACCAAAATATAAATAAGAAATATCTAAATGGTGAGAATTGGATCATTGTCACTGTATTCTTTCTAACTTGGTAGTATCTATGTTTTAAATCAATAAACATGTACCAGTTTTATAATAAAAAAGCAGATGAAATCAATTTTAATAATATATCAATATATCCAAAATATTTCTATTTCAACATGTAATTGATATAAAATTATGAAAAAGATAGGTTTTTATGGACTATTCAAAATCTAGTGTGTATTTTACACTTTCAGGACATTTAATTCAGACTAACCACGTTTCAAGTGAGCAATCGTCACATGTGGCTGGTGGCTGACATGCTGGACAGCACAGCTTTAGAGATTAAGAATACACTAACAGTTTGAGGGGAAAAGAGTCATGGGATCAGGGGGAACTTCAGATTAGCTGTATTTTTACATCAGATAGATGGAGAGGAAGAGATTGGGAAGGGAGAAAACATTTAATAGGCCATTCCAATAATGCATGAAACTTAAGGAAATTCTGACCTATAAAGCTAAACAGAAAAGGGGATAAAGGAACTACAGAGAGAGGTGATGTTTACTAATGCTTCCTCTGTACGCAATATCTTTATTTTCAGGCCCATGTGGATAGAATTAGATGAGACATTTTCTCTGATATCATCAAGCATGCCATCCAAATAGAGAAAGCCGCACGGCCTTCTTCGAGTGAAAAGATCTTTGAGTCAAAAGATACTCAAATTACATATATAAATATATGGAAGAAAAGGAAAAGTTTTGCAGTAAAAGGCTTCTTCCTAGAAATTTTCACTTCTCACCAGTTTCTAGAGCTAAACACAGAAAGATATATTTATAACAAAACAGAAATGTCTTAAACTTTCTTTGGTACTGACAACATAAAATACAGAATTCTATTTCACTGGAATTTGTAGACTGAGAAAAAAAAATTTATGAGTATAAAAGAAGCAGAGAAGGGACTACAGCACTGAACCTGCCTTGGAATCAGAAGTTTAAATGTGTCTCAGCACCCATTTTTTTTTCACTAAAGAAGTATTTCCATGTGAGTCATTGCGAAAATAGGGTTCTAGTTACAATGCTTCATAAATATACATTTTAACGATTGAATCCTGTTGTTAGCCAGGCTCCTGGTATAAACCAGTATATTTTAGAGAAATCTTATTGTTTCAGAGCCTTTTACCTCCATTATCCCATATGATTTTTACCCCAGTAACTCCTGTGACACAGCATTGTTACCTACATCTTTCAGATGAGGAAACTGAAACTCTGAGAGAAGTAAGTTGTCCTAAATCAGAGCTCAGAGGCCAGGTCAGAAAAAAAAAAAAAAATCCCAGGCATTTGTATCCAAGTCTTAACACTTTGCCAGTGCTCACCATAGCAGATAAGACTTTCCAATAAATTGGGAATTAACCAAGTCTTTATTTACAGCCAAACAGAATATTTACTGACTCTTGGGAATAGACTCTAAGCATCCTAGAAAAGAAATTTTTAAATGTTAGACATTACAATGAACAAGTGTGGGTGTGTATGAGGAAAAAACAGAAGGAAGAGAACTGATGGTTTCATTTTCCTCAAAACCCGCCTGCTGCAGCAGTGAGTCTGTAATATCTCAGAACAATGGAATAATACTAATCATAATATTCATTGGCACTAGTGAAATATTGAGGAATAATAGAAATTTTTTAATTGCCAATATAAAAATAGCAGTATTTTAAAGTAAAAAAGATCATAAACTTAACATCTATAGAACTTTCTATTAATAACAATATGTTTAATATATTTTTACATTTTCTATAGTGAAGTAGTTTTTGTAAAATGTTTTCAGTTACATATGAATAAGACAATGTAAAGCCATAAAGTCCGAAAAAAATATAGTTTCCTCAGTGATTCCCATGACAAATATATTCTGAATACTTATTATGCACTTAACACAATACCCAGCACATAGTAAGTGCTCAAGCTTATGTGTAATATTATTAACATTTTGAGTAAAGGAAACATCAAATTAGGGACATATGTGAAAGTATTTTGAAGACAATCAAACAATGTGGAAATAAAGGTACTGTTAAAATGAACCAAGTTGTTGTTTGATGAATATCAGGTTTCAGATTTTGCAAAATGAAAAATTTCTGGAGATCTGTTTCACAACAATGTGAATATACTTAACACTACTAAACTTTCCACCTAAAAATAGTTAAGATGGTGAATTTTATGCTACTAATTTTTTATCATACTTTTTTAAATGAGGCAACATTGTTGGGGGAAAATTACCAGGAATTCATTTATAAATCAGTTCATTAACATACTATCAATTGTCCTTTCCCTCAGTAGCTACCACATTTGCACTAGATTTCCTCACTCTCTTCTTCCACAGGCATTTTAATTTGAGACAACCAGGGCTCCCAGACCTATTGACTGCTAATAGCTTTCTATTTGTAGCCATTAAAAATGTTAAAAGAAAACAGAGTCACCACTCAGGTAAATACAAAACCACATTAGGAAATTGTCCTCATTCAAAAGCACTGTTAATATCAGCAACAATGAAAAGCATTGACATAAGATCTCAGGCTCTGAGTGAAATGTACCTGGAGATAATGAAAACCAAACAAGTTGTCCATTAAGAAATGTAATATGCTAACTCTTCAATGTCATTTAATTCTACTTTTAATCACTTTCGTAGGATTCTTGTTTCACAGCTATAGCTGTATAATACCAAACAGTTTAATATAAAGTGAAAAAGAGTCAGATGTTTCACCTGTAGGAAGTCAAGCATCTGGACACTTTAGAATTAAATCATTGATTAAGTAATATTTGACTCAGTAGACCCATCCTGAATGCATGTGTTACATTGTTTAGTCTAACAACTTAGAGAATTGTAAAATGATGTATGCAGAGGAAAGAAGGATGTAAATTGTTAGGTATAGAGTTTCTTCAATATCAATCGATTTTTATCTAGTATCAATATTATGCATTTCTCTTACAGAGCTCCTGTAAGGTAGAATGCAAGCAAGAGCTTGCAGGTTGACTCAGCCCATTCAGAATCTTTTGATTCTCCATTAAATAGGTCCATTTACACCACAGCTTGACTTCACATTCGTCTCTTTATTGGATTGTTTCTTTCTTTAGTGTGTGCAGGTGAGCCTGAGGCGTTTATAAATGATTTTCTGAGCAGGAAAGGTGGGAGCTTCAACTTTAATATACTTTAGTCTGATTTTCTAAGAGGCAGGTTTTTCATCTTGCTGAAGTGTCTTGATGCATATTATTTGACCAAATGAAAATATCATGTGGGGCTACACCCATACAAATAAAGTGATATACCCATGAACCTGAGAGCAGGCTGCCCTTAGCAGTCTACAAGGATGCATGATGACTGCAGTAAAATATATTTATTCCACAGGTGAGGAGAGAATTGATTGCTCTAGAGAACTCACACCATAATTCATGGAGACTATTCCTTATGACAAAGATAAATATTCTATGTCATTCTGACCCATAAAATATACTGTTTTTACAACAGACTCATTGTATTAATTCATCTTAAATGTCCTGTGGACATATTTTCCTGTGATTACCAAACAGGAATCATTTGGTATTCTTGTTTTCAAAATAAGTTTAGGGATTAAAAATAATAAGTAACATTGTTATGTTTGCTTCTGAAACACAGAGATATAATACTGTGTATAAGATATAAACGTTCCCTTCTTGATATTTACCGAAGAAATATTATTTGTGCACATTCGTGGGTATTTTTGCTTTTTTTTTTTTCTTTTTTTTTTTTTGCGGTTCGCAGGCCTCTCACTGCCGTGGCCTTTCCTGCTGCGGAGCACAGGCTCCGGACGCGCAGGCTCAGCAGCCATGGCTCACGGGCCCAGCCGCTCCGCGGCATGTGGGATCTTCCCGGACCGGGGCATGAACCCACGTCCCCTGCATCGGCAGGCGGACTCTCAACCACTGCGCCACCAGGGAAGCCCTATTTTTTGCATTTTAAGGCTCACTGGGGGTGATACTGAAGCTGCATATAGGTGACTTTATTTGCAAGTGAACAAATGGACAATAAGCTAAATCCTAGTGTGAACCTTTTTAATCCAGGTAAAAATAATTTCCTATTTCTTCTTCTCCACTGCTTTACCACTACTGTGTCAATTTCACTACTGTGAAATTGGTTTTTTTATTAAAAGGTAAAGTCATATGCTTACCTCTGTAAATTATTTGACACTTTTCTTTAATCCATTGTTAAAAGTTTGGCATTTTGTCTTTTTTTTTTAATTAGAAAGTTGATGGAAGGTACAAGTGCATAATAGAGGACCTTGGGTTAGGGCACTTGTGGAAGCATTTTAATAAACCATTTTTCTTTTGGTTGGTGTAAATTATCTGATGGCTTAGAACATATTTAATTAAGTGTCCTGTGTATAATATTTAATATTGGTAAAAAGGAAAGTTACTTTCAATAGAAGTCTGAATTAAAATGCATGAATTTGAAATGTTGGTGCTGATATCTTCTTAGTATCACTGATTTCATAGATTCTCAACATGAATTAGAGTTAACAGTAACTGCAGGTATCAATTGATATAATATCCCATATTTACAAATGAAGAAAATCAGACTCAAATAAGTAAAGTTTCCCAGAACACACAGATAATTAAACACAAACCAATAAATCCAAGTGAATAAGGTTTTTATTCTTATTGTTTAATTGAAGGAAATAGAGTAGGGAAGGGGAAGTCAAAGGGCTATATGAATTTTTTGGATACTTACAATTCCCTCAAATTTCAGTGTGTAACACACTACTCTGAAGGGGCAAAGATAACATTTCTCTTCATCTAAGTGAGCCAAGGTTGGTGTAATGTTTAGGAATATAAGACAAAGTACTGGAACGATAGACATTGGGTTCCGCATGACTAGATTTGGGGTCACTTCAACAGAAACTGGCTTTTTAAATTTTTTCAAAAAGAATTTTTACTGAGGTATGATCACATGAAGCATCATATCAGTTTCCGGTGTTACAATGTAATGATTCAAAAACTGTGTATACTACAAAATTATCACCACAATAAGTCAAGATCCGTCACCATCCATAGTTGTAAATGTATTTTCTTGTGATGAAGACTTTTAAGATCTGCCGTCTTAGCAACTTTCAGATATGCAATACAGCATTATTAACTATGAGGGCAGCTTTCTAATAGCCCCAGTCAGCACGTCCCTTTCCTGGAACAACCACAGAGCTTCCTATGGTGCCACCTTTGGCATTCAGCATTTGGATGGTCATTTCTAGTCTAGAACTTTCTAGAGCCCTGAACTTATTGAAATGAGTCACTCGGTTTGATCCATTTGGTCACGTACAAGGCCTGGCTACAATCTGTGATTCCATCTTTCCCTGAATTGGTAGGTGATAGAACGTGGCCTGGGTGAATTCTTTGATTCCTTTTTTTATTAACCGCTGGCAATCATCCTCTTTCTGTATGAGGTAATAATGCTAATGGTAATAATTTTTTATGAAATATGTCAGCAGTTTATAGTCCTCAAAGGACTTCTACATAGAGCACTGATACTGATTCTCACCATAATCCTGTGAGAGTGTAACAGAAGTGATAACAGGTGATACTGCAGTCAATAGCTTGACAGATTTGCAGGTGGTCGCCCATTTGTGAAACATCTGCTGAGCACCAGACACTGTGTTAAGAGTGAAGTCAAGATTGGAATCTAGTGCCCCGGGTCTGTCTTCTCTCTGTCCTTCTTTCCCTTTTCTCTTACTTTCCTTTCTTTATGTCCGCACAGCACTGTAGCTTCCCCAGGGCCTGTTTACCGCCATCCGTTTCACACTGTACATTGCTGTGTTCTCGGTTCAGGACAGCAGGTCTTGTCCCATCCCTGGGGGAGAGTCTGAGAAGCTCTGGTGAGGCACAGCTTGACTTTCGGAGCAACAGGAATTGGGGTGCCCATGAAAAACACTGAAATGTCCCATGTTATCAACAGAAGCCTTTCGGTCGTACTAGCCTGAAAAGTGAAGCTTCTCAGCTGTATGTGCCTGGTTCATTTCTGGGCTGTCTATTGTGTTCCGTCATCTATGTGTCTGTTTTTGTGTCAGCACCATACTGTTTCACAGATACAGAGAACAAACTAGTGTGGTTACCAGAGGGCAGAGAGATGAGAGGAGGGGCAAAATAGGTAAAGGGGATGAAGAGGTATAAAATAAATAAGTTACAAAGATGTAGTTTACAGCACAGGGAGTATAGTCAATATTTTGTAATAACTTTGTATGGAGTATCATCTGTAAAATATCAAATTACTGTGTCATACACCTGAAACTAATCTAATATTTTAATTAATTATACTTCAATTTTAAGAAATGAAGCTTCTCTTAAAATCTCCAGTTGATCTGATGTCCATGGATTCTGTTCATCTTAAGTCCCATCTTAAGTGGTCTAAAGTAGAGTATTTGTGTTGTATGTGATTTCCTCTCAGTAACAGAGCAATTTGCCGTGTTATTTTGGTGTGTATAGAACTCTGATACATTAAACAAGTAATAAAAGTGGAACTAGCTCACAAATGCTTTAAATATCCTCTTTATATGAAAGGTCTCATATGAATAGATAATTTTGTTCACCAATAGCAACTACATTTTGGATAATGCAGGAAAAGATAGTTTTCTCAATTTTAGACTGATGATTAATGTATCTGTGAGTGAAAAAGCAATAGTAAAAGGTGGGGCTTGTATGCTTCTCTGTAAGCTATTGCTAAAATGTAAATGTCTGTGGACCAAGTGCATCTTAGTTGCCAATATTAGCATACTTGGGAACAAAATAAACCCAGCAAATATTTATTATCATGAGTCATGTGACCACACTCTGAATGTATAATTAAAAATTTTATGGAAATACTCAGTATCGTTGCTTAACTTTACCATGTGTAAAGCTGTGGATTGTTTTTCTTTGTTTATTAATACAAAAAGATTGATTGAAAACATAAGATTTAAGGAAACGGACAATTATCAAATCGTGTTTTTGTAGAGGGAATTTTAAATATACTTTTTTATAAACAATTTTGAAATATATAAAAATTTACATAATTATACTACTATACTATACATACCACTGTTATATAACAATTATACAATTATACTATTATCTTCAAAGTATGCTCACCATGTGAACTGGCGATAGGGGACAAAAATTTGTCTTGGCGCTTCCTCTATTCTTCCTCTTTTCCAGTCATTTTAGGTCACTTTAGGTTATAATTCTTTAGTAAATTATAGGCATCCAGGACTCTCGCAAAGCTGTATTTAAGTAGGAAGAATATATGTTACTGATAAAAGTGTCAAATGAGTTTATTAAACCAGTCTTGGACATGTTCATCCCATAGGCTTGTAATCATTCCCATGGTGTCTACCCTGTGTCTTTACGTGACTCTCAGGTGTCTGCTTTGGGGAACTCTACCTGGGTCCCCTCTTCCAAGGCAGCACTAAATTTCTAAAGTCTTTTTGTGGCCTACCACCAACATGGGCCTATTTTCTGACCCAATCTTTAAAATATTTCTTTCTGGACCTTAAGCTAATGCATTATGCAGTTTCAATAAGATATAAATGTACATTCTCAGAATTAGCCTTATAAATTCTCTCTTGTAATATTTATGCATGCTTTATTTGTCTAATTAGGAGAAAATGATAATGTAAGATAGTACAGTGATACTCCACTGTACATTTAAGGTGACAGAAAGTATGGTTGGGTTTTCCTTTTTAAATTCAGTTAGAAAGAATACTGAAATGAGAGTCAGAGGACCTAAGTCCTACTCTCAGCTCTGGCACTAACTAGCTTTGTAATCCTCTGAAACACAGTTATGGCTCTGCCACTAGATTTCCAATTCCTGGAGAGTAGAATTCATGTCCATTTCATCTCCCACAGTGCTAAACACACTGCCATTCACATAGTCGATCCTTAACACACAAATGTTTCCATTCCATAGCAGGCCTGTTGGAGAATTAAGGGTGGACCTCAGAAGAGGGTCAAAGCTTTTATGTCGATTTTTGTGTTATGAACATAGAGATACAACTTCGAGACCTTTGCGTGGATGGGATGGAGGCAGGTGAGAGAGAAAGATAACGAATAATTAGCTGAAGAAAACTTGGAGCTGCAGAGCTTCAGGGGGTGGTTGGAAGAAGAGAAGACAATTATCAGGCTTCGACGGTACGTCGGGTAAATAGAAAACAACCAGGTTGGCACAGTGTGTGGAAGGCAACAGAGGAGATCGTTTAGAACAGTGGTTCTTTACCTGTGGCAGTTTTGCCCCCTGGAGCTGGGGTGCTGCTGTCATCCAGTGGTGGCGACCAGGGTTGCCACCAAACATCTAGCAATGCACAGGACGGTCCCCCCAACAAAGATTTTCCCAGCTCAAAGGTTATCACTAGCACCGAGGTTGAGAAACCATGATTTATAAGGACATGTTCAGCAGTGTTGGATGCCCTGAGAATCTGAGAAAAGGTCAATTTATTTGGTAATTAGAAAGCTAATGGTGAGTTTTAAGAGAACAGTTTCGCTAAATTGTGAGAAGATAGGGTTGGTAGAAGTCAGTTGTGAGACAGAGTTCACAAGACATGATGATTTCTGAGGCATGAAGGAAGGTGGATGGGAAGAAAAGTTTGTTGTGTTTCTAAGAATCAAGGGAAACTGAACCTATTTACACACTAAGAAGAAGGAGCCAATAAAGAGTGGGAGGGACTTCCCTGGTGGCGCAGTGGTTAAGAATCCGCCTGCCAGTGCAGGGGACACGGGTTAGAGCTCTGGTCTGGGAAGATCCCACATGCCGCAGAGCAACTAAGCCCATGCACCACAGCTACTGAGCCGGTGCTCACAACTATTGAGCCACAACTATTGAGTCCACGTGCCACAACTACTGAAGCCTGCGTGCCTAAAGCCTGTGCTCCACAACAAGGGAAGTCACCTCAGTGAGTAGCCCCTGCTCAATGCAACTAGAGAAAGCCCGCGCACAGCAACAAAGACCCAACGCAGCCAAAAATAAATAAATAAATAAACTTATTAAAAAACTAAAGAGTGGGAGAGAGATTAAAAATATGAGAAAGAGAAGAATGACAGTCTACAATAACAAAGAAAATAAAGGTTAAGAGCGTGAAAAAGGAATTAGGGCCAGGATCATTTTGAAGGTGAGGATAGAAGCAGCAGGAGATGGGTAAATGACGGAATCTTAGGATGCAGAGATGAGATGCTCAAGAAGTTCACAAAAGATGACCTTCCTCAGTGAAATCAACAAGTATAACTTGCTGAGATCAAAAGAGGGAGGTTTGGGGACTGGAAACAAATGTATAGCCAAACAAGCATATAGAGATAATGCCTACAAAGTGCCCAGAATTGTGGGTGCCATGTACAGGTGCCCAGTGAATGGAAGCTATGATGGCATTAATTTTACAAGGGTGACAGAATCCTTGTACTAATCCCCAAACCTCACTTCCTCAAGCCTAACTTTAACATTATTAGTTTCTGGAGAACGTAACAATTGTCGTTATCATTCAGGCTAATCAGAAACTGATTCGTCTTGTGGTCCTCACTACATGGTAAACTTCTTGAGACAGAAATTAGTTTTAAATTTTGAAATAGATTTCTAGTCTCTCGTTCAATTCAGGGACAACGGACATTCAGTAAATACTAGTCCTCAAGTCTGGCGTTACAACACCACACCACCCAGGCATCAATGAAAAGTAAAATATCTTTCATGTGTATTTGTCTAATTCCATAAACAAAAAGCCTTCTATTTCTGGAAATAGATTCTGCAATTCATTCTGGGAGTCCTTTCAAATGTAGTCAGTACCTACAAATCATAACTCTTGTGTATTAGAGACAAAAATTAGTGGTGACTCTCGTAGAGGTATTTTAAAGCCAAGAGTCTGCTTGGCATATTTATACAGCTTGTATTTACCTTTGCTAAAACAATTAAATTTGTAACAATTATGAGGCTGCCCAGATCTCTTTGGTAATGGGTATTGATTGTGAGGCAGAGGAGCTCTACCTCATTAAAAATAAAGGGTTTTAGTCATTGTGCCGCCAGTCAACAGAACCCGGAGTCATTGTTACAATAATCATGTGTTTGTTTGATGGATATATTAGGGTCTCTTTAAAGCTTCAGTTGTAACATAATGATTTGCAAAGCTTTCAACAGTTAATTATCTTGTATGTCACAGAACTGTCTCTTCAGCTTGGTCTAAAAGAAAACTGGAGTGAAAGGTGAGATTCCCCTTCAGAAGAGGATTTACAGAGGGTTTGTTGGCTTGTTCTTGTCTGTGACTCAGTGTCCAGTGGGGTGGGGACTGCCGAGAATTATTCAAACGTTTGGGGTGACCAGTATCTCAGTAATCATGGAATATATTTGAGTACTTGTCATGGAGTAGTGGAAAATGAGGTTGGGACACTTAAGCAGGGCCAGGTTATAGAAAACCATGACTTGCAGATGAAGAATATGAAGGTTCTGTAATAGTCAGTGGAGAACCACAGAAGATTCTTGAGCAGGGGACTAGTGCATTGGTTTAGAAGGATTAATCTGGCTGTTACAGTGAGTGGAGTTGCGGGGTGTGGAGTGAGTGAAGTGGAGAAAGAGGGAGGAAAATAGAAAACATCTTGAGGCAAATATAACACATGGAACGGTGTGGCAGTAAGCCTGGCACAAACTCATAACGGAGTGATCTATCAAGATAAAGTGGAGGGGCTTCCCTGGTGACGCAGTGGTTGAGAGTCCGCCTGCCGATGCAGGGGACACAGGTTCGTGCCCCGGTCCGGGAGGATCCCACATGCCGCGGAGCGGCTTGGCCCGTGAGCCATGGCCGCTGAGCCTGCGTGTCCGGAGCCTGTGCCCTGCAACGGGAGAGGCCACAACAGTGAGAGGCCCGCATACCGAAAAAATAAAAAATAAAAAAAATAAAGTGGAGAGGAGAGAGGGGAAGGACCAGGGAGTATCTGGGATCTGTATGTGAGCATATTTGATGAATCATCAAACATAGGGTAGGGAGGGGACTGGAGTCAAAGATAATATAGAGTTTTGCATTTGAGTGATATTTAAATCACTGATACAATTAGTTAAAAGATAAATGTTTTTTAACTAGTTGATATTATGAAAGATTTAGACCTGTAGAATTGAAAATACCAGCAGAAAAACCAAATAGTCCTACTCAAAAGAGAGTTAGAATATGTTATTCTATAGTACATTTGTCTTTGTGAAAATGTGCAAAGGTTTTCATTTGTTTTGTTTGTTTTTTACCATAGAATTACTGGGTCGTACGATATGGGCATTTTCAATTTTTTTGACAGTGCCGACTTGCTCTCTGAAGTGCTTGTACAAATTTAAATTCCCCTCGGCTCTTCATAAGAGTTTTCCTTCCCTGATACTTATTGTCAGAATTTTTACCATTTTGCTAACAGTCTCTCTCTTTAGTTGACATTTTCCTAATTACTAATAAACATGAGACTTTTGTAATATGTTTAATTTTTTAATATGTTTAATGGTAATATGTCTAATGGTAATATGAATAGGATATCCCTAGTCTCTGGACACATATTCTGTGTCCATTTTTTCCTATTTTATTTTTCTTACTGGTCTTACAGGTGTTCTTTATATAAAATGATGCTAATCCTTTGTTTGCTTATGTGTCTTGCAAATATCTTTTTTGAGTCTGGTTCTTTAACCTTCACATATGTCCCTTTGTTTCTAAAATATACCTTTAAATATATTGCCCAAAACTCTCTTTAGTTATGGACATTTTATCTTGTAAGACTCACCTAATAATTCATTCCTTCAGAATGAATTAATCTGAAGAAATCTGATTTCAGAATGAAATCAGAAGCATTCTCTGATTTCCCACGTGAAATTGTCTGCTCTTTCCTTTCTTCCTTCTTATATATTATGTACTCTATAATATAGAGTATCTTATAGTATATTTAACATAGAGTCGTCATAGCACCTCTGATAATTATAATGGTGTATTTACATTTCAATCTCTAGATTATATACTCCTGATGGCTCTCTTCGCCTTTGTATTTCTAGAAGCTGACCCAAGGTCCAGGATATGGTAGGCATTCAGTAATTGTTTCTCAGTGTGAATTCCTTTGGGAAAATGAGTGTACCATTTCCACTTATTTCTGAAGGATTTTTACGTCTCTGAAGTCATAGACCCTATCTCTTCACACTCGTATCACCCAACAATGGCAAGCCTCTTATAAGATGATGAATAAGCATATAACCTTATTAAAAGCTAATCAGTACACTTGAACCACTGTTTTTCTTGACTCATCCCAAGAAAACTAAGCATTATAAAAAATAATTTTTCATTTATACATCTGCTGTTAAAATACAATTATCATATTCACTAGGAGTTTACTGTACATTTCAGAAAGAACTAAAAAGTTGATTATGAACTTTGGCAGCTCTAGTTTTTAATTGAAGGTGATGAAAAGAACTTTGATGATCACTCCAAAGCCATCTAGTCAGTTTTTATTCGAAAAGTATTTGAGATCCAAATACATGCCTAGAGAGCTACCCATTGACAAAGCCTAGAGTTATTTCATTTGTTGAAGTACATGTCTTTAAACTCTTAACAATCCAGGGCCTTCCTTGCAATATGCTAGAGGTGACCTAACTCAGTGGCAGCCTCCTGGAGGATGTGCTGGAGGAGCTGATCTTGGGAATTCACACATACACTCTTTCACCAGATGCAGGTAGTCACATAGCAATGGCCAGATTTACCCACTTTGAACTCCTTAAAGCTTACGTTACGCACTTTGGTTGCCGAGGCCTCTTTCCATACCATCATCTTAATACCTAAAGGGCAGTGACGGCCTGGAAAATTGCAGATTCTTTTCTTTTAGAACTTTCTCCCAGGCTTTCCGTTCTTTTCTTTGCTGTATATTTGTATGGCGTTATTTTTCTGTTAAGCATCAGTGCTATTTGAAGTATGACTGGCACATCTTTCATGAGGCTCTGTAGCAACACGGATGCTACCTTTTGGAGCTGACAGTCTTCTTATGGAAGGTGCCATTTTTCTTTTTTGTCTGTAGATACAGATCGCTGAGAGAATGGACTTCTCTATTTACTTCAGTGAAGCTACTGCTACCTGATTTTCATTGATGATAGCACATGCAGAAATTGGCTTTAACGCTCGGCTGGCTCATCGTGGCCGTGGTGATTGGAGTTGAGCATGTTAATTGGTTACCCACACTCACACAGGATTTGATTAGATACCTAATTCTCTTCGGCAACTCTTTGAGCCTATCACAAACCGTTTTTGAAGAGAAGGGTACTCTTTTCACAAAACTTCATTAAGAGCATTTGCTCAGACCTATGGAATACATATGGCAATCTGGAGGAGAGATCAAAGAATGCCCTTCTGAAGGGGCAGGTCACTTTTCTAATCTTACCCTAAGATCCTTATAAATTCCACGTGATAGTCTTTTCAACCATGAAACATTACCTATTGTTCGTTTTCTAAGTATAAAAAGCACAAGTGGGAACTCTACAATTCACATTTGTGAGCTGCTGAGTCTTAAGTTTTTATTTTTAAATGGACCCTCGGGAGCAAAAAAAATTGAGTTAATCATACCCTCAGTTCCTAGCACAGTATTATTATCCATTCCTGCAAGACTTGTTTGAGTTCCTTCTTTTACCCTATATTCCCTTTTCCCCCGCCACTCACTCTAATGTGTTTGATGTACGTCCTTAAATGTGCATGCACCTTATACAATATGCAGTGTTGTTATGAAAGTTTCCAAATTTTCAAGGATAATAAACTTTCCAATATCAACAGCCTTGTTCACTGTAACTTGAACTTGAGCAAACTAAAGCTTTAGCAAATGTTGTAGAAGAGGTAAATGACGGAGCCATGGTACCCATGGGAAATGTTCAAATTCAGTCAGCTGGAAAGTGACTTCACGTTCGTGAGCCATTTAAACCGCGGTAGGTGGCCTTTATTGAACAGTGACTATGATCCGGGCACAGAACCAAGGTTTTTCCTTAGCTTTACAAAAACTATTCAAGGTGGCATTATTATCCCCACTACAAATGAAATGAAGAGAGAAAGTGAACAAACAAAAGATACACAGCTAAATTTTGATTCTGCAGTTAAATTACATCTGTAGTCTTCTCTCCAAAAAATGGCAAGGTTCATGTCTGGAAATTCTAAGGAGTAAAAGATATCCTGAAGAGATCTGAGAAGATTTCATGGAGGAAGAGGCATCTGGCCTAAGCATTGAAGAGCAGATCCAATTTGTACAGGCTTGTGGGAGAAGGACTCACCATAAGCAAGGATACAGAGGTGAATTTGAGAGACAGGAAGCAGACTCCTTTGGCTGGATTGCAGGGGTGGTCGTTAGAGAGAAAGGCAGGCGAAATCCAGATCGTTAGACATTAGCTATGAAGCTAAGAAGTTTGGTTCTATCTAAAAGGATATAGAATTTATTTTCGGGGAGGTTAGGATCAGAGGCGGGAGCGGGGGAAATTTCTTCCTCGGGTTCGCGTATCCAAGTTAAGGTATGACTATGACATGCAAGACAAAGCGGCCACATCGTCAATGAACTTCGCACAGCCCCGTCTGTGTTCTACTGGACACAACCCAGTTGAGAAGGGTAAGACTAAGAACGGAAATAATTGAAAAAGATAATATTTATTGAGTTTTTTGGGGTGTCAAGCTGGGTGCTTTCCATAAATTATATCGCTTAATCCTTGTAACAATACAAAATGTTAGCACGATTATTGTCCCACTTTACAAACTTTGAAGTGAGACTTAACAAAAGTTGGATTATTAACCCAGAATCACACAACTAGGAAAATGGACACGTACCACGAGAATCAATGTGTCTCAACCGCTAAACTCTACTGTCTCCTATGAAACGGTTAAACGTGTTAAACGGAGCCAACTAGTTTAAACTCAAGGCAGTGTTGTGGATATTTTTATCTGATTTCGACTGAGAAAATAGAACACAGACAAGTGCTCTCTAAGGAAACCAGGCCATAGGTTTATAGAATGAAATCATCACTTTGAAGGAGGTACTTCGTCCTCTCCAAGTACTTAGGCAGATAGGACCGTACATTTTAATAGAGTCATGTGGCTGCAAAGGGCCTCCAGGGGCCATTTAGCCATCTCCTTTTTGCACCTGAAGGTTTTTTCAAGATTTGAAATGCATAGGTAATGAGTTTTATGTCGGGGGAAGGAGGTCAAACCTTTAGTATTATGTGGGTTCAGCTGGTATGAGGGAGATGGTCCCAGGTGGATTTTTGAAGCAAAGGGAAAATAAATCTCTTCAAACAAGGGAGCTGCCTTTTCCTTCATTTATTGAGCATCATTTCTCTGCCTCTAAACCAATCTTTCATCTTCTGTAGTAATGGAGAATAGACTCATTGGCTCGTCCTCAGTTCATGAACCAACTAGGCTCAGAGAGAATTTGGGAATCTGTAATCCAGGTAGAAGAGAGCTTGGGGGCACATTTACATGTACACAGATGGCACACAGAAACCTGTGCATTCTAGAGGAGAAATCATGGCCTTGTAGCTGGAATTCCTAAGCTCCCAACACACATTTATTTGGGTTGGCCAAAAAGTTCGTTTGGTTAATGAATGCTTTCAATAAAGTTCTTGGTGAAAATGAAAAATGTCTTTTATTTTTACTTATAACCAAATGACCTTTTTGGCCAACCCATACAAATGCTTCTGTGGACGCTTGATAAAGAAAGCTTATACTATTTCCACTTTCTTGAACTGTAAAATTCATATATCTGCACTTTACACAATATGTGTAGTCCTGTGTGTAAATCACATTTTAGTAAATAAAAATATATTCCCAATTCACTAAAAGAGGTTGACCTATAGAAACCCTAAGGCCATTCTCTTCATTCCCTAAATGATTTAATTACATGTATCAAGATTTTTTCAGTGAGGGGCCTGGATTTTCCCCTTACCTATTTCATAGAAATATTGTAAGAATTCAATGTTTAGAGACTCCTAATTTTCTGAGATTGATATAAGAAGGCAGGATAATTATTAATAATAACTATTTATCAGCATGATAACTCAGTGTTTTAGTATTGGGGTTATAAATTGAACATTTTAATAAATTATGTTTGTTGAGGAGAGAAGAGAAATAGTTAATTGGATGGTTAATTGTTATTGGATGCTGGATACGCTACATACACTAGCTAATTTAATCTGCACAACAACCCCACTCATTAAATCAATACATATTGATGAAATGCCTGCTATGTGCCAGGCGCTGGGCTGGGTATTGGAGATAGAATGGTGGGTGAGCCAGTTGCAGAGTTCCAACTCATGGAGCTTCAGAACCAGAGAAAATTAAACAAGTTCTAACCATACATGGAAAAGTGTGCAGGGGGCCCAAGGGAGCAGGGGCTCTGCATCTCAACATTTCAGTCTGAGGCCCTGAGGGCAGTTCCACTCAGAACCCACATGGGTAAGGAGGTGGCGGGCTTGGACAATTAAGAAGTAGGACCCAGGTATGGCTGCCTCCAAAGCCAGTGGCTTCTTTCCTATCACACCGTCCTGCCTCCTAAGAGTAACTGATCATTTCCCAGATCTCTTTCAATTTTAAGCATTTGAACAAGGATACCTTAAGTTCAATAGTATTAGCACTAGCTCTTATGTTTGCCTCCCACCATGGAGAAAGAACTCTTGGTCTTTTCCATTTCCACTCTCACTGATGAAGATGCTATTGCTACAGTTGCCTAGACGCTGCCTTCAAGGATGTGTGAATTGAGATATAGTAATTAAAGAGAGTAATGGCGTTCAAACAGCAGGTGTTGTAACATACTGCTCTCCAGATTCAGCAAGCATGTTAACATCAACGTTTTTGTCAGCCTTCAAGGCCCTGGCATAATGAGTTGATTTTTTAATTTTAACTATTATTATTTTCATGAAAATGAAACATAACAATTGATTTTTTTTTCTGAGATAGAGCACTGAGGCCCCCATTCCTGAGGCCCTTGAGATTACTTTTGCTTCAGAGTATTTCAGTTACCCTTGCAGTACACTAAGAGCAGCTGCATTACTATCCTAGTCATTCCATAGCAGTCATTGTTCCCTACTTGGTATCCAACAGAGTTGCACAAGCGTACTGCCTCATAAGGCTGCTTTCTCCCCACCAGATGATTTGTAACGTGCAGAAAATGACTTGTATATGCCACCTCGCCTACTCTGCTGTTAGCACCAGACCCAAAGTGTGGCTGAGACACAGAAACACAGGGCTTCATTGTCATTCCAAAGGTGTTGTATCCTGAATAATCATTCTATGTCATTAACAAATGGAATTCCCGGGTAAATGTTTGAGTAGGTGAATAATATCAAGAGTGGATGTCATAGACCACTTTTATTATTCTTGGAGAAAATACTACCTGTAATTTGGCTTCTCTTATTTGTCTTAATTACCATTTACAGTTTAGAGCTTAGAGGGCAATTACCTAACTCTCACATGTTTATAAAGCATCATAAGAAGAGGAAGCAAAGATGGTCCGGGCCAAGTAAGTCGTCATATTTATTTTAGCTATTCATTCATTCACTCCAAAAATATTTACTGAGCACCTACTCTGTGCCAGGTTCAGGGTTAGACTCTGCTCACAAGAAAAGAACAAGGAAGACAGTAACAAGGGGAAGGACACTCAAACTTCAGCAGGCACCTTGGGCTACGTGGCTAACTCTTAAGTCTGCCAACAGGACGCCTTCTTAGTTCAGCTTTCCATTTTATTACCGTTACTCTTTGGGCAAATAATTAACAAAAGTACAGCTAGGTTTTCATAAGTGAAGATGATTCCTGAATACAGATGTGGAGGCTATTGGAGTAGGGAACAGGAACAAACTTGGAAAATTAATTTCCTGAGGGCGTCTTTTGTAATTTAAGGAAATTGAAAACTTTTGTTTTATGGCATTTTTGAAATAAAGGTTAAGATGTTTTAGATATGTGTCTGCCTTTTAGGTGTCCAAAATGATTTCTAAAACCCATCAATAGAAGGATTTTAATGCAAAACTGCCTATAATTCGATCATTAGAATTATTGAATGTGGAGGAAATATGCAGGAAAATAAGGGGGATGGGCAGGAGAGTCTAAGATGCCAACCTAACATCATCCCTGCTGTTTCCCAGGTCATTCCACTTGGACATATGATGTTTCTCCTTTTGTTTTTTTTTCTATTCATCCTTTGTGGGGTTTTTATTTGTTTGTTTTCTTCTTGTTTTTCATCTCCTCTGTCTCCATTCAGGAAAACTCACATTTTCCCTTTTAACTAAAGTTTCTACTTCCTTTCAGAGTTTTTATATATATATATATATATGAAACCTTACATAGGCCACCTTTCTTGAACTAAGTCAAGCCTCTGCCTTGATCTCTTTCCAGCAATGAGCAAAACCAATTCCTTGTCTGTAAGGCAGGGAATTCATCAGATTCAGGTCCCCATGGGTTGTTCTGGCAGAAGAGAAACTGATTATATACCAAAGAAACGCTTCTCATGGATGGCTTCACTGCATCGCAGGATGTCTCTGGTCATAATCGGGGCTTCTCAAGTCAAGATTCAATAATATGTGTTCATCAGCATCACAGCTGAAACTCAAATCTAGATATTCAGATCCCTGGTCTATATACATGTGTGTATACGTGTATATGCATGTGTGCATGTTTTATACAAATTTAAGTTATTTTATATATATACATATACATATGTCTGTACTTACATATAAATTAAAATTATATATAGGTAAAATCAAAGTTCCTGTTACAATTATCATACATTTACTCATTTATTTAATGATATTATTGAGCACCTGCTCTACGCCAGGCCCTGGGAGTACAGTGAATGAAAAAAAGCCTACACTCTATTGGAGTTTACATTGCGATAGAGGAAAATAGGCAGCAATGGAGTAAAAAGTAAAAGATTTAGTCTATCAGTTAGTGATAAGTGCTATGAAGAAAAATAATGCAGAGATGGGAGCAAGAGAGTCAAAGGTTGGGGGAGGGGAAGTTTGTCCTTAAAAGTGGCATCCTCCGGGAAGGCTTCACTGACAAGGTGACATTTGAGCAGACACCTGAAAAACGTGAATGAGAAGGCAAGGGGCTCTCTGGGCGAAAGTTCATTACAGGCAAAGCGAACAGCAAGTGCAAAGGCCCTGTGGCAGGACTGTGTGTGGCTTCTTCCAGACACAGGAACGAGCAGTTTCTCTGAATTTATACACCTTGGCAGAAGGGTGGCATTGGGGTAGAGAGGCACCATTTACACAGAAAACAGTGTGACTGGTGCCCCCTAGAGGTGTGCAGTGAGTCAGGCCTTGTAAGGACACCAGTATGGCTAGAGTGGAAGGAAGGAGGGGAAAGTAATGGACGAGGTCTGAGAGGTAGCAAGGAGCCAGATCTCAGAGGGCTTTACAGGCCTGTGGCAGGACTCAGTTTTACTTCAGTGGAGGACTGGTAATGTTCAATGTCCAGGAGGGCTTGGCTTTGATTTGTAGCATTTCCAGTTGCAATGATGGAAATACTCTTGCTGGAGCTGAGTTCATGTGTGACTGAATTGCTGAACGTAGAGCTGGGAAGAGAAGTGTAGAGGTGCACTCTTCTGTAGTATTTCTAACATGCAGGTAAAACATGTAAATCATTGCAAGGGCATATATAATTGTAAGATGTAAAATAGAAAGCAATAAGTTTTGAGTATTTGGTACCATTGTTTTACAAATAATTTATTTAATCATAGGTTTATAAAATTTAATTTTTAACAATGGCTCTGTCTAACCAGCTTGCAAAATTCTTAAAAATTTAATAGCCACCTCTTTAGAACTGGTTCAAGTTAGCTCATACACCACTGGCTTTCCTCTGAGTGTGGGTTCACGGCAGTCGAAATAAGTCATCAGAATAAGACTCTTTAAATGCTGTACTGAGAACAGCTGGTAGCTGGTCAAAGGCAGAAGCAGGGAGATGTCAGAAGGTTTTGCAAGAATGTTAGGGTTCAGCACGGGTCATGTGGAAAACCCCTGCACCTGGCCACAGTTTCCCTTGAACGTGACTTATGACCATTGGTGGTTAAGCCTGGTCTTAGTCACTTACCATAACTCTTCTAAGATGCAAGGTTTCTTTGTAGTCAGTGTCTCTGAAATCAGGATGACATTGGCAGGCAACTCAAAATTGATTGTGTACATTTAATATATACTGTTTCTTTTTTTCCTAAAAAATCTTGTATTAAATCAGTGTGGGTCTAGCAACTGAGAGCATCTTCCAGCTGAGAAAACATTCCGTTTTGCTTCGTGTGCCATGGAATTGATCACACTGAAGTATTGTTTGTGCCCCACGATTGAATTAAACTGATAAAGGTTTTGAAATATAAATATATACTCTGTAAATGAAGGCTAAGGAAAGTGAGAATGTGGGGAAAAGTGTAAGAGGAATCAATGAATCGAGCCTTCAGGGAGGCCAGTGAGTTCTCCTCTGATTAAATAAGACAGACAGCCATATAGGAGCGTGATTTCAGGAGAACCGCATCCATTCTGCACCAGTCTGCACTGTCGACATCCAGCTGATCTCTGTTAAAATATCTAAAATCACCCAGGAGGCACGGTATATTAAAAAGCGGCCATTAAAAAGATGAAGAGAGTGCAGTCCCTGAGGAAATGAGACAGGTAGATGTAATGAAGGGTCAGTGTTGTTTAAAGATCTAATGCAGAGTTTTTCAGCGCCAAGTAATGCCTGAACCCCTTTGAAAGGTCCACCGCGTGCTTTAGAACGCCATTCTGCCAACCCCACCTCTTTCCCCCTTTGTAACTGCTGTTCGTCTTCATTCCAACCCTGTGGCTGTTTGACATTTGTTTGGCACAAAAGCAAAAATTAAGTCCGCCTCTATTCTTTTCTCTCCAGCCAGAAATAATTAAATGTGTATGTTATTTTATCACACTTTGCAGTATTTAGAATGTCACATCCAAATCTCAGTTTAGTAAATAACTTGAGAAACGACAGTCATTCAGTATAAATATTTTTCAATCCGTAATTATCCCTGAGAAAGAGAAGTTTCATTTTTATAACTGAAAATAAAAATAATGTAACAGGACTATAATGGACACTGGATGATTATTATCCTTGAAATTAGGGTACACAGCAATGCTTACCAATACATTATCCGTAGAGTGTTATCCACTTAGATGAGAGCTAGAAACCAGCACGATTGTGAACCCAAACAAAACGTGGGAACAGACATATTCTAAATATACAGTTATTTGTTAGTCATCCAGATGATTTTTTTAGATTCTATATCAAGTGTTTTTCCCTTAAAATTCTTAAAATAGGCCTGTGGACCACACCTCTGCTGGGACAGCATTGGTCAAGTTCCATATTCTTCACACTATGAACAATTCTGGGAGTCCTCAGGCCCCTGTGCCTCTCCATCCCACCACCCATCTCCCGCTTCAAAAACACTGCTCTGATATGACCCGTATCTCTATCGGGGTTCAACTGAAATTTTTATTTGGAAAACAAATGCTGCTGTTACATCTAAACAATTTGAAAACCACTAATCTAGCATGTGGGGTACCCCAAAAGAACAGTCTAACTGAAATACTGCTTAAAGGGGCAAGAAAGAAGAAATGTACCCCACCCCCCGCCCATTCCAACCTTACCTACATCACAATTTTAAAGGTCCTTCTTGGGGGATTATTCTAGGAGTACCAATAAAAAACATTCTTCTGTTTCGAGGAAGTATAGAAGCAAAAGCAACAATTTAAAACAGTACGTATTTAGAACACAGCTGATGGTTTTTTGAGACCCCTTGTGCCATGATTTGTGTTGGGCCGGCATTTTGCAAGCTTTTTCTCATTTAATCCTCCATGAAGTCTCAGCTCCATTTTCCAGATCTAAAAAATAAGAGATTCAAACTCAGATTGCTCAGCCTGGATTCAAAGCCATGTCCAAACTGACTGTACTGTTTTTCAAACTCTTGGGACCTCTGACATTTCCTCAGTATTTTAAAGTAGAGTGTATTATAAATAACTCTCTCCCAGACATGTGTTAGGCTTGGCTTTGCCCAGAGTTATAACTGGGTTGGATGACCAGTCCAACAACTCTGTGTGATCCAGGAGTCTTTACAGGGTTGTTTTGGCCTGTGAGGGAGATGAGAAATAGATGAAACCATCCTGCAGGATTAAGCCTGAAATGTTATTTGGTGGAAAAGTGTTCGCAGGCTAAACTCGAGTTCACTCATTCACTACTCCACACACGTCGTAAATCAGCCAGAAGAGAGCTATTTCCATATTTTAAATTGCTGCAAAAATCTCTCCAACTTTCTCATTTTGCAGATAAAGGTTCAACATCATAGGAAGCAATGTGCACTGAATTTTAACGCTCACTTCAGAAATCACTCTTACTCACTTTGTGGGTTTTTGACGCTCTTCCAACATACAACCGTAACCTAATTTGCTTCCAGAATGTGTGTACTTCTGTAGTTGTTTATTATTAAAATGCTTTTAAGCTTCTGTCTTTGCTATTTAGAAAACTAAAGAAAAAAATCCCTGTTGCCTTTGCACTGATTCTTGCTAATATCTCACTGAACTATTTCAAAAAGGGTTTAAAAACCATTTCATAATATTTTAGCGATTCTGATATACGAGTTATATCATGAATCCCATGAATCCTTTCAGTATATTGAAAACTGGAAAAAAACATGAGACACAGGAGAACACAATTAGTAAATATTTAAATACCAATACTTGAAAACATCACAGAAATATGTTTTGAAAATATCTAAAATATTTTTTAAACATGTGCACTGGAAAATCCTCACATGAAGCCTGAACTATAAAATATACAGCAGGGTTACATATTATTTTACATTTGTAACTGGAGTAAAAAATTTACAAACCTGAACACTTTGTTAACTATAAACATTTCCCCCCAAATTTAACTATTCATCGTGTTAATATATATTTTAAGCCCCTATTTTATAACAGGCATATCAAACACAGTTGTACTTGGCATCTGTAAACTTAATTCATATACCTTGTACCTTAATAGTTGTGTCTTGTTGCATAAAGTATGTTATATCTGGTTCCATTCCCTGTCTTGGTTACTAATAGGTAGTGACATAAATATCAATATGAGATAACATCTTATATATCACTTTTTAGAAACTGAGAGATAAACGCACCAAAAATATCCTGCAAATCTTTGAGCTCTTAAATGATTTCTTGTGTGTGTGTTTGTGTTGGAAAGAAAGAGGAGGAGGGGGAAAGGAGGAAGTATTTGCTCTAACTCATGTTGTGATTTATTGGATGCTAATCTTAAGACCACAAGATTACATTTCAAAGGTCAGGTTTACAGTCATGAAAAACAAAGATTCTGTGTGTTTGACACTAATGAGCCATGTTTATTCAGTGGGTGAAGTCAGACAAGTATTAGATTAAATCTAGATCACCGAATGTTCTTATTAGGCATAGAAGCTTCTCTGGGTACAGATGTGCTAATATTAAACAGAATGCTGTACAAAATATTTTCCCTGAATTACTAAGGTAAATAAGTTACGCTAATCAAATGGAGAGGGGGAAATTTAGAAAATTTAAATAGATTTTAATTTTGTAAAAGCACAATTAGGAGAGTCTAATGCCTTTCAAAATGTGACTTTATAGCCCCATTACACACCCTTTGAAAAATAAGTAAAGCCATCCTTAGAATGGCAGTTGCCAAGTCCATGGGTTCATTTAGGTTTTCTTCAAGCACTTTCATTTATAGAGCATTACTCTTCATCTACATCCAGTCTACTTACATACGGTTCAAGTTCTCAGTTTCCTATTTCCTACTTTCTCCTTTCAGTTTTGTGAATCGTGTGTATCTCGGCCATTTGGCTCATGTGTTTATTTAACAAATGGTTATGACAAGCCCCTCAAGGGCCAGGCACAGTGCTTGGCACCCATAATATCAATACAAGGATGACCAAGTCCTGATTCCTGCCTTCAAGGAGTTCACTGTATAAAAACACAGGAAGAAGTGATGAGTCCATGGGAGTAGATCAGAGAAGCCTTCTCAGACTCGGAGAGAAGCACTTCCCAGGCAAAGAAGGGGGCAATTGTACACACTGGAAGGGAAGGGAGATGTAAACATTGAAACATGACAGAGGTGGAATGAGTGGAGTAGATGGGTAGAGAGAACACGAGTCTGGCGAGGCAGGTACATGAGGCATGGCCCTTTCGCTCACACCCAAGAGCTTGAACCTCATTCCACAAGGATCGGGAGTCTCTGCAAGGTTTAAACAGTAACTGGAAGAGTCCATTTTATGGCTGTGTGAGGGGTGAAGGAGGCAGAGACCAAAGGCAAGGGGCCCAGGTTAGACTTTCCTAACCATCCGCTCCTGGAGCTGAGGCCCTGGACCAGAGAAGCACCAGCGAGGACAGAGTAGAGGGGACCCATAACAATGTCCGGGTCAACAGGACTTGGTGACCGACTGAATGGATGGTGTAAGCAGGATAGAAACAACCAGTAGAACTCCCAGGTTTCTGACTCCAGGCAGTTAAGGGTGTCATCCATTAAGACAGTCATGGCAGGGCTTCCCTGGTGGCGCAGTGGTTGAGAGTCCGCCTGCCGATGCAGGGGACACGGGTTCGTGCCCTGGTCCGGGAGGGTCCCACGCTGGGCCCGTGAGCCATGGCCACTGAGCCTGCGCGTCCGGAGCCTGTGCTCTGCAACGGGAGAGGCCACAACAGTGAGAGGCCCGCGTACCGCAAAAAA
>NW_020837959.1:15439344-15449390 GCF_003676395.1 Aethalodelphis obliquidens | reverse complement strand
GAAAAAAAAAAAAAAAAAAAAAAAAAAAGACAGTCATGGCAGTGGGGGAAATGGTCTTAAGGAAAAGAAATCCAATTTGAGATAAAAGTTTGAGATGACTGTGGAAAAGCTACCTCTTGATGGAAGAGATAGTTAGAGTAGTGGAAGCAGGACTCGTGATAACCCCCCCCCCCCCCCCGCCAAATCTGAGTGTGGGCTGTTCCTTTATCAATCGAGGAGGTTTCCCTACATAGGCCAACCTTGACGTTGAGAATACTGAAGCAGAATGCACAGATACGGCTTTTAAGGAGCCGATTTTTAAAATGCATTTCTCTTTTCCAACAAATATTTAGTTAGCCCTATTCTGTATAAGAAACGTTGCGAGTTTTATAACAACTGGTAAGCGCTGGCTACACAGCATTGCTCCCTGCACATTTCTTTGCTTGCTTCATTAAACTCCTTTGTAATGGGGGGAAAAAAACACAAAGAAATCTGCTTTCGAAATCTGAGAGCACCTGAGAGACATAATTTGAGGCAGCGATCAGAATCAAGCTAGCTGATACATCAGTGCTGGTCTCTCCTGGGTAGTTTGTTCCCAGGATTTCCAAGGGCTGTGAAGATGATCTTGAAGATAAGGTTATGTGGCCTTCCAGTAGCTTTCAGAAAAGGAATTCTTCAAAATGAATAGCTATTTTAAAAAATATCTTTCCCTAAGAGACATAGCATTTGGTGATAAATTGAATGCTTCTCACTGAATTGAACATATCATGATCTAGATAGAAACTCGGTCTGAAAAAATAAATAAATAAAACATGGCACCTTTCATAGTATCACAAAATGAGCTATTTCTGATACTTAAAGTGTCTGATTTCTAGGGAAGGAATTTCTGTTAAGGCATGTTCTTCTTTCTGAGATACAGATGATATATTTTCTATGACATGCCACAAAAATATGCTGATTTTACTCATGTATTGGTATTGTTAGTTTATAGAGACTAGAAACCTATGTAACCATCTCTTACAAAGGAAAAACAATATACCCGTACAGAAAGAGCACAGATATTGTGTCTTGGTAAAAGTCAGTAACTTGTTGGTCAGAGATTCACGCGTGGCTATTAGTTCAACTTTCATATCTGAGAGAAAATGGAAAAATATGGTAAATACTATTGGTAGGGATTCTCTAATAATTCATAAATGGTTTAAGTTACGTTTTGGAGGATCTTTTTGCTTTGTGTTTTGTTTACTTGTTTTTCAGTTTATCCCACAAATTGCCTGGTAACATGTTCATGAAATGCCCCCAGACAAATTAGTTTCACTTCTAGTGTTCCTTCTTGCCACTTCAGTTGGAGAAAGATGTAAAAATAATAAGCTTTGAAAGAAGAGAAGTTGTGTCCTATTATTATTGTTATGTGTTGCTGCAGTGAAGACATGAAATTGGAAATGGCAGAATATGGAGTGGGGAGAAGTCTGATATTTTGACATTGTGACGTGTTTGTGAAGAGAGGTCAGAACCCTACATCCATGGAGTGAGGGATTTATATATATACATATATATATGCACACATATATGTATGTATGTATATACATGTATATATTTTTTAGAACAGTGCGGGTAGTAAAACTGTTTCAGTAATGCACTCACCTTGTGTAATCTCACCTAGGTAAGTTGCAAAAAAATAAATCTCTGGATAATGCAGTTTTTAATTCTGAAACTGAAAGATTCCTTACTAAATTTCTAGAAATTTCTACAAGAATCTCCCAAATCATTCCACATCTCTTCCAAATTCTTGTTTATAAACTGCACTTTCATTAATGAAAAGAAGCCATTCCTTAGAAGAAATAGTCTGTTTTTCTTGTTTGCTCTTCAAATTAGGGTTTTAAAAGCTGTCATGGATGAAAATTATTTTCTCCATAATCTCAGAATTATTTCACAGTAGGGAAAAGATATTTATTATCAAAAGGGAAAAGAGAAGCATTTTCGTGGAGTTCCTGCTCCTTTCCCATTTGGGGGATATGAATTTCCATCATCTTCTGGTTGGGAATCAGTGAATAATTTCAAGCCTCAAGGAATTCTGGGAGTTACGATTGCGACCAAAGGGTTCAGATCAGTGCCTCTGTCATCACACCGAACAGCCAAGAATGCACAAGGTGCGGTTACTCTGAAAAGCCAGACGACACTCATTTTGCTTTTTTTTCTTTTAACTTCAGTATTTCCTTTCCCCAGGCGTATAGTAGACATTCAATAAATATGTGTTAACTTAGTGAATTAATAAGAATTGTTATTTAATTGTGTAGCTAAATAATCAAAGTCCAGTGATGCCATTTCTTGGTTTATGCTGAAATCTGCTATTGGGGAGACATTCGCTAGGCTTCCATTGGGTACTTTCACTATTTTATTCTTAAAATAATTGTATGCTTTTCAAGTTTCTCTCTTCTGCCCTTTGCCTCAGTCTCCTGATAATAATTATCTTTAATATCAAATGTCTCAAGTATCTTAAAAAGCTTTTGATATTCAGAGATGATTTTCATTTTCCAGCATTTCCTGAATATTACTGTAGAATTTTTACTTAGACACAATTACTGGGGAAAAAATGAGAAAAAAAATGTAGGGAGGTGAAACCAGGAGAAGGAGTAAAATCCAAAAACATAAAATATTTATTGGCATGTTGTTTAAGGATATATCCATGCGTAGTAAAACTACATCAAGCATAAAGGAAAAAATACAAAAAGCAGAGAAGCAGCCCCGCTTGTGGGGGGAGTTAGATGGGTACAGTTGAGGTGGGGCCCAGGGGTGTTTCTCAAGCCACGCAAAGTCTAGTGCATCTTAAGCTTTAAAGTAAGTGTAATTCATTATTTTATATACCTTTATTATATATTATGATATAATATATAACAGTTTGTATTATATGCCAAGTGTCAATAACATATATAAATATATCTTCATAAAAAGGAATATGTATTATTTTATTTATGTAAAATATTTCAAATAAAAAAAATATAGGGAGAGATGATGATAAAAACCACAGTCAGGCCAGGGTCATACAAATAAAGAAATACCTATATTGATCTATTATGTTGAGGCAGATTTGAAATTTATACTCACCATTGTGAGCCTTTTTTAAAAAGCATATATAATAATGGCTTTTAGTGACTTTCTTCCAGGAAGAAATTAAATTTTCTATTTGTTTTCATAATGCTTAGGTCCTCTAAAAATTAATTTCTGGTTTATCTATTATTTACATGCTTCCTAAATATTTAATGTCATCTTTTCCTTAATGAATAGAAAGGAAGGATAAAAATGATGTCAAATATTATAACTTGTTCCCTTTATTTCTTCCCTAATTTTTTTGACCAGTACACATGCTTTTCCTGCATATATGGTTAACATAAGAAGTTGACCAAGCCAATTTCTGTGTTAAGGTACAAGTGAGATTTCACAATATCAAAATCCTTATTTTTCTGAAATAAATTTTGTTGTTCTGAAAACTGCTCTCAGTCAGCCATTAGCTAGGGACTAAGTATCTCTTTACAGTACTTTGTAAAAATGTTTCTGGTTATAAAGATCAAAAGGTCAAAATCTATAAGATTTCATTCATTTTTGACTGAGAAATCTTTAAATTGTGTTATCGTTTTAGGGGAAAAAAACATATGTACTAGTCATTTCTAGTTATAGTTAATTGTTTTCTTACTTGAAATCTGGGCATAGGATCTAACAACTGAACTTAATATCCAAAAACCAGAAAACCTAAGATTTATGGTTATATACAAAACCTATATTTATCGCTCTTTAGAGTGGTTTGAACCTATGATGTGGCAAAGGGGCCTTTACATAGATGTACATGGTAAAAATCCAAAAGCCTAGGGCCTTATGCTTCCAGACCAGTCCCTGGTCATTCCTGGTTAAAAACTGGCAGATAAGGTTCTGCTAAATTATCGTTGTTTCAGTAGTAAAAGCAAGAAGGGTGCTTGCGCACTGCCATCCAGATGGCCACATGGGAATGAGGTCACCACAGGTGACCAATCTAGCTTTACATGTTCAGAAAACTGATTTTTTTAATTCATCTTTAGGGTGAGAGGGGAGAATATTTATTCCTTGTTCCTGAATATTCCTATCTGCTATCCAGGTATCTCTTTTCTCACATTAAGGTGTCTAGAAAGCCAGATTAGGAATTAGAAGGTGTTAATGATCAAAGAGTTAAGCAAAGGGTCCTAGGCTGCTTTGTAGACAATTTCATACAGTCCACAATAGTGATTATTTCTGCTGCCCTATAGGAGATGGAATTCTATTCTAGGTGATACTGCGTTTCTTTCCACACATCTTTTCTTTCTCAACTCTTATTAATCACCACTTAATTGTACATGATTACAACTTCTAGCATTAAAATATGTCTTCTGTTAGGTTTTAAAATCAATATGTTTATTTTTGGGGAAACACATTAGACTTGAAAACTTCAGGAAGCATCCATTTTATCAGGAACATGATTATTCATCTTCTCTTGGGTGGATCATGAACTGAGTTAAATTAAATCTTTCAAGTGGGAATATTTTCATTATTACTTCACAAAGGGCAACATAAGTAATAATCATTTGCAAGCTGATTTGTTTGTAGTTGTGGACTTCTTATGTGGAGAACAGTAGATCATTGTATCTGCCCAATATCAGTGGCCTGAACTACAAAGGTTCTTTTCTTTCTTAGGTTACATGCCTATTGTGTGTCAGGTAGGGAGCCTGCACCGTGTGTCCTCGCTCTCAACCCAAGGGGATAGAGCAGTTGCTATCTGGAATTTTACCAGTCGCTCTGACAGAGGGAAGATGGGAGTTCTGGCCGTGGCTGGTCTTGAATGGGTAATTAATAATTGTTCTGCCCTGGAAGTGACAGAATATTACAGCTGACCAGCCAGGACAAACCACTTGGCTCCACCTAACCAAAAGGGGGCCAAGCACTGCAATCCTGCCATGTGACCAGAAATGAAGAGAACTGGAAAGATCTGGTGAACACCACTGTTGACTTTCCTAGTCATTTGTATAAAGAAGTTACCATCATCCCTCGTGTTGGCATGTCTCTATCTGGAAGGAGTAGAGACCTCAGGTTATGTCAAACAATGTCCAAGACTACCACGATCATGTTTTAGATTCCCATTTTCTTTTCATAATGACTCTTTTCTATACCCATGTTTCTCAAAAACATAAACCAGTATCTTCATTAGTATCTATGAGCATTTCTCTGAAGTTCTCCCTAACTTCTTTGGACCTCAGTTTGCTTCAGCAGGAAACTAAAGATTCAGACTAAAGCCTCCCTTCTGAATTTTGAAGTTTCATGACTGCACTGTGGAGTTATTAAATTGTGACATTTATAGTATTCAATTATATAGTCATTTATAATGAGCTTTTAGCACATTTAAAAAATATGCTATAATTACTCAGCATTTAGAGCCCACAATATCGAATTGAAATAGTGAGGAATCTCACTTATCTTTAACCTCAGAATGAATGGAAGCTATAATGAATGAGCTATAAGTTGTGCTGGACAACTGCTGCTTACTCTCAGATCTGTATTTCTTTTCTTCTACTCCCCTCTATATAGTAGGGAACTACATTTCCCAGGATCCCATGTCCTTTAGCTTCTGAGTCAGTTCATCCAATCAAAGGTACTCTTGCTTCCAGAGAAGGAAAGAAGCCAGACTACTTCTTCCTTCTCACTCCGCCTCCTTGTGGTGTCTCTAGTACCAGCAGCAACTGCACTTCCCCCATGGCTGCTTAGATATCACCTCACACCTTTCACAATGGCTATCATCAAAAAGTCTACAAATAACAAATGTTGGTAAGGAGGTGAAGGAAAGGCAACCCTCCTACACTGTTGGTAGGAATGTAAATCAGTGCAGCCACTATGGAAAACAGTACCGAGGTTCCTTGAAACACTAAAAATAGGATTACCACATGATCCAGCAACTCCACTCCCGGGTATAGATACAGAAAAAACGAAAACACTAAATGAAAAAGATAAATGCACCCCAATGTTCATAACAACATTTTTCTTTTTTAAATGAATGAGGTCAGTAGGATAAGTGGAAAGTATAGTGGACCAGAGAGGGAATAATTTAAATATTAGTCCTTCTTTCTCTCTCTAGTTATACGCTTCCAAGCAAAGTACTTCACTTCCTGTATTTCTTTTTCCTCATTTATGTAATAAGAGTTTTGTTCCACTACTGTGCAACAACATGAATGAGTCTGAGAAACAGCATGCTCAGTGAAGGAAGCCAGTAGGTACAGTAAAGGTTCATGTAGATGGGGCTAATCTATGAAAATATACATCAGAATAATGCTTGTCTTGGTGGGGGAGAGGGAGAGAATTGAAATGAGGCAATTTTCCAGGGTGATGACAGTGCTCTCCATGTTGACTGGGGTGGTGTTTACATGGGTGTATATATTTGTTAAAACTCACCAAACAGTACACTTTGAGGTGTTCACATTTTACTGTATGGAATTATACCTCAATATAGAAGAAGAAAAGGGTGTGCTGAGAAAGACAATTAACTTGTTAATTAAGCAAAGGGGCTTGGATTATATGTCTCTAAGATCTCTTTTAGCTCTAAAATTTGATTCTTTTCTAGTGAAGAATTTGGATGAAATAAAGGGGAAAAGGGAGGGAGAGACAGAGAATGTTACTAGGCTTTAAAAGTTCCAAAGTCATTCTACAAACACATATTTTAAAACTTGTGTTAGAGGGTTCATGCTTGCTTACTAAGAGAATGGACAGTGGAAACCAACTGCATATATTTTAAGCGCAGATCCATGAGTGATTAGCTCTGGGAACTTGAACAAATAGCTTAAGCCCCTATTCCTGAGTTTCAACATGTGTATCACAGAGTCAATGCTTGTATCTAACCTAGTGGATCACCGTGAGGCTTAGATGAGAGAATGCATATATAGTTTTTAGCGTGGTGCTGGGCATATAGTAAATGCTTAACAAGTGGTGATGATGATGATGATGATGATGAATCTTTCCAGAAACTTCTTCATATGCATTGGCAGATAGATCTATTGAATCCATCATTTTTTAATACAAATGTGATCATATTATGCATACCATTTTGCAGATTTAACAAATTTAGTATACCTATACCTTTTTCCATGTTAACATATACAGTTCTGTTTGGTGATGGCATCATGTTCATTACATGGATGGACCATGATATATTTAACTCTTCTATTGATTAGCATTTAGGATATGTTGGGGGTTTTATTATTATAAATAATACAGAAATGAACATTCTTACATGCAATGTTGAAGGATATAATTTTTTAAGCAGAAAGAATATCTAACCATTTTACTGTCAGAGTTAACTTTTTAATTTTAAGACTAACTGTCCACTAAGCCTCCTAGCTTTTTAAAATTTTATCTTAGATTCCTAAGTCAGGCAGTCAGTTGATGAAATACAAAGGAATGGTTGTTATCTTTTATACTCTCAGTTTTCTACAGTGAAGTAATGGGAAATAAATCATAATTCTGAAAGAAATATATAAAAGCAAGTAAATATTATACCACTATCTTAGGATAGGAAATATATTCGGTGTGCTCAGAAAATGTAAAAACCCAGCCTCAATAGGCATTCTGAGTGGACAGGAGGTCCTCAGAATTGTCAGAAGGAAAGGTGAATGGGACTGAGGTTTCTAAAATTTAATTTTGAAATTAGAGTAGGAAACCTCTTTGAAAATTCTATTTATTTGTAGAAATATGAAGGCAAGTAGCATCAAGCCACCTCATCTTAAAGCATCTCAAGAATACAAGGCCCTCTGGCATTTTTTTTTCTTCGGAGAAAGAGACCATGAAGTCATTCTGCCTTATTAAGAAACCTAGTGGGAATAGAAAAAACTTTTAATAAGCCTATAGCTACTCTAACAGTTGAGTAGTAAATACTAAGCATTACTTCATAGGAATGAGTAAGTATAACACCTTCACAGTCTGTTTCTATAACATATGGACTGTTAAGTGCTTGAGAAATAATTTGTTTGTTTTTGCACCTCGTAGTTGAACGTAATGAAGCACTACTGAGTTGAAGAACTAGACAAGAAACTCCTTAGTTATGGGGAGTTATATTCTGAATTAATGAATTACAAATTGTAAGCTGATCCAACTCCTATAAATATTATGGAAAGAAGTAGCAGCCTACCTACACAAGTTTTCAAGGCAAAATTATTCTGTGATGAGAAAAAGATTTAGAGCATAATTAAGGTTCCTAAATTATCAGTACTTAAGAAGAAACTTACCATATGTTTAAAATTATCCGAGACTGCATTTATGATCTGTGATAAGTGTGTATTTTCTGGAATGCAGAAAACCTCTTGAAAGGTTTTCTGTTTTATTTTTATGGTATTATTGTGCAGTTCACCTCTTGCAATTCATAATGGGCTTTAAAAATTCAAAAAATAAGATAAAATTTTTATTCTATGCCTGTAATAGTTATTTCACTTTGCATAGAAAACACTAACTCATTGGTAAAATACAAATAACTTAAAATGACAGATTTAATAAGCTGTTTTCTGGGAACATTTTGTTAACACGGCTCTATGATACAAGCATAGAGTTTTATTCAAGTTTGAATGTTAATTAATTTGGGAAATGATGGTCTTGGGAAGGTCTTCAATCTCTGTATACATGAGATCACTAAGAAAAATCTGTAATCTTATGGATCATTTTTTTAAAGTGGTTTAGAATCCAGAAACAGGCACAACACATAAATAGGAGAGAGCACTGAATCTGGAGTCAGAACCCTTGGAATCCAAACTGGCTGCATCTCAAAATAATTATGTAACCCTGGGCAAGTTCTGAACATCTGTGAGTCTGTTTCTTCAGTCTCTCAAAGATGTAAAATAAGATAGAATTTGCCTTCTTCAAAACGTCAGGCTTAAGGATGAGAGTAGCTAGTTCAAGTGAAGAAGTTTTAAGAACTGTTCATTGGCTTAGCAAAAGCATTATGAAAAAACAAAAAGAAAAACAAAGGGTTTCATAGTGAATAATCATCAAGGAAAACTTAGATTAATGTGAATGCAAGACAGAGAGAGAGAGGGAGATTTCCCAAAGACTAGTAAAGAGGGAATAGATTCTGCCTGTAACCTCCACTGACCTTGGAACCCTCCCTGCCCCCTTTGTAAATGAAACATGTGGAGAACACCCATGGGGAAAAGTAATGCCAGAGACAAGGAGACTGTGGTAGCTTTATAGTTGGAGGTTAAAGTGTGCAGTACAGAAAACTCAGTGGGGCAAAGCTGCTGCAGAATTGATGGAACTCCTAGCTTCTCTAGGGTGATTCTAGCTGAAGGTTTCCTGTTTGCCTCCTGTACATGTATTTAGCATTGGATAAGTGTCATAATAGTTCCGCAAAACCATTCCTCACATGTGATGACCTCAGTAGGATTAAAATGGAAGTGCCAAAGGAATGACATGTTTTCAACAAAGTTTGCCTCTCTATTTTGAATATGTGCAAATCTTGAAAATTCTTGTCATTAGGACTGTCATCATTCCTGAGTATTCTAGTCTGACCAAGACATTGAGGTCTCATGGAAGAAGCTCCCTGAAGAGGTTATTTACTCTACCTGGGACTTGTTTTCTTTATTTGTAAAATGAAGGAAATGAAGAGACCCGCAAGAACTCTTCTATGTCTACAAACCTCTACCAGCTCAGCAGAACATCCTCTCTGAGGCCCGCTCCCAGGCTTCTCATAGTACTTAAAGTCGCCACTACCTCCCTCATCTAAATAAGCCATTAAAGTCTAGAGTATTATTGCCAGAAGACTTACTTATCTGAAAGGTACAGCATTTGCAGGGCACAAAGGCCATTTACTCTTTCTCCTAAATATTGGTTAGTTTCTTAGGTCAGATCATTGTCACTATGTCAGATGCTGCAATAAAATAAAATAAATATAAATAAATAATATAAATAAATATAAATAACATTTATATTATATATATAATAATATAATATATAATAATATTAATTAATATATTAATATAATTATATTATATATAATATATAATATATAGTAAATATATAATATAAATAATATTTTA
>NW_020837959.1:15433892-15438944 GCF_003676395.1 Aethalodelphis obliquidens | reverse complement strand
AGATATTGAGAAATTATAATATATATAATATATATATTATATATTTATATATAATTATATATAAAATAATATAAATAAATATATGGTATCCATGAAACACCTGATCAAGACTGAGCCCATGGATATATTTGCTAAAGTAAACAGAACATTTCAAAGACTTGGTTCTGGAATTCGATATGCATGGACAACTTGGAAGGACAGGACAACTTGGAAGGTACCTGCAAATAAAGTAACACAAAATTGCAAAGCTTCAGGTATGTTTCAGGTGTTTTATCAGATATTGAGATTCCTGTAATGGATATTGTAAAATGTCAACTGGAAATCATGCCTAACTTCTGAAATATTATTCCTATGGAATGTTGATTCTCATCCTGGGACTCGAAGAGCAGCCTTCACCTAGTCATTCATTCAGGAGATAAGGAATACTTTCTGTGTGTCAGGCACTGGACTAAGAGAAAAAGATGGACATGAGAATTAGAAAATAACCCTATGCCTCTGTCTTGGTTTCCGTATTAGTAAAGCAGCAAGTATGTGCCCAGCAAAGATACTAACAGTCACCTCCCCAAGCGCACAAAACATCTAAGTGCTTCAAAAACACAGGGCCCTAAATAAAATTCTCACTTTAAAAACTATTGTGTGAAATAGCATATTAAAAAGAACACAGCCAAAATATCATGATTTTTAAAACTTCACACTTAGAAACAAAAGAAGACCAACTGAAAAATCAGGACATGGAATAACTACAAAAATGTAGTCATTTCACCTTCCACAAGATATATTGATAGAAAGTATTTAATTTTGTATTTCAATTTTAATATATGTATTAATTCCTAGGTCTTCCCTAGGAATCGTATACCATCTTGAACCTAAGACCTCTGTTTCCCTTTATGAAACAAAATTAAAACAGAGACCATAGGTCAAGTAGAGCTTTAAGAAATTAACATTTCCAGGTATGATTTCACAATCCAGGCTTCCCTTTTTTTGCACAGTGTATAAGCCCTTCCACAATTATTATTTGGAGGGGAAGAGGGTGGGAAAGTAAATAAGTGCGCCTAAAAAGAACACATACAGCACTTTTTTTTTTTTTCCTTTGGCCTCTCTGCTGAATGTTAAACTCATTAAAAGAACAAGAAGCATTTCATGGATTACTGATAACAGTACCTCTGTCACAGACAGGAGGCCAGATTAGCGCCGTAAATGGAGCCATTGTGTGCATTACCGAATGTGAGATATTCATCCTCAAAACCGATCCGCCTCCTGCCAAAGACAGGTAGACATAATGAATACACAAAAGCAACCTTTTATTTTTTTTCCTGGAGCCACACTTAAAAACAAGTTATTAGGATATTAATCATCGGCTGCAAACAGCATTCTAGGAGAAAACAGCAAAATCAACATAAATATGTATACCATCGATATGCTTGCAAAGTTCAACATGCATTACAATGCAGCTAAAAGCTAATATTTCTGAAGCTAACCTTTGAATTCTTTTTCCGTTTACATAAAAGTCGTGACAAACTGGAAATGGTTGAATTCAGATTCCCATCTACGAATGCTGAATTACTAAATTTAATTGAAATCTGTTAGCATTAGACAGTCTTTTAAAGATTAGGCCTTTTGACCCCTTCATCCCAAAGATGAGAAGTAAGGTCTAGAAATCCTAGTTAAGGGCGATAGCAGACAAGAATGCAGACCCGAGCTCCAAGTTCAGCATTATTTCCTTCACACTGTGCTATTCTGTCTCTCTACCCAGGTAGACCCTACAAGGGGCCACATTTCCATAGTTTGGCAACTGTCTTGAAATTTAGATCTCCTGGTGGAATGTGTCCCCTTCACGCTGAATGCCACAGTTTTGCCTGTTCTAGTACTTTATTTATTCTTTAGAAACCTTTATGCTCATAAACATGCCCATTAGTTTTACAAATTACCACATTACTCATAAGTGAGTTGTCCTCCTAACATAGCACATAACTGATTGTTGCATTTTATTGGACCATTTATAATAAAATTATGGAAAGTGTTAAATAACCCTTAGAGAGAAAACGTATTCATCATTTTAGCAAAGGCATAAGTGTTGCATTTTCTTTTTAGGTATTTGTAGGAAATTTATATTCAGAATATTATGCTATTTCTCTAAGAGGACCCCTGGGTTTCTGTTTGGGGCCATGCCTCTTGTCTTTCCTCTTCCCTAGGTTCCTTATAAAAGTTAAAGCTACTTATGGTGTTCTTTTTTCACAGTCTAAAGAAAAATGATTTGCTCCTTCCAAATCACATGAGGTCTATTTAATTTTTTTCTTTAAGTCAGCAATTAAAGTTCAGCGCCAAAGCCTGAAATCACCTCTTCCCCTCGTCACCCACTCTTAAGAGAAATGACGGGATTAACACGTATGACCTGCAAAAGAGCATCCTTCTGTAAAATCTAACAGTGTTTTCCTTCAAAATAAGACATGTGGAGCCACACATCTCAGCTCCCTTTTAGAGTCATTGGAATAGTACATATCTAGCTGAAATCTAGATGAAAGCTGAAATCTAGCTGAAAGATGCCCTGACCATGGGACTCCTACACGATTTCTTCTCTTTTTTCTTAGCATTCGCAGATATGAAAATTTTCTGATGCGACCACCAAGAGCCATCGTAGGGAAGAGCCTCACCAAATGAAACATCATATGCAAAGAGAAAAAAAAGTTAAGGCACACTGAATTAATTATATCTGAGATTTGACTTACGCATTAGATGATTAAGTATGTGCACTTGAATGAGCCCCTGAAGGTAGTCCAGTTACCTTAAATAATTGTCCAGGGCCTTTTGGCTAAAGTGACTTTCCCAGTGTAGCTTGCTTTTGCTATCTTAATTTTTCAGTATCTTAATTTTGTGCTTTCTCCATGCCCTACCTTCAGTTTAATTCAGTAAGCATTTACAGAAAACAGAATATGCAGAGGACGGTCCTAGAGCTTGCAGGGGAATGGAAAATTGAAAAGGTGGAGCCTACCTACCCCCTAGGGGCTGTCTCTAATGCGAGAAACAAATTCACGTGGTTAATGCATCAGCCATTATACCATAACTCCAGTCCAAACATAGATTCCTGTCATTTTGTTGTTGTTGTTGTTGTTGTTATAATAGGAATTGATTAAATCAGGTGCTGAGTTAGCAAGAACAGAGTTAGAAAAAAAGTCTTTGCTTTCAGAACAGCAAGAAAACCAGACAAAAACAGCTAATTTCCAATACAAGGTGGTGAGCACCGAGGCACCCGCAACTTGGGATGCTTCAGAAGTACCAGGAGAGAGCTTGGGGCCTCCTGGAAGAGTTGAGTCCCAAAAAATCCTAAGTCAGACAACATCAGAAGTCAAAGCAGTTTCCTGGCAGAAGAATGGCACCTCTAAGCTGTAGTTGTTTCTAGTATTTGAATGTTGCGGAGAAATCAAATTTCAAAGACTATTTAGGAAATGGATATAGAGTCACCACATATTTTTATTGCCAATTAAGACCATCTTTAAAACAACCAGCTACCCTCACCATCATTATTTGAAAGGAAAGGATGTTTTAACACCAAGATCGTAGAAAAAGGAATAGTCTTAGAATAAAGGACAATCCTTTAACTGGAGTAAGTTTAGCATCATTTTCTTTTCCATTTTCCATTACCAGTGATGCTTGTCATAAGTAGCATTGTTCTTGGACTCACAACCACTACTGTGAACCATTGGTTTGGAATCTGGAGTCTTTGGCAGAACTGCAAGCAGTTTCTAGAGAGTAGAGTACAGAGAGGTGATGAGAAGCAAGGCTTGTGTGCACAGACTCCACACGAAGAACCTTGAAGACTGTGCTAAGGAATTTGTTCTTTTTAATTCTAAATGCGTTGGGGAGTGTTAGAAGGAATTTTACAAACTATGCACCGTGAGATTGTGTTTCAGAAGGTTCACCTGGACAGCACTGAAACTGACTTTTAAAGATGTAGTATGAGTTAGCTGGGCCAAAAAAATTAATAATGAAAGAGGCCAACCCAGTATATAGGGAGAAAATAGGAGGAAATGAACAGATTCAAAATGAGAAATGAGAGTGGCCATACTGGGCCAGTAAATACGATGGGAAGTGTAGACATTTAGGAGACTTGAGTTACACCATTAAGACTCAGTGATTGGATTTGGAAGAAAGGAGAAAAAGGGGAAATCATGAAAAAAATCCTAAATTTCTGGCTGTAACAATTGAGTAACTAGATGGGAATGCCTCAATTCACTCTAGTAGCAATCACCAAAAAAAGGAGCAGTTGAAGGAGAGCTGAGGGGAGTTAGGAGTTTGACTTTAGATGTGTTGAATTTGAGATAACTGTAGGGCATCTAGGTGGCATCTAGCAATTGAAGACATGATTCTAGAGTTTGGGGGAAAGATCTTGGCTAGGGACATCAATTTAGAAGTCAGCAGAGAGGTGATCCTGGAAGCCAGAGGCGTGGATGTGGAGAGAGTCTACTGTTGATGAGTGAAGTCCTGTCAAGCAGGGACAGATAGAGAACAGTCAGGGGGTTTGTGACAACTGCTACAATTGCTATAATACAAGCAATATGCAATGGAAATACAGAGGTGTGAGAGACTCTCAGAGAGCTGGGTCATGAGCTGAGCTTCAAGTAGTGAGGTCTGCAGGGACGCCTAAAAGGAAGAAACTCTTTCCAGGCAGAGACAAGGAGGAAAAAACTGACCTTCCTTTTACCCCAAAACAGTGGTTCTGGAAGACATGTTAAAGCACAGATTGAGGGAAGGGGTGATAGATGAGCCACACCAAATTTTTTATTTGGTGTGTCTAACAAGCTCTCAGATGATGACGATGCTGTTGGTCCCTGGACCACACTTTGAAAAACCCTTCACTCTTAAAAACAAACAGTGTGGTTGCCAAGGCAGGGGCAGAGAAGGACTGGGGGTTTGGGGTTAGTAGACGCAAACTATTATATATAGGCTGGATAAACAACAAGGTCCTACTGCAGAGCACAGGGAGCTATATTCAATATGCTGTGATAAACCATAATGGAAAAGAATATATATATATATATATATATATATATATAT
>NW_020837959.1:15385364-15433792 GCF_003676395.1 Aethalodelphis obliquidens | reverse complement strand
ATATATATATATATATATATATATAAAACTGAGTCACTTTACTATACAGCAGAATTAGCACAACATTGGAAATCAAGTATACGTCAATAAAATTAAAAACAGACGAACAATAAGCAGAATCCTCCCTTCCATATTTAAGAGGTATCTCTAGGCCTATTTGCATAGCATTTGCTAAATATTTACATATTTTCCCAGTCTAGACAGACTTTAAAGCCACCTCACAGCCTTTCTTTTTCCAGATTACTGATCCAAAGTGATTTTGCTTATCTTCATACCTCAAAGGGCTTTCATTCCTGTGATCATTCCAACTGTCTCTTGACTTACAGTGCTTCCTAAGTGCCACGTCTTATGCTCCAGGAAAGCCATAGTTTTTTTTCATCTGGGTGAAGAGCTTCACTTTGTTTTCTTTCTGACACTTTTGAGCACTTCCCTCATCTTTGCAACCGCTAGAGCTCATCGGCAGCCTCGTACTCAGTGACTTCAGAGCCGATGCTTTTCCAAAGACAAGAAATCTCATCGGCCATTTTTCTGCTCATTGATCTCACCCTGTGAGATTCTCCAATAAGCTTAAACCTACTTCAGTTGTTATTTCATTTTCTGGTAGAGCAGAGAAAGTGTGCCAGGGAGTCACGCCCAGACAGAAGTCTGGGACGACAGTCAGAATATCAGCAAGAAGAGGAAACAGCTATGGTGAACAACCTGCCGGGCACCCAGCAGTGTATGGCATTTAGGGCCACAGGTGTGAAAGAAACATTCCTTCCTCTTAAACAGGTTTCAGTCTAGTTAGGGCGAGGGCCAGGCAACCAGAGAATTAGGATATACTGTGAAAAGGAATGTGATTAGTGTAAGACGAGAGGTAGGAGGGGAGCCTAATCACATCTAGGGAGAAGGTCAAGACAGGCAGATGTTTTTCAGGAGAAACACTTGGAGCTGACTGTTGAAGATATAGGATGAGTTAGCTGGGCCAAAAAAAAAGATAGGGGCACCCAAAAGTTAGGAAGCGTGATGTATATGGGGAACTGCATGTAACTCAAGATGGCTAGAGAGCTGATGGAGAGACAGAGAAGCCTGGAGAAGGACACAGAGCAGATCACCAAGGGTCAGTGAAGGGAATGGGATTGAACAAGACTGAATCCACATTGTGATGTAAATCGTAGGCAGAATGTTTAGAAATGAACTACGAATAAATACAGGTCTCACTACAGCATTTGTCCTGTATGGATATCCAGTCCCTCTTCCCTAGAAACTGGGGACCTGTCAGCCAAATGAAGATAAATAAGTATGTCCACATGGGGCTCTTTGGATCCCGGTTTTCTTTTGTCATCCTGCTTCTCCATCATCTTCCAGGCATCTTATGAATCTAGTACAAGCCCTTATCTCAGACTTGCCTTTATGCTGGCAGCCAAAATGGATCCCAGCAAGGTGGACGGCCATCGGACAGTACTCTGCCTGTCTGCAGCTGTTCAGACATCCAACCTCAAGCTTGGTCTTTATCAATGGGATTTCCTTTGCTCTGCTATTGCTCTTTTCATTTTCTACTGGACGGAGTGGGGTGATGCTGGTATATGATGAGGTTCTTTCGCTTTTATGTTCTGCAGAAAATGCTTCTGCTGACTATATAGGTTTCTCCTTTTGTATTTTGGATGGGCAGAAGAGGGGAGCATTATATCAGACCCCCATTGGTTTGGACAGAGAACAGCCTCCAATTGAGTCCTAACTATCTAAAAAAAAAATTAATCCCTCCCTCTGCCTGTTTCCTCAGCCAAATCTGATCACTCTGCCATGCTTATCTTTCATTCAATCCCTTCCCATAAGCCCCAGGAAAATATAAAAGAGAATTTTTATTTTTGAGTCATTATACCAAGAATTTTTTTTTACTTTTTTTAAAAATGATCTCATTCAGGTTTATATTTTTCTTTTCCTTTTATCAAATTTTCTTTGACTTTTAGTGGTCTATTACACCTTACCGTATATATCTTCAAGGAGTTAAGGAAATAAAAGACAGGATCAGAAGCAAGTGCAATATAAACCCTTGACCAGGAGTGATTTGCGTGGTATTTACATAGTACGAGATGTAGTACTTAGGGATTGAGGGTCCTCTGTGTTCATTAGCATGTTGTGTTACTACAATTCACATTTAGTTTTCGTTTGAATTAGTGAATGTGAATTCTGTCGCAATACGCTAAAGTAGTTTGTATTTGACGCTGAGGGCCTGGATAACCAAAGCTGCACATGCAATGCTTAAAATGTGTTTAGAGTTGGAACCGAGAGTAAATTGTTATTAAAAACAATAATGATGAAGCTACCATTTGTCTCCCCTTTACTCTGGGTCAAGGGCTGTTTTAAGGATTCACAAGCAGTGGCTCATTTAATCCTCACAGACATAGCTAGGAACTGGCATGTCCCCATTTTACAGATGTGGAATCTGAAGCTCAGAGAAAGCAAGAATCAGGTGGCAGAGCTGGGATTGAAATTCATATCCAAAGGCAGTGCTTTCTACAATTCTGTTGAGAAAGGCGGCTCTTCTAGCTAGATGGCTGTCTTCCAGGTGATCGGAAACCTCCAGAAGTGAGGATAGCATTGGTAGAGAACTCCAATTTGGAATAGAAGATCTGAGGCTGCTGGGAGCAACTCTCATTTTTCTGGAGTTTGCTTTCATAAATCACAGCTATTTTCACAGCTGTCAGTGTCACCGTTGGATGTTGTGAAGGGAAAAGGAAAATAACAAACCCATTAACATTTAAAAAAAAAAAAGACTTTCAAATGATGTAAATAAATAGTTGTAAGCATATCTACTTAGTATTCAAAAAACTAAGCAGAGATACATTAAAATAACATATCCATACCAAACATGGCAACTGAGGGACGAATCAGGATTTTTTTGACAATGATCTATTCATTATGATTCAGTTATCATTAAAAAGTATGCACTTAGTGGGCTTCCCTGGTGGCGCAGTGGTTGAGAGTTCGCCTGCCGATGCAGGGCACACGGGTTCGCGTCCCAGTCTGGGAAGATCCCACATGCCGCGGAGCGGCTGGTCTCGTGAGCCATGGCCGCTGAGCCTGCGTGTCCGGAGCCTGTGCTCCGCAGCGGGAGAAGCCGCAACAGTGAGAGGCCCACGTACTGCAAAAAGAAAAAAAAAAAAAAAAAAAAAGAGTATGCACTTAGTAACCAAAAAGAGAGATACTAAAATCATTCAGTGAATGAAGGGGAAAAGCCAAAAATTCTCTTCCTAGTATGTTGCTCATTTAGATTTAGGATTTAAGTTGCAGTTGGGGAATTCTCATTAGAAACTGTGTTTGTCTCCACTTCCTTCCTTTGTAGGTACTCTGAAAACAGGGTATATTTTTCCTAAATACAATTCTGTATCCTCTGACAGTCTTCCTGAAAAAATATCCTATTGACTACCCTCTTTCCCAAGTTAAATATTCTAGAAAGCATTGTTATTGTTGTGTCATTGGTACTTTATGGTCACCCCTGGTGGGAATTTAGAATCTATTCTTATACCATGTGAGGATACATTGGCAAGAATACACACACGCACACACACACACACACTTGACCAATGAGGATTTTAAAAGAATATTTTAAAACCTATGATTTTTCCCTTGGCCTGTAGGAGAGCAAATCTGAAAGCTCAGAATAAGGTCTTAAAGTGGTATATCAGTATAGGTGGCATGATTTGTGGGTCACTTACTTTAATAGGGAAACGGGATAGCTTGTCAGCATAAACATACACACATCTTTTTCTCACTATAAAAATAGTATATGCTCTGGTAAACCTTAGAAAAATATAGAAAAGTACAAAGTTTTAAAATGTGTCTATAATCTCACAAACGAGTTCAATTCAGAAAATGCAGAAAGATGCCATTTGTCTGCGTTCCATTCCAGCCCTAGAGAACCAATATACGGCTGTCGCAGCCTAAAGGCTCTCTCGATCTGGATGTGACCGCTTGTCACATCTGATTTCAACATGTATAGGCACATATATCATTTCAACTGAAGCAAAGTTGGCAAGAGTTTAATTTTGTCCTGAGGGGGAAAAGGAGAAATTTCCTGAAGGAAACATGATTGCATTATCATTAAAAAATGTATACACACACTCTCTTAATAGAGCCATTGCCCAGTTTTCAAATACATAACAAAAAGACATTGAGAATTATCCAGCTGAAGGAAGAAAACAGCAGTGTCTGTTTTCCCACCAGCAAACAAGCAGCTGTGACCAGACAAAGCAGCATGTGTAACAGCGTGGTTGAAACATAGCCCCTGTTGTTTTAATAACAGGGCGGGAACAGTAGTTGTTATTTTTTCCAGTCTATGACCCCAAAATGTGTGCTGTCTGGGTTTACTTCCACGAATGGTCTACGTCAGCCACCCTCCATCCAGGCAACTCAGCCTCTATTCTACTTTTCAAGCTCATTTCACACACACAAATGCCGCAGAAATGAAACATCCATGTATCCATCTTCCAAGATTAATAGCCCCTAGCTGATCAGTTCAGCTCCTGGTTGTTTTGTAGGAAAAGATCATTCTTTGAGTGTGTGTGTGTGTGTGTGTGTGTGTGTGTGTGTGCATGCGTGTAAGAGAAAGAAAGGGAGCCACAATTCTCTGCAAACACTAGCTTAACTAAAGGATATGTGGACAGCCCCCGACTTAATGATAGTTTGTTCAACTTAACGGTTTTTCAACTTTACAGTGATGGTGTGAAAGTGATATACATTCAATAGAAACCTGACTTTGCATTTTGAATTTTGATCTTTTCCTGGTCTAGCCACATGCAGTTTGATCCTCTCTTGTGAGGCTGGGCAGCTGCAAAGAGCCACAGCTCCCAGTGAACCACCCCCATTACTGGGGGTGGACTGGGGGAGTTAAAACCCAATACACTTACAACCCTTCTGCACTCAGACAACCATTCTGTTTTTCACCTTCAGTAAAGTAGTCAAAATATTACATGAGATATTCAACATTTTATTTTAAATTAGGCTTTGTTAGATGATTTTGCCCAACTGTAGGCTAATGTAAGTGTTCTGAGCACATTTAAGGTAGGTTAGACTAAGCTATGATGTTTGGTAAGTTAGGCGTATTAAATGCATTTTCAACTTACGACGTTTTCAACTTAAAATGGGTTTATCAGGAAGTGACTCAGATATAAACTCAGGGTTTATCAGGAAGTAACTCAGCTTAAAATGGGTTTATCAGGAAGTAACTCAGATATTAAGTATGGGTATAGGAAGATCTGTACCTTCAATTTACAAAGAATTTTCTGAAACATCAGCTCCTGGCATGCAACCAAAAACAGGTGAATTGTTCTTTTATTCTTAAATCTATTTAATTTAGTATAATGTAAAGTGATCTTTGAGGATAGAAAGACAATCCCTAACTGAAGTTAATTTTCTCACTGCATGGAATAAAATTGAAGAATTTTAATAGTTCTCAAAATATGGAGCAATCTTACATATTTAAATTTATATACTATAAAAATCCCTAGGAACACACCTAAGACACACTTAGGTGACACAAAGATTTCTACAACTAGAGTTAAGAACAAAAACTTTGAAGGTCATATAGTTCATGGGAAAAAGCTTAGAGTTTGAAATACTAGAGAATAAGTTCCTTAAGTATCCTAGATTTTGTTTGTTTTGGTTTATTGCCTAGAATAATGCTTAGCACTTAGTAAACACTGAGCAAATATTTATTAAATGACTGGATGAACAAATGGATGGACAGACAGATGGATAAAATACATTAGAATTCTAGCTTGGCCACTTATCTGCACTCTTTATATATAAAGCACTTTCTACATAGTAGATGCTCATAGTTGTAGTTACCAGCAGTGTTTACTTACACTCATATAAAGTTTTGAAATTTTTGAACTTGTCAATTTAGAGTCAGATTACATCCTTAGGAAAATAGGCCAATGATAAAACATCCAACATAACAACAGTCATATAGCTTTGCTATTTCAATTAATTTGTTTGGGAATTAAGGACCAGAAAGATTAATTGATTTGCCCAAGGTCTCTTTCATACAGATGCATTAAAGTATAAGTTTTGTATATGTTGTATAACTTTGTAGAAGTTATCACCTGATGATTCTACACTACGTAACTTATTAACTCAGCCAACTCTTATGACTCGTGTCCATAAATCCATGGGCTTTTCCAAGTTTAGAGGAATCTAAAGATGACTGGAACTTATTCTCTAGGAGATGATCAATTAAAGGAAGCACACTTATAAATAAGTAAATGTGTAATTCTAAAAAAGGGAACATGCTACCGTAGATGTATAAACAAAAGGCTGAAGGAACATGGAGAATGAAGCAACTAACCCATTCTGGAGGTTTGGGGAGAGAAAATATTAAGCTTTAACTTGACAGCTGATAGGAGGACCAAATGGTCTTTTCAGTGTCTGCAATTAAGGAAATAGGAGAGGCCTAGATCAGAAGGAATTATTTAAACGAGCAGCTAGCCAGTGCTATTCATTTAAAACCGCATCAACATATGCACAGGAGCACAGTCCTGATAGTTCTGCTTTGTGGAAGCTCAGAGCATCATGGTTCAGGATCGTGTCACAATCTGTCTTCAGCAATTCTGTGAGCTCCTTGAAGGCAAGGTCTGCACTTTGCCCAGCTTGGTATCCCCAACATTCAGCAGAGTGCCTGGCACATTGTAGGTGCACAATAAATGTTTTCTTGAATTGACTTACATCTGCCAACCAGTATATTAGAAACAGAAAACAAAAGAACAAAAAAGCCGTGTGATTTCCTTTAGACACAGTTGTGATTTACTATCTCAGACAGTCTCACCAACCAAACATTTATCTCCAGTCCTTGAGAGGATAATTTTCCTTCAACAATTATTATTAATACCTTTTACCAACTTGGGACCATAGCAAAATTGAACTTATGAAAAATGCCTGCCTTTTTCATCCTTGGAGTAATTATACCTTTCAGAAAACTATCTTTTGGGGTTTCCAGATGACAGTGTTTTTCAAATCTCAGGTTGCAAAAGCTGAATTATTTTATCAATAATGTGCAAGATGGAGACATGGCCAAGGTTACTCAAGCAGGGTCATAAATCAACTCCTAGACGCTATGTCTCCCAAGATTAAAAAAGAGGGATCATACAACATTTTGTAGATGGAAGGTCTTATACAAGTTGTCATACATTAAAAATGATATGAAAATACAATTGCATAAAAATACAGTAGTTATCAACCTGGTCAAAAAGCATGCAGGTAATTTGGAAATAAAATGAGTGTTGATAATTATATTAACGTTACAATTTGGCAAAATACATTCGTGTTTTCATTTGCCAAATGAAGAAATAGGCTGTATATATTTCCAGTATTAACGTAGTAAAGCAATAAAATACTGCAAATGAGTGATAACGTTTTTCATGTGTCCTTGAAGTCTGCTTCAGACATTCATTTCATTCCTATTATAGGCAGGTTATTACCTTAGATTTCCTAAAATCACTGTATGCTTTGAAAATGCATATTGATAAATTTGGATACTACTGAATTCAAAACAGAAAACGGCCAATGCCAGATGACCCTGACTAAAATAAACTTAGAAAATTGAAGTGATTATAAAGCCATTTGCAAGTAAAAATTCATTTTCTCTGTATTTTATTCTTAAATCTTTCACTAACCCTGCTCTTTATTCTGGCTTCTCCAGCTCAACTCTCATTTTCTTAATTCTTTTCACAAAGAAAGACTTTACAATTATTTTTCTACCACTTCTGTTAGACCCATACCCAAGTACTCCCCGTACCTTGCGTAATTATTTCAGCTCAGCATCATTACTAAAGGGTGTTTAGTTCTATGGCCTGGGTCAAACCCCAGAGCTACCAAATCACTAGCTGAATGAAACTGGGCAAGTTATTTCAATGCTCTAAGCCTCAGTTTTCTCATAAATACAGTAAGAGTTGCAGGATTGTTTTGAGGGTTAAGGGAGATGAAACATATACCATGCTTACTAAGTTTCCAATAAAGGTCAACTTTTATTGCTATCATATTTAAGCAATAATAGCTGTGCCATCCGGTCGGTGTAAACAGAGTGCTTGCTTAACTGACACTCTACTGAGAATCAAATAATCTTCTCTGGGCTCCGCTCTGTGAACCTGCACAAGTCATTTATTTCAGGACTTGAGTTGTCTCACCATAACCTGAGAGGCATAGACAAGATGATCTCAGAGGTCCCTTCCAGCTCCAAAATTCTTTGTTCTGAATTAATTGTATGCTTCATGTTTTACTCATAACATTCTGGTAGATAACTGGAATTGCATCCATTTATCGTAAAAATATCATAAGCTGTAGGCCAAAAAAAAAAAGAAAGAAAAAAGTGGACTCATGAAACCTGGTTGTGTGGTCAGAGCCAAAGAGAATCCAATGTGATGGAAAGTCATTTTACTCAAGTGCTGTGTGGCAGGGTTTCTGCTGAGCGCAGTATTTGAACAGAGCACCTTGAGACCAATGTCACAGAAAATATTCCTGCAAATAATTAATGGTGTGTGTATATATATTGCCAGCTGCCCTGCGGGAGCCCAGCAATCTCTCAGAACAGATTAGTGGTCCTTTACCCAGGTACCCGACCATTCCAATACATACTTTTCTCAATGATCGTTATCCTGAAATAAATCCAAATTACATTTCATGAACCAGGATTGAAGTTATGTGCCTTCAGTATTGAACCTTCTAATAGCAGTTATTTTTACTGAAATATTAAAGCAATTGGCTTGAGTCATCTTAGAAACACTGCCTTCATATTTCAAATATGGTTAGGCGGCTATCAGCGCATATTACCATGGATTGGAGATATTTGCTTATTAAATGATCTTTACCAGGAAAAACCCATTACAGGAAACATCTTGTTTACAAGGGTGTCCTGGGGATAGCAAATAGAAAGCAACATGTTACATTGAATTATAGAAATAAAATAAGCTGATTCAGCTGATAGATTCAATAGAAATATGATACATTATTTTGCAAGTCGAAGACAGCTACAACTTAATTTAACTGACAGATTTTTACTGTAGGATGTAAACATTAGGTAAAAATATTCACTTGAAACTATAGTGGCTATTGAGTGTTATTTCAGCTTTCCTCTTTAGGCCCGCATACTCAGTGATTCTTCAAAGGGATTTTCTTTGCCTCAACCACACAGACAGAAAATAAAGCAGAAGTACTGAGTATGGTTGGTTGGTAGCAAGGCTAGAGGAGACATTAAGAGAACAGGCATTGAGTGAGATAGTTCTGGGTTCATCCCCTGGATATGTGGACTTTGGGTAGAAGGTTAACCTCTTGGAGTCTCAGTGACTTCATCTATAAAATGGAGAAAATAATATATCTGGGGTTATTGCAAAGTCAAATGTGATGACATATAAGTGAAACTTAGCAGAAACACGGAAATTATTGAGTGAACAAAAACTACACTATTGATACCACCATTCGGTCTCAGCTTACAGATCCCAGAAGAAGACAAAATACACTCCCTTTTTCATGGTCTATTTTGTACATGTCTGATCTCTCACAATAAATTGTAATTTTTGATGGCAGCAGAGATGGTATCTTAATCGTCTTTGCGTGCGTGAGATCTCAAAACATGGACTGGATTAAAGTCCCCCGTGGGGGCCCAATGGAGACAGATCTGTGAAGCAGGCACCTGAGAATGCCAGGACGGATGGCTGGCTTATCCCAGGAAAAGCTGCAAGAGAGGTTATTTCTGGTAGAAGAAGTTGTACTAATGGCAATAAAGACAGAACTTGGGTTCAAGGCATTCTCTCAGTAGACTATATTCACGTGTACTTTCACTGTGCCTTTAGAGAGTGACTTAGTAAGACAGTATGAAGCCCTATGGTTCAAACCTTGAATAGCACAGAGCATCCATTCAGAAGCATTAGAAGAAGGGAGTGACTTCTAGTCAGAAGGAGGGTCAGAAGGCCATGAAGAAGACAACACATTTGGACTTGTGATGTTTCCTGCCCAGAAGACCAAGCCCTGTGAGTCTGAGCCACAATTCCTATACAGAATTCTAGAGACAGATGTTTGGTTGGAGGCAAAACATTTCGCTATGAATGGATAAAGAAGGTGTGGTACATCTATACAATGGAATATTACTCACCCATAAAGAAGAATGAAATCATGCCATTTGCAGCAGCATGGATGCAACCTGAGACGATCATACTAAGTGAAGTAAGTCAGACAGAGAAAGACAAATACCATATGATATCACTTACATGTGGAATCTAAAATATGATACAAATGAACTTACCTACAAAACGGAAACAGACTCACAAACATAGAGAACAGACTTGTGGTTGTCAAAGGGGAGGAGGGGTAGGGGAGGGATGGACTGGGAGGTTGGGGCTAGCAGATGTAAGGTATTATATATAGAATGGGTAAACAACAAGGTCCTACTGTATAGCACAGGGAACTATATTCAATATCCTATGATAAACCGTAGTGGAAAAAGAATGTGTATGTGTATATATATATATATATATATATATATATATATATATATATATATATAACTGAATCACTTTGCTGTACAGCAGAAATTAACACAACATTGTAAATCAACTATACTTCAATTTAAAAAAAAAAAAAAAAGAGGTTTTAGCTTGTTTGACCCACCAGAGAAGAAATAACCAGAAAGTTTATCATGGCACAGTTGGCCAAGCCTGCAGAAGTGCTTTGACAGCGGCACTTCACACGTTCTGTCTCCTCTGGGAACGTTCTGTGGGTGTTTTCTATCCACGCCAAGACTGGAGATCTGTCTAAATGTCACATCACCCAACATGCTGCCCTGTATCCAGTAATCTCTCAAAAAGGAGGCATAGTTTGGAGTAACAGAAAGCACATGGAGATTGGAGTCCCAGACACTTGATCGTAAGCCCCTTCCCAAAGGCTCTCTTCTCGTCTCAGAGAACAATAACCCCCGGCCTCGGATAGCTCTAGTATAAGTATTCAGGTGCCCTCCTCCTTCACGCCACAAATCCAGCAAATCACCTCTGGCCAGTCGTGTTCTCTTAGCAGCTCTGGAATTGGTTAGTTCTCTTAATTCTTTTTTTTTTTTTTTTTTTTTACCGGTACTCAGACTCAGGCCTCTCACTGTTGTGGCCTCTCCCGTTGTGGAGCACAGGCTCCGGACGCTCAGGCTCAGCGGCCATGGCTCACGGGCCCAGCTGCTCCGCGGCATGTGGGATCTTCCCGGACCGGGGCACGAACCCGTGTCCCCTAGCATCAGCAGGCGGACTCTCAACCACTGCGCCACCAGGGAAGCCCTCTCTTAATCTCTTAATTCACACCACCATCATCTCTTGCCGGCATTCTTGCAGCAGCTTCTTGAACGGTTTCCTCGCCCCTCCTTATCTCCCTGGCCCACTCTCTATTTTATAGCCAGCGCGACCATTTGCTATCTCAAATCTGACCATCTCACTCTCTTCAGTTCACCGTGAAATCTAAACTTTTGAGAATGTTTCACAAGTCTGTTCTGCCTCTACCTCCCCTTTCCAGCTTCATTTCCCCCCAATCTCTCCCTCTCCTCAGATATACTGAGAGATTCTTGTAGTTTTTGAATGCAATAAATTTTTTCCATTTTGGGTCTTACATGTTCTCCATCTGCAACATTTTTTCCTCTCTGATCTCTGTTCTCTCTCTCTTTCTTCTTCTCCCTTCTTCTAGGAAGCATTCTTTGAGATTCCCCCTTCCCAACAAGGCTGGTTTAACTACTGCTCTTAGTACCACAGCTTTTGGGGACCACCATGGATCAGGAATTTTTTTTCCTAGATGAAGAAATGTCTACGTTGAAACAGGAAGAATGAGTAGAATCCAGTGAAGCAGATAGAGAGAGATGAGTAGACACATGCTGGAAAAGATGTTGAATGAGTGAACAAATGAATAAATGTAAACAACTTTGGCAAGTATCACCTGTAAAACAGGGCACTGAGACCCCAGTGTTTTGTTAGTCACTGCTCATTGTACAGGCATTTGGCAGAATATCCAAATATAACATTTTTCCCTAGTTTTCTCCCTCTCCAGGAAGCTCAGAGCATTTTGAAATATATTCTGATAGCTCCGTTCACAACATAAGGAAACCCAAACTGCCCAGCCTTATAGATGGGGGCCCATCAAGTCCCAAGGCTTCTCCAAGAAGTGAAATAGAGGCAGGGTTGGAATCTGAGCTTACTGGATGGTCTAATGCTGACTCTTTTACACTGGGAAAATCTTTGTAAAAATGAAATACATCAGGAAGTGAGGAAATATAAGGAAGACAAGCAGCAGGGAAAAAAAAAAAAAAAATATATATATATATATATATACACACACACATGGTAGCTGAAAGACCTGGGTAGGCAGTTCTCTGTGAAATCCATCATTTTATCATAACTGGAAAAGATCTGTTATAAACTGAACAATAGAGAAAACGTTAAGACCTTTTCTATCTGTTCCCCTTGTGCTCCCATTAAAAGCTCCACTGTTATTATATTTTCCTAATCTCATGTTTTCTCTCATAACTGAGCGTGGTGCTACGGAAGCTGATGTTTGAAGGGCCCTGGTGAACCACAATGCTTTTGCCACACAGTAAATACAACTGCTTGTGTGGGATCAACTGTGTTTTCTTTTGGTGTTTGAAAGGCCAGGATCAAAGAGGAGGAGCCACTAAATGCTGCAAGTTGTGGAGACTGCAGATCGCTAGGGTGAATTGGGAGCCCTGTGATGGCAAAGAGATGCCTGTGTTACAGCCAGTGGTGCACATGCAGACAAACAGAGCTCCTCCATGGCATTTCCAGAGCCTTCCTTTAAAAGGGCATCCACCAGACAACCTCAGTCACAAAATGATGGCTGTATGTGCGTTATGGATAGACACTCAAAGGAGAACAATTCCCCTTATCCCTAGTTCAGGGTAAGTGACTTGAAGTCCATAGGTAAGAAAAATATTTTAGGATCAGTTGTACGATGTAATTCATTTGCTCTAGGCATCCTCCTTTTCCTCTTTCTACCTTTCACTCCTTCCTCCTTTCATTGACCCCTTTCCCTCCATTGAGTGGCGGAAGATGAGCACTGAACAGAGCAATCTGCAGGGGCTTGTCTTGAATTCAGAAACGGAGTGACCCAAGGCTCGTAGCGGGCCCAGAGAATCCTAATAATGTGGGTGTTGGCACTCTACACCAGCCCCAGGGCTAGCAAAGTGCATGAGTTTCGGGAGCACTTCGAACACTCCCCAGGCTTTAGCCAGAATTACAGTGTCAATCAAGTTTATTCCCTTCCCAGCCTCCTTTTCTTTACCCAGGGATCGATAAGCACTAGTTGGATGTCTGAAGTCCCTGACTTACTCTAGAAGTCTAGAAAGTGGATTGGATTTGGAGACGTAGAAATGTGGGTTGGAGCCCCGTCCAGTCAATCATTACTTGGGCAATTCCTTAAACCTGCTGCTTCTCAGTCTGCCAACCTATAAATAGAAAGTCATTCATTCATTCATCAAAGTTTTGAAGGCTTAGTACACGCCAGATATGGTGTTAGAGCTGGATGTTTAATGGTAAGAAAATGATATCTACTCCAGTGGTAGGAAAATAAGGTAAATATATAAAATAGGAAGAGCATACCGAGATGAAGTTAAGGGAGAAAAAATATATGAAGCATCCAGTACATTATTTGCTTCATGATTGGTATTCAAGACATATTGCTACATCCTCAGACCTGCTTTTTTTCCCCAACTGAACTTATTCCTCTTGATAAATTGAAATTCCCATTCCTTCAATGCTCCAATTCTCATTAAAGTATCAATTTAATCATCCAGTTAAACAACAGAAATTCATTGTAGGGGGAATCTATGCTCCCCCCAAAAAACTTATTATTTTAAAACTGGAGCTTTTTAACTCTAATGAAAGTCACATTAAGGCAACCAATAATTACTAAGGACCTACTGTGCTTTAAGTCATTTGGAAGATGCAATCCCCATCTTCAGGAGTTCTGAAATCTACATGATTTGTGAAAATAATATACCAACATATTAACAATTAAAGAGCTACATTTTAAAAGCAACGAAAATTTTAAATGATTGACATTAAAGGGATTTTACAAGACCCTATGTAATTTCAAATGAATTATGCATTGTGCTTGTGAGTGAAGCCGTACTTCACGAATTATGTGTATGGCTATAGTGGAATGACAGTTAAAGGAGAAATCATTTTCTCAGTGGAAAATATGAGGGAGGCAAAGTAGAGCCTAATGAATATTGCTCCCTGAGCAGCACACCCACAGCAGATTGCCTCCTTTCCCCTTCATTAATATTCCAGCACAGCTCATCAAGGAAACCAATTCCATTCACCATTCACTCCTCACCTTGTGAATAGTTCAACATTCCTTTGCTTAGCAAAACAAAGGTCATCGTTATTATCAGTGAGAGCAAATATTGAAAAGGCCAAATCTATGTTCAGTCTCAGAAAATAAGTGAGTTATGACTCTGTGAATTTGGACAGACTCTTGTATATAAGCACAAGGTATGATAAACACCACCAACTCTTTATATAGCACATGAACATATCATAACTTATTTGATCTTCCCAGCAACTCCAAAGATGGGAAAGGATGAAAAATGGTGACCTTCCCAAGACCACCCAGTTGATAGCTGGTAGATGTGGGATCAATTTAAAGCTTCTGTCCTCTCTACCACTTCAAAATATCATGTAGTAGAAAAAAATGCTATATTTTTATTGGATTATAATGAACATATAATGTTATATTAGTTTCAGGTGTACAACATATTGATTCAATATTTTTATACACTATGAAACGATCACTGACATAAGGCCAGTTACCATCCATCACCATACAAAGTTGTTACAATGTCGCTGACTGTATTCCCTGTGTGTGCATTACATCCCCGCCATGTTATTTCTTAAAGATTGATAGTCACAAAGAGGAATAGCACGTAACAGCCCAAGAATCAGTGGCATCTGGGTCCCTGCTACTCAAAATGTGGCCCACAGACCAGCAGCACTGGGTTCACCTGGGAGCCTGTGATTTATGCAAAGACCTGACCCCACTCCAGACTTCCAGAATCAGAAACAGCAGTTTAACAAGATTTGCAGGTAATTCTTAAGTGCGTTGAGTCTGATGGGCATTAGCCTAAAAAGTTTCCACATCTCTGAACTGAATACAACGTAACTCATAGAATTGTATAGATTAATTAATATATACAGGAAAGTACTTTTTATATTAAAAAGCACTATAGAAATGTAAGACTTTATAAAAACAACAATTAGTCTCATTTAAACTAACTCAGCCATTTGTATTAGCATTTTGTCCCCCATTTGCATATAAATAACACACATCCCTGGAGCTCTTGGGAATTTAAAGGTAATCAAACTAGACTCAGTTCGGGTGTAGTACTTACCCCAGATGCAGTAACAAATTTATATTAAGGTGTCAATTTAACAAATATTTCTCAATACAGATTGCATTTAATTACTTACTGGAGGCTTTCTTAATCTTGATTGTTTTTCTCACAGCTAATCTGCTCTCCAAAATTATTGTAAATAGCACTGTTTGTAGGCCAGTTAGAAAGGTCCACTTAAAATTATTGTAAACCATTAAGATATGCCTTTTAAAACTGCAGATTCTCTCCTTTGTTTATACGTTTACCCCCATGTTTATATGGCAAAAGGTCTGGATCTTAAAGATCTGAAATATAAGCAGTGTGGAGGTTAGTAAGAGGCTACATAGAGGCCCAGAGCCTGCTGTGTGGCTCCTCGTTCAGCGCTCCTTCCTCTCCCCCGTGGGCATTAGCGGGGCTCACACACACCATGATTGTGATGGAATTTTAAATGGCACACCTGGGTGTTTTCATAGAGAGAAAGGCCATAGACCGTGGAATCAAACTATCTTGAAGTCCCAGCTTTGTTCGTTTCCAGCTTAGGCCCTTATATAGATCATATGCCCTTCCCAACCTCAGTTTCACAATCTGAAAAATGGGCACGAGAAACAATGGTATTAAAAAGATATAGAGGGGAGTTTTAAGTTCAGCTTTCTAAGATGTTCTGTAGAGGCCTTTGATTCATTTCCAAGGTTTTATATATCATGCCTACATCAATAACCAAACCCAAATCATTTTTATGTTCTTTTAAGGTATTGAGTTGGCCAAAAAGTTCATTCGATTTTAAGTAAAAATAAAAGACAGGGCTTCCCTGGTGGCGCAGTGGTTGAGAGTCCGCCTGCCGATGCAGGGGACACGGGTTCGTGCCCTGGTCCAGGAAGATTCCATGTGCCGCGGAGCGGCTGGGCCCGTGAGCCATGGCCGCTGAGCCTGCGCGTCCGGAGCCTGTGCTCCGCAACGGGAGGGGCCACAACAGTGAGAGGCCCGCATACCGCAAAAAAAAAATAAAGTAAAAGACATTTTTCATTTTCGCCAGGAACGTTATTGAACAACGTATTCACCAACCGAACGAACTTTTTGGCCAAGCCAATATTTATCGTCTGTGCTGTACATCATTTTATTCACTGAGCCCTCTTCAGGTATTCAAAAAAGTACCCTAAGCAGAGCTTAGTATTCTATCCCTGTGTTCTCCTCCTCAGCCTGCTTCATGGACCTTCCATGTCTTTTGAGTGCTGGTGTCCCCAGGGTCTGCATTGGTCCTTTAGCCAACCTCCCAGGCTGTCCCCTCAAATTTCTGCCTTCTAACAACTGAAGATTCCCACGCTGCACCCACGGTTCACATTTTTCTTCTGAGTGTCGCTCCCACAAATCCACCTTCCTGATGTGCATTTCCACTGATGCCCCGTAGTCACCCCCAAAACATGTCCCAAACTCATGACCTTCACATCCCACAGCCCCGTTCCTCCTCTTCCTTATCTCCAGTTCCCTATTAATGGCCCCACCACCCTCCTAATGACTTAAGCCCGAAATCCTGGTACCACCCGGCTTCTGTCTCCCTCACTTCCTAAATATTGTGAGCATGGCAAGCTGTAGATTCTACCATATAAATATCTCAAATTGCTCTGTGCCTTTTCCACTGCTTCCGTTAAAGCCATCATTAATTTTCTCTCACATAATAGTGCCTTTCTGCCTCAAGCCTTGCCTCGCCCTAAAATTTCAAAGAGCCTATAGTTGACATTCAAGCTTTCTCAAATGCAGATCTCCAGGCCCTAAGAGTTCAATTCAGTGCAGGCTGTGGGGCGAATCTACCTTTGACAGATGCCCTCCTGAGACACCAATGCAGGTCAGACCTGGAAAACTGAACTAAACCATTCCCTACTGTGAGGTGGTTGGTCGAGCCACTTCTCTGCTTTAAACTGTTCAGTGATTTCTCTTTCACTCTTAGGATAAAGTCCCGAGTTCTTAGCATGGATACTTGCCATCTGTCTTCTGCCTTCCCTTCTGTACCCTTGTTCTCTGTGACATCCCCACCCCATACATGCAATTTGAGAGAGCATCACCCACAAAGAGATCCTGGAAGCCAGATGAGTGGTGGGAAAAGAGACAGGAAGGGACCTATCGTTTATTGAAAATACGCTCAGCATTACCTCATTTGATCTCCACGGGTGTTACCATCACCATTTAAAGGATGAGAATTTATAAGCCCAAAGAAGTGGAGTAGCATGCCTCGGCCACATGGGCAGGGACAAAACCCTAGAGAGTCAAACATCAAAACATCTTTGAGTTTTCCACATTTCTGCCATGGGATATATTTCAGGAAAATGGGTGATGCCAAACTGACTACTATGCCATTTATGGCCAAATGAAACAGGGTAACCCTAAGTAAGTCAGAGAGAAACATGGCAAGTTTTCTGCCATTGCTGTGGACTACTAAGGAGGTAACAGAGCAGGGGAGCAATCATAATGCAAGGGTACTTCTTGAGCACATACTTTAGGAAGATCATGCGTATTAGAGAACAAGAGCTAGATATGGATGTGGTTATGGATGTGGACATGGCCGTGGCCGTGACTGTGGCTTACAGATATAGATAATAGATATACAGACGTAGATGCTGCAAACGCTGAATGTGTGATCTCGTGGGTACACCGTAGAGTAGTGTAAGTAGTAATCGCAACCTTGTGGCATCTACCTGGCCACACCCAGGCCCGGAATGTGATAGCACTGATGGTCACACCTCGGTGACAGAAGTTCAGCCTCCTCTCAGTGGGTATAAAGTCTTCCACTTTATCAGACTGCTGAAATCACATCTGCTCCAGGACACATCGGTACAAGGCCCGGTGTCAATGCCAAGTAATTTGACTGAAGCAATATGTGTGCCTGTTGATATTCAGACCCATGCCCAGAAGCTCCCAGAGGTGCGATAAAGTGTTGCTTTTCAAATGGACATAAAATATACATGGTTCTCCTATTAGCTACTGCATATTGTTCTGGTGCCTATCACCAGATTGATAGCCATGCATCCAAGTAATTAGGAGAGCACTGGGGAAAGAGACCACGGTTAACACTTTATATCCTCCGATGAGTGAGGTCCTCTTCAGCTTCAGTTAAATCAATTCAATTCAGTTCAATTCTAAAAACCTGCCTACCCTGATTGCCTACTGTGTGCAGGGAACTATGCTGGAAGCTATGGACAGACGTGGGTATAAGGTGCTCAGAAAGACTGAAGAGTGTAGCGGTTACACAAACAAAAAAGAACGTGAGGCCGGACTCCTGGGTGTGAGTGTCAGTTCTGCCCGTCTCTAAACGTGTGACTTTGAGCAAGGTTATTGCACCTCCCTGGTCTCCTCCTCTCTAAAATGGAGACTGGTCCCTTCTTCAGAGGGCTATTTAAAAAATTACCTAAGTGACTGTCTGTAGAACTGTCATTGTAATTCCAGTCCTCAAGGCATTGTCTAGTGAGGGAGATAAGCTCAAAGGAATGTAAAATGAGTCATGGTTTTGGGGAACCTGGAGAAGAAAGAACCCCTGGGGGCTGGACCAGAAAGGCTTCACAAAGGGGGCTCAGCCCAGATGGGCTTTAAAGGTTGGAGAGCGGAGGGTGGGAAGAGTCATGGGAGGGGACTCTAGGTGCACAGAATGGAAGAAGGAAAGGCCTGGGGTGTGTTCTCACAATGGTGGACAGATGAGAGTGTGGAGGGAGCTCAAGGGAACCAGGAAACAACTCAGGCTGGGAATCAAGTTGAAGCCGCTTTGTAGAGGTTTAGAGGCCTTGTCAAGGGTCCCTAGCAAGGGTGGGGCAGTTGGAGGACTTGGAGGAAGAGACTTTTCTGACCAGTGCTGTGACTTGGGAAGATCACCCCGATTGTAATGTACACACGAAATAGGAGGGCTGAAAACTGGAAGGCAGAAAAGCAGTAGGTGGTAGGTATATCCACCAGGTGAGACGCATCGAGCTATGGCTAGTACAGGGATACAGTGACAGTCAAAACAGAAAGAAGATGTGAAGGAAGTTGCAGAATTGGGTGCTGATTAAATGTGGAGGGAGCAGGAAAGGAGGCGTCTGTGGTGACTGAGGATTCAATATTGGGCGGCTGGAAAGATGGGATCACCATGGGCTGAGATAGAGAACACGGGGGATCCATAATGGAGGAAGTCCAGCAGCCCATTCCCCACCGACCTGGCAGTGCTGAGTCTTCTGCCCAGATCTTAAAGGCAGCCAGCCAGTTTGCTAATGGTCAGTAAACCCCATTTCACTCCACATATTAGGGCTTGGTTAAGAGTTTGCCTCACTGTGCTTGAGAAACGATGTAGAATGCCTGTCTCCGTAGAATATGCATCCTGTAATGACAAAATTATGAAGAGCCTTTTCTGTGCTACACATGAGATTCTAACTATGAATCAATGTTCAGAAACAAATCTTAATAAATTGTTTCAGATGTTACTAGGAAGGATATTTCTGGAGTGTCAATTAGACACAATTATAGTTTGAGTTGAATAATTACCCTTTCTTGTGCATATTTTGATGATACGTTTTTTAAAAACAGACTAATTCGTAGAGAAAAAGATGATAGCTCACATGCCATTAACTCCTTTAAAGAGAACACAATTCATAAATGAGATGCCTAATTTAAAAGCAATTTAGAAAAACATTCCCAGGATAAGCATTCAAAATATAGCCTAACTTTCAACAAACCAGGAGTAAGGACAGAAGGAGGCGGAGAAGAAAGAGTAACGAGGAAAAAGAGAAACAGAAAAGGATAGCAGGGAATAAGATAAGTGGAATTTGGGGAGGAGAATAGGAAGGAAAACGTGGGGGTGAAGGTGGACTCTCTAAGTGGTAACATTTTACTAAGAGATCATCTCTGTCTCTCTGTTTCTCTGAAATGCCTTTTATTCTCATTCTTTTCTTTCCATTCCCACCATCACTTTCTGATCACTTTACCCCTGAATGAATAGATGCCCCTTTGCGGGTTTCCTGTTCTCCTTCTTACCCCACACCTCTCCCTGTCCTGTGTCCTGTGGTCCTATTAATATCCCTAAACATCTCTCTTCTCAGCTCAATTCTGCATTCCCAAATCCAGTCTTCCCTCCTCGCTAGTCTAACCAGGGCTAGGCTGTTACAATACAAACCTTCAAAAACCTGGCCCCTTGCACCTCCATCCACGGGTGGCAGGTGAGATGTTGGTGAAGACCACACATGTAGTCAGGCAGGTCTGATTCACAGCATGGTGCCTCCATTTGCTGGTACCATCTTGGGTATCTCCATTAACTCATGTATAAAACAAGTGTATTTACAAGTCTTGCTGTATAGTAGCAATTACATGCATTCTTATCTTCACCATCATTCCCTAATATTTCACCCTACCCTGTACCATCTAGATGCTCCCCAACTGGGAGCCACAACCTTTGCTCACTCCCACCTGAAGACGTGTGCTCATGCTTCTTCCTCACCTGTGATGTATATCAGGAGATGTCTGTGCAGCTATACGCACACCTATGCAGAGATAACCAAGAGCAACAAAATGCAAGAGCCTGGGTTTGTATTCAGATGGGTAGGGACTCCACATCATTCTTTACTAGCTGGGGACTTTGGACACATTACTCATTCTTTTTGAGCCTCAGTTTCCTCACTTGTTAAAAAGGACTGCGTGAGGGGCTTCCCTGGTGGCGCAGTGGTTGAGAGTCCGCCTGCCGATGCAGGGGACACGGGTTCGTGCCCCGGTCCGGGAAGATCCCACATGCCGCAGAGCGGCTAGGCTCGTGAGCCATGGACGCTGAGCCTGCGCGTCCGGAGCCTGTGCTCCGCAGCGGGAGAGGCCACAACAGTGAGAGACCCGCGTACCGCAAAAAAAAAAAAAAAAAAAAAAAAGGACTGCGTGAGAATTATTCAGCTAATATATAGTCTTATGTCTGGTACAAGGTCAGTGCTCAATAAATGGTCACTAGTATTAAGAAAAAAGGTGAGGAATAATATGTTCTAGGTCTCCTGAGAAGTCTTCTCTAGCAAATCCTGCTCGTGCATACCGATGTCTCTGTTCTCCAAGACGTGCTCTGCTTGCTATATCATCATTTCACAGATAACTTAGTGTACTCTGTCTTATGTCTAATCAACTGTCCTACCCATTCTGGTGCCTTATGACCGTTTACCCAGGTAATATAGATTGAAATAATAATTCTGTTCATTAATTATTTTGTGTGTATGGGTCTTATGGTCTTTTCTCCTCTAATGGTCTACAAGTTACAGATAGACAGGAAGTAAAGCATATATAAGCACCAGGGGGACTTCCCTGGTGGTCCAGTTGTTAAGACTCCATACTTCCACTGCAGGGGGTGCGGGTCTGATCCCTGATCAGGGAACTAAGATCCCACATGCCGCGTGGCGTGGCCAGAAAAAAAAAACCTACCAGGGGCCGCTACTTAATTTCTAAGGCCCAGAGCAAAATGAAAATGCAGAGCCCTTGTTCAGCAGTTATTAAGAATTTTAAGATGGTGACAAAAGGGCATTAAACCAAGCATGAGGCACTTCTAAATACTGGACAGCTTCATGCCCACGAAACCAGCCCTGATAAGCTCAACTCCTAACAAAGTGTTAGATAAACAGCTGGCTTTCAGCAAAGCTTACCGGTTCACTAATTTAAGACATGCCCATCTCCTTCTGAGGTGAGCTCTTCACCACCCTCTAGGTCTTTTGGTCTGGATTCTCTAAGTACTAAGCCTATGTCTCTTTTCCTCATTTAGATGATGTGCCTACGCGATTCAAAACTATAACCAACCTAGAAGCAAAACTAAACTGTCATAAGTTTTTTTTCACGTTGGAACACCAGTTCAGAAATGTTTCATTTCAACAAATCACTGTACTAAGAGACATCTTCCAGATGATACTGAACTGACATTCTTTAATTTTTCAGACTTAAGTTCTCCCTATTCTATGGTGAACAGCTGTAATAAGTTCTAGTTCATTCTCTGCCAGAAGGTATTGATTTATTTCGCTGAGTCACTGCCTCTACCCCAAGCCCTTTGGGTTTATGACAGTTGCAGCTGAGGAGTTAAGATGTTTGTTTAAGATGTTGCCTTGGGGAATCATTTTATTAAATGCTAAAGTTCCCATTTCTATCACACATTTTCCAAACTCTCTTATTCTTCCATGCATAAGATCTATCTGTTTTCCTTCTTTTAAATCAGGATTCAAAGAGCAGGGAGAAAAATCTAATAAATAAAGCAGACATACGAGCCATTTTCTCTACTTTTCTCAGCTGTTTGCTCTTCCCTGGAAGACGGAGCATTTAAAATGTCTTTAGCTTCAAGCTTATTTATGATCTTTATGTTTTCAATCACTGAGAGAAGTAGATTGTCATATGTTAATGGACACAGTCAACTTTTTTTTCACTTTCAGGGTTTGTGGTTAATAATTCTAAAGCACTGTTGCCATAGACATATTTCCTTGGCGTGTTTACACGTATTTTTCATGAGGTTTGGTGTTTGCAGTATGTGCCATCCACCTGCTGGAGCACGTGTGTACCAGAACTCATCAGATCCATCATTTAGTGCAGCCCTCAGGCGATGGACAGGTGATAAAGGCAGAAAGCAGACAGGAAGACACGTGTGGATTAGAGCTGTTCTTTGAGGGCAGCGACACTATTTAAGGGCCAGAGCTTAAGACGAGGGTGTCAGCTAGAGTCCTCTGCACTTCAGGTTAGAAAACGCACCTCAAACAAGCTTTAATCATGAAGGAAATGTGTCTCAAAACCGAGAAGCGAAGGGGGAAAGTGAGCTTCAAGGGAAGCTTAATTCCGTGGCTCAGCAGTGTCCCCTGGAGGCGGTGTCCTTCCATTTCTGCCCCGCCTTCTGTGAGGTGGCCTCTACCTCCAGGTCTGATGACCCTACAAGATGGCTGCAGCCGTATGTCAGGCTGATGACCAGCAAGAGAGAGAGTTTTGTTAAATTGCTTCTACGGAGTCAATCAGCTGCTTTCCCAGGGTCCCTCAGCAGAGGTTCCTTCACATCTTTTTTGTCTCAGAGTGGGTCTGTGCCTAGCCCTGTGATCTGCTCTGTGGCCTGCAGTCGGGACCCACCGCTGGAGCCTGGAGATCCAACACCCACAAGCTGCTCTGTCTAGAAATCCAGGGTACTGTTAGTAAGGGAAAGGAGGGAGCTGAGAGGAGGTGACCACCATCTCTAGTTTCTCTTTGGATATGAAGAAATGAATGAATTTGGGAGCTTGGGGTAAACTTTTATTAGATCCATGATTCTCTTTTGTTCTTCTCCATCTTTAGTTAGGCAGCTGAACGTTGCACGCTACACGTTGTAATTCTTAATTTGCTTGGGAAAGAGCTTATTTTATGGATAGTTTAAAGCAAGTCAAATCCAATACTAAAGCCATCCATATTTAATCTTCTTTACCGCATAGCACAAATATGGACAATAAATAGGGTTACATGCGAAGGTACAGAAATCAGAGTGGCCCAAGAGGGGACTCACTCACCTCTGTTTGCTTCTCTGAGAAAAGAATTAACTCCCCATAAAGCTTATTTCTGGAGCGAGAGTTCTTCAAACGCTTTCCTTCTCTTCCAAATAAGAAATTAACTTAAAGTGATCAAAATGGTTAAAGCATTCTTTTCACTGTATATTTATGACTTCACTAAAGCTACTCTAATACCCAGTATTTTGCCACTATGTATGGGACGTTTCCGTTTTCCTCCGTGCTAGCCTTTTTCAAAATTTTTGTTAACCTTCTATTACGAGAATTTTCAGTCATACACAAAAATAGATAAAGTGGTATGTAATGAACTCGCATTTTCTTGTTATCCCATTTTGATAATTATCTACATGTGGTCAGTTTTTTATCTCTGTCCCCCTACTTCCTTCCACCTCCACCGTCCCCATTGCTGCAGGATTATTTTCAAACTAATCTTAGGCATTATATCATTCTATCCTAAACCCTCATGTATGTTTCTCTAGGAAATACAAACTCTTCTAAAGAATATATCCAAAATACCATCAGCATAACTGAAAAAATTTCCTTTTAGTAATTCCTTAATCTATTCCACCATCAGCGTTCAAAGTTTGTAGGAGGTGGTTTTTTTTTTTAATTAGCTTTATTCCCTATGCTTGACTTGATAATCTAGTTCAGAGAGATGAGAAGTACATTTACAGGAGGATTAGAAAAGTTACAACCTAATCGAGCACTAGATGGTTTTCTACCAGCCTGACTGCCCTACAAAGTCAGATGAGGGCTAGGTGGTTAAAGAATCGCAGTTGCAAAAGACGTCGGGGTCCCGTTACAGTGAGAGGAACCTTTGAAAGCACTGCAGAAGCTTAATTTTCTTCGAGGCTGGGGACAGGATTTCAGACGATCAGGCTGAAAATGAGAATCCGTGTGCAGCACACGGAGCGTGGGGGAGAGCGATCTGACGTGTGTGATCGCCGGGGAGCCATCACGGTCCTTAGGCTTGCAGAAGGCAGTTAGCCCTTATCTGTGAGACGCCACATGAAGTGCAGAGAAGCAAGGAGGAAAAAATAAATGCTTTCAGGATGTTTGGTGCCATCCGGTTGGAGATTTAGGTCCATTACACACCAGCAATGTGACCTTAGACAAACAGCTTAACAACTCTGAAAACCCATTTTTCTTATCTGTAAAACTGCATCATGGATTCCTGCTCTTCTATCGCATGGGGACTTTTCAAAGATCTGTCGAGGTAATGTCATTAGTCCCTAGCTATTTGCAAAGCGCATAAGCTATTTAATATCAGGATAGCACTTTACAGTTTGCAGACTACTACCAGATCCATCGCCTTGCTTTGTCATCTTTGCATCCAGTGAGGTAGGTCTCGTTATCCCCATCTCCAAATGAGAAAACTCAGGTCTCACGTGTTACTGGCCATCATCACACACAAGTTGAACTGAAAGGTACTGTTATTGTTATTCCTATATTTTTTAGAAGTCTAGGGTGAGCAAGATACTGACATACATCTCTGCATGGTATTTAAGACTTTCTACAGTGGGAACGTGTATCAAGCCACAAGATACCCACATGAAAGTCCCATTTGTTTAAACTTCCTGATGTAGGAGTTGCAAGTGGCTATGAGTGAAAATGAACCCCCAAGTTCTCCTTCTGAGATCTTCTCTACTTGGGATGATATTTTGGGTGGTTTCTATAGTGATAGAAAAGATAGCAGGAATAAATAAAGGGAATTCATGACAGCTACAATCTCTCACTCTTTTGTCTAAGGACAGAGCGGAATTCCTCAATATGAGAAGTATAGCTAAGCGGAACAAGAACTGAATGTTTTTTAACAAGTTAATTAGGGATTCCTGGGGTATATAACGAAACTTAGAATTTTTAAAATTATACACAGTGGCATTTAATGTCTATTCTAATGTAAGTACGACTCGGAGTTTAAATCAACTAACAGCATTGTCTTCTGTTCCTCAAAATTATATCCATGAATCTCTTTTGATCTTGCTAGGTATGCTGTTGTGCTACAGAGCTAGGATTCATCACTGTTCTTTACAAAACTAAACCCCAACTGTTTGCATCATAACAGTAATTTCTTTTCCCAAAATTATATATGAGATGAGAATAATGGGATCCTGATACAGGGAGATAATAACTACTTGCTTGATCAAATCATCTTTGATTCGTATTTTTCTTCCCCGGGGTATAACTGACCTCCCCAAAGTAAATTTACAAATACCTATTCTATGTATATGAATATATTCATATATACCGAAGAGCTTTCAGGAGGAACAATATTTCATATATTCCAGAGTATAAGCTTTAAAGGATAGGGCGTGTTGAATTTCTTCTACTAATTGATTCTTGCCTACTTTGCACCCTCAGACCTATGCAAGCAAAATTGATGTAAATGTGACACCTGCCTGTCGATAATGGGGTCCCTGCCTAACTCATGGCACGAGATAATGGAGGAGCCCTTGGTGACAGTCTTCCCAAGCCCAACTTTGTGATTTCACACTTCATAATGCGAGAGTATTACTTTAAAATGCATTAAACTTCTAAAGATAGCAAATAGCCTTTTGGATAATGCATTTTAAATAGACTGTGAATTCAGAATTTTTTTAAATGTTCATTTTGTGGGACATCATAATAGATTTTATAATGTATTGCACCCTGTTGATATGTCCTACTCCTTTTTCCTGGGCTTTGCCTTCTTCAGAAGAAATCAGCACTGTAGTTGCAAGCCCGTTTATGTTGCTATCTGAGCCTGGCTTCCACGCTCCATAATAGGCCTGTTTCTCATCCTTTTTCATTTTTAGAAGTCACCTCACTGTCAGTAGAACTGATTGGGTACTATGAAGAAGCATTATAAATAGCTTTCCTGCCTAAAAATTGAACATAGAGGTTTCAAATCAGCACCCCCCCCCATACACTATAGCTGTTTCGTAATCTTTTTTATTAGAGAAGATGACAGTATATTCTGACATAAATCATCACTCATATTAATACAATACATATTTTAATCTCCACGGAAGCATTAAGCTGCAGTACACTTATGTCAAAGGATGCTGACGTCTAAAGGACAGATAAATATTTGAAGCTGAAAACAGTTCTAAGTTTTCAGTAAATATGTATTTAGTTCAAATGCCTTAATATTCTGTAACCAATTTTAAGCACTTAATTTTGAATTATCTGCAGTGATCAAAGTTATTTTGGTAAAGTTGATCTCTCAGTTTCACGTGCTAAATGGAATAAAATGAGCATGGACTTGATGGATTAATAAATTAAATAATCATCAATTTGGAGATTACTATCTACTTCTTAATAAAATCTAGATTTCGTCACTTTATCAAGAGTTTTGTAGAATTATACTCTACTTTTTTTTTCCCATTTATGTATCAGCCCGCCAAATTTTAAATGGTGCATGGTTAATAATGCTATGAAAGGTTGAACTCTTTCCACATTTGATTTCTGATAGTTTATGGCCCAAAATACTTTAAAATAAATAATGGGAATATTTGGAATATTTGGTTGGTTGCTTTTAGGAGAAAGCTGTGTTTTTACAGTCGTAACAGTGTAAGGGTAGGGGAAAGGAAGAAACATTATTGACAAGTTAGGGAGTCCCCCCTGTGAATTTTTCCAATTTTCTTTTCCTGGTTTTCCAAATGGTTTTCCAAAAACCATTTCTGATTTTATTTAGCTAAAAGACTGGCTAACGATGAGAAAGAAGATTCTTCAAAATCTATTTTTCCACCCTACCTTAATATGTTTAAATGGTGATTTATTAATGGTTAAATGATGAGAAATTATAAATACTACACTTCAATTCATAAGAGCTAAATATAAGTGCTTTTAAACAGTGCCTTCATTTTTCAAGTTATAATATAGTGGGAAGAATGATAAATAATTTTGAGAATAAAAGAGTATATGGAGGAAGGGTAGGAATTTTCTAGCCAGACAAATGGGGGAGGGGGGTGGAGGGAGGGGAAGGGTGTTCCAGGCAGAGGGAACAGCATATACAAAGCACAGAGGTATGAGAAGACGGGGATGATTTGAAAAACTGCAAGTAAATCAGGCTTGCTAAAGCAAAATTGCAGATGTGAGGAAGAGCGGACAGTGGTGACAGAAGGGCATCAGTCAGATTTGAAGGGCTTTGTAGACTGCAGAGGAGTTCTGTATCCTATGTCCGATCAATAGCAGAGAGCCATTCAAGAATTTGAGGAAGGGAGCGTCTTAAATTAATACTATTGCTGTTCATTTCTTGAGCACCTTTTATTTTCCTGTCAGTTCTCTATTCCACAATACTTTTACTTCACGCTAGAGTATAGCTTTAAAAAATAAAGTGTTTATATTTGGTCGTTATGCTACATGTACGTAAATTACCATCAAACCCTACAGCAACTTGCGAGGTAGGTGTTATTGTCATAGGATAGTCAGAGCCATTAAGGGACTTGACCAAGACAGCTCAGCTCATAAACGGCAGAGCCAACATTTGCACCTGGGTCTCCCCAGCTTCAAACCCTGCCCTCTTTCTAGCACACGACAGTGTCACTTTTGCATTCCATAAGCACTCACTGTGCCCTTCTCTATGCCAGTTACTGGGTTGGGGAGCATCTTCTGCCCTCTTAGAGATTCCATTTCCCTGTCTCTGGGTCAGCATGCTCCTGGGCAGATGTGCTGGTTGTGAACGCAGGGGAACACAGCCGGGGTGTCTGTCTGGGCTGGGGGTGGAGTGGCAGTGTCAGGGGAGTGGAGCCCAGAGCTGAAACAAACTATATTCCCCGAATAGCTTTTTTAATGCTGCCAAGTAGTGATAAGTTTCAGTATGTTCTGGAATTAATTGATAAGTAAATCTTTGGGGACCAGAGCAATATTATGACTTTCATGGGCCCTGAGTACCTTTGCCTTTCTGGGCCCTTTCCTCCATTAAAAAAAAATATATATGTATTATATATATATATAAAATTATATTTTACAACTGCATTGGAGTGAAGATGCATATAATCTAGGTGGGATTCATTATTACGATGTTCATTTTTTCCTTCAGATTTTAAAAGAAATTAAAAACTTTAAACTTTTGTGGGTCCTGGGTACTGTGGGTAAGTTGGCACTCCTGAAGACTGGAGTGCTATCCACACCTCTCCATGGTAACAGAATGCAAAGTTAGTGTCACCAAGTGTCCCCCTTGGTGGGCATGGGGTAGAAGCTGGATCAGAGTAACTTCCATCCGTGAGACCAGCTCCATTAGAGCTCCGTAAGCAGGTAAGAACCACCTGCCACAGTCAGGACACATGGAGAGAGCAAGCTCCCTGAACGCCTAAGGAGAGGAACCCAACAGACAGAGGCAGCCTGTTCTCCTAAAAGAAAAAAGTCTCACTTCATTGAATCATGCTATGCCGTGGTTTGGGGGTTACTGCCAAACAGATATAGAGAAGTGAAAAAATACCACTTTTCCAAAACAAAATTATTCACATCTACAATGTCCCAAGTCCTGTGTTAGGCCCTTAGGATGTGGTAGCAAACCTAACAGATAGTGATGCCACCCCTCCAGGACTTGTACTCTACCAGGGAAGTCAGACTTTAATTAAATCATTATACAATTAAATTATAGTTTTGCCTTTCATGAAGATTCAACCAAGTTTAACTTTTAACAAATATATTTACTACAGGATAGGAGGCAACTCTTTTAATCTGACTTTTAAAATAAATAACTGTCTCTCTTGGTGCCGTGGCGGTCATTTTCCATATCTCGTTTGTCGTGTAATAAAGTTTCCAAGAATGAAGTACCTCAGCCTCCGAAAATGAACACAGGATGAGATCACAGGTCAATCTGGGCAGGAAAGAGGCAGACAAAGAGCTGGAAGTACTTTAAAATACTCTGCACCTCCAAAATCCTGTCTCTGAAATTACAATCATTGATGAAATGCTAGACGTGTTACTTAGAAAACCTAAAAGCGATACAGGAGATGGAGAAAGACAATACTGAAATCTTGGAATGCCAGAACTGGGTGGGAAGGAGGTGGGGGAGTGCTTCTTGAATATTTAAAGGATGGTCATTGTGAATCTGATGACTGCTTGACACAAGGGCAAGAAAATATCTGGAACCCCATATAAACAGATGCAGAGAGGATGAAGATATGACTGGCTCTTCTGTAACCAATTGCAAAGGAAAACTAGAAAGGATTGGTATAAAGGAAAGCCAACCCCGACATGCCCATAGGAAGTGAGCCATTGGGAGCGGTGGTTGTTTGGGCTGAGTCCTGGCCTTTGAATCAGATTCGCACTCTGCAGAGACCCAGAGCGCTGCCGACAGGTCACATGGTTGGAAAAGACTGCTGTGCTGAGCCCACTTTGATGTTGCCAGAGGCTCCTCTTGAGCATCTTCTTGCATTCGCAGTTCCAGAGAAAATGAAAAATTGCACTTTAGCTTCAGAGCGATAGGAATTGAATGAGAAGCGAAGCCTCGACATGGGGCAGGCAGGAACTCGGGGGATGAACTTTCAAGTCGCAGCTTCAGGTTCTTTCGTGGCACAGAGTTGATTAAAAGAGCTTTCCTTTGGCACCCCTACTATTGGAGGCAAGAGAAAAGAGGGCTAATTTCTAGAAACCCAATTGCTGCCCCCAAAAGAACAGGAAGTAATGCGTGCTCTGAAAGAAAGTACAGACAGACACATGGTTTGCAACCAGAAAGCAGTAACATACAAACAATGGCAACAGCAGTTAATCCAATGCAAGGAAGAGTAGGCCTAAAGCAACCTGTGTTCCCTGGATGGAGATCAAACTCTCATACCTGATGACCTTCACCATTCATTCCATTGAAATGGCCCCATGTTAACCGGGGCTCTTGGAATTTATTCATGCCAGTAGCTAGCCTCTGAAGGGTGCCAGAGGGACTGAACTGGTGGGTCTGAGCGACAGCTCTGGGAGGAGGCTGCTGGCTGCCCGGCAGCCTCAGAGCCCAGTGGCTGGCCACTGGGGCGAGGTTCGGATTGTGACTGCTACTGGGAGAGTGATTAAATCTGTTTGCAGAGTTAGCCAGAAGACAGAGAAATTGAAAAGGGAATGTACTTAATTCCTTTTGAGCACTGACTTTTCCCCACAAGCGTTAATTCTTTGCTATCTTCAAATTCTGACTGGATTTTCATGTTTTCAGAGGGATATACTGACTTGAACCTGGCAGAAGATGCCAGTTTAAGAATTACCAGAATGTTTGCAAATGCGAAAGAGAATGGAAGTGAGGCCATGAGAGCTTTCCGGACATTGAGTTTGCCGAGGTACAATGTAACAACTCTCCGGCAAGAGCATTTGAACCATCACATTTAATTTGGGCCATTTAGCAAAGATCCTGAGAGTAGAGATTTGGAAAGAATGGGATTTACAGACACAATCTCTGGGACTGCATCATTTTCCTCTCCCTATTCTATGTCCAGAGCTCAAAGAAATATGTACAGAATGTTCTTAATATTGAGACTGTTTCATAAGAAGTTGGCTCTTTGTATATTTTGTATATTATTCCTGGTGAAAATGGCTGTGCTATTTTAATTTAGCTGAATGTTAAAGTTTCTGATTCTTTCCACCTGGGCACGGTTGAGATGGACGAGGCCAAGCGTTCAACTCGTCAACCTCCCTGTCCTAGAAAAGGCCATTGGCCACCATCAGGGCCTGACGTCCTGCTTCTGATTCTCAGATAAATCAACAAGATTGATTTTTTCTCAGCACTACAGCGAATTCACCCCCACACACAGCACCATTGAAGACACAGCCAAGCTAGCATAGATTTCCTATCTACTTTTTGTTTTATGCTTTCGTCATCTTTATTTACCTTTGTTTTGTGAATATTTTCCAATGAAACATTAGGAGACTCTCTGGGAGTAAGGAAAGCTGTTATACTTCCACTATGAGAACACCTGGGGAGAGTAAGGGTGCATAAGAGAAGCCGCTTATTAAGTGCTTCGGTAAACGTAAGAGAACTAATTTGTCACACTGCATGACATTCGAAAGAACAAATGCTTCCTAGATTAAAACGCTAAGGAAGGTAACTCAGGGAAGAATGGAAAATTCCAAGGTATATTCATGACAGGGGATGCCTGAGTTGAAAAAGGGGATTTTGCTAAGGGGTGAAACCAAGAGATTTGTCTTTCTGTGCATTTGAGTTGTTACCAGCCTGAGTTCCTGGAGGCCTTAGTTTACCATTTCTGATTTCCTAACATCTTTCATAGCACGTAGCACAGGGCAGGTACTCAGAATGCATTTGTCGAGCTACAGGTTAGCATGAAAAGCACATCCATGTGTTTCAGTGATCCTCTTCTTGATCCTAAAATGACAGAGGTCTGGGAGGAAGAATCCCCTACAGCAGCCCAAACGGCAAAGCCCACGAGACTGCAAAGTCCTAAGGCAGAAGTTCCATATGGAAAGGGCGTTTACCCGCTACACAGCAGCAAAGCCCATAAATGATTGTTTTAGTGATGCAAATGTGGAGTCGATGGACATTCTCGGTTTGTCTTGCTTTTTAGGAGGCTGGGTCATTTAGGTGAATGGTTTGGAAGGACTGAGCCATTGCTTATATACCCCCCAAACTGTACCCACATGCCCCTCACAGCAGCAGCCTGCCCTCGAGCACAAAGGGTAATGATAACAGAGGTTTTTGTTAGACTTTAGTTTTATGGGGTCATTATGATCAAATTTATGTGATGAAGGTAGCCGCCAGATGATAAAAGAAAGAAGTGAGCTGTTACTGAAATTTTTTTCCCAAATAAAAGATGAGTACCTCAGAGAGTCCATGTGCTGCGTAGAGAGATGAATAGGGAGATTACCTCAACAGTACATGTTAATTCGTCTCACCAGTGATCATATTCGCTATGTTACCCAATTCCTCTGTCTTTAAAACACATTTAAGAATACACCATTTTCATGCAATGTTAAGGAGGATGAGAAAAATAATCATCACAAAACACTTTCAGATACTCAAAGGCTCAGATCAGCAAATAATGGCCCATGGGCCAAATCCTGCCCGCTGCTTGTTTTGGTAAATAAAGTTGTATTAAAACACAGCCATGCTTATTCATTTACATATTGTCTACGGCTGCTTTCACACTTCGACAGCAGAGTTGAGTAATTGCAATAAAGACCATGTGGCCCACAGAACTGAAAATATTACTCTCTGGCTCGTTACAGTAAAAGTTTGGCAAGCCCAGCTCTAAGAAAAAACAGTCTCAGTTTTAGGGGCTGAACAACTGAGCTGATGTACAGTTTTATATAAATGACCAAACTGCATGCATTTCGAAGCCTCTTAACAGTGTAACATAAGTAAGTAAATACATAAGTTTGCATATGAATGTATATATATCTACAGGGATCTTAAGGAAGCCACAAGACATGGCATATCCAAACAAAAAAGGACTAGGTTGGGTCAAGTTCAGATAGCCATCACCAGTGACTTTTCCTGGGCAGTGATCTGAGAAGGGCTGTCAGCTTGGGTGTATCTGTAAGGAGCACCCATGAGTGCTGAGCGGATGGCTGGGAAGGAGAGTAAGCCGTTATCAACCAACAACGGGACACGTTGACAGGAAAAACAAATTCTGAAACTGCATCAGCTTTTCAAATAGCTGACTCCATTTTTTATGGCTGGTCAATCCAGCCATAAAAAATCTTCCAATCTGTTCGATTTTGTGTCCTCCACATTTTTAAGGGATGAGAGGCAGGTGAAGGTCATGAAAGAGAGAGTTGCCAAGTTGGGGTGGGGACTTGGAACTGTGCTATAGGAAGATGGCACAAGCTATTGCTATATTTAACCCAGAAGAGAGAAGACTCAGGAGGGTACAAAAGCTGTGTTTGTTTAAGGAGTTGTATGTTAGGTGCAGCTCTTTGGTACAATTCGGACCAAGGAGAAGAACTTTTTGTGGTCAGAGTGTGTAAAGATGGACTTGGCAGTCTCAGGAGTGAGAATGTTGTGGAGGTAATTCAAGCGTCAGTGGGCTGGTTGGATTAATGACTTCAAAGACTCCTTCCAACCCTAAAATGTTCGATTCTGTGAGGTAGCTGATCCCAAGAGGGCTCTTCACAAGTGTGTTCTGAGCTGCTTCATCCCAAGGCCTGGTGGTGTCAAGTAGAGGTTGTGATTCTCCAGTTTTAGAAATACCAATACTTGAGGTTTCAGTGAGTACCAGAGTTAGCACGCATTAGCCCTAATCATCTCAAGTTGGGGCTCTGAAAACGTCATCTGCTTTAATCACTCCTTCTCTATCTGATGATCAAATGTCCTGCTAATCACTCTTTCTCTATCTGATGATCAAATGTCCTGCTTCTAATAATCAGTGTCCTGTTTCTCATATGCAAAGTTGGTGGCAAGTGGAGGGAACCATGGAAAACTCATGTACTTTCTGTCGTTCCCTTCTTCTGTCTGTAACAAACACTTAGAAATTTTCCATTTGCTTTGTCAATGTTATGACGATCGGTGGGAACATAGCTGCAAAGTGCTCGGGAATGCTTTAAAGGGAGAAGCCTTAATCTTTCATGATCATGTTGATTACCAACTACCGCAATAGCCTACTCGACTGACATCGTCTTACAGCTCTTCATTTATGCTGATAGAAAAGGCTACTAGTTTCATATGATTTTAGTTCTCTGGAAATAAATGACACAAAATGAATAAATCATGTGCTCCTATAGGTTTGCAGGCAGGGCACAAGATTACTAAATTATGCAACATGTAAAAGAGGGAGCTTGCAAAAAATCAATCTTTGGCTAAGCTTGAGTCATCCATACAATATGATTCTAATGTATGGGTTGGGGACCCTCTGTGCAGGAGTTCTCATAACCTAGTTAGGTTGGTAATTAGGACACAGGGACGACCAAAAGGGGAAAAAATAAGAGTGTTGAACAGCAGTCAAGTGAATTTTAGAATAATGAAGAAATATCAAACAGGGTAAATCAATGGAGTTAAAGAACACAAGGGGGAAATGAAAAACACTCAAAGATAAATTAACGTAGGCCCAAGGGTTGTGCAAGCAATTTACTATAAATATACTAGAAAAGAAGAGACAGATGTAGGTGAACAAGGAAGTACAAAATTGGCAATACGTTGTTAGAAGTAAGAAATGGCATAGAACACGTAGTGTGGCCAAACAGAACGTGAATGAAGAAGAAAGAAAAGCATTTAAGAAAAACTGAAGACCTTAGTTTGGAGATGATACGTGTTTTAGCAAAAGTGCTTGCTCTCTCATCACGTACTATAATATCCTTATAAACTGGATGTGAAGTAGATTTGGCCAGCCTCATTTTTAGTTAATAAACCTGCAGTTTCATGTACAGCACAGTGACTATAGTTATCAATACTCTACCGCATATTTGAAAGTTGCTAAGAGTGAATTTTAGAAATTCTCATCACAAGAAAAAGACATGTGTGACTGTACGTGGGGACAGATGTTAACTAGACTTCTTGTGGTGATCAACTTGTAATGTATACAAGTATCAAATCATTGTTAACCACCTGAAACTAATGTAATATTTGATGCCAATTATACCTCAATCAAAACAAAACAAAACAAAATCCCAAGGTTTCAACTTCTCCCACAGTCACAGAAAAGAACAGCTTTTTACCTTTCAACCACATATGGAGTTTTTAGCCAATCTACCCATTTAAGAGGCAGCAAATTCATGATTCCATTCTTTTATTTTTTTTAATTGACCTATTATTCTTAATAGGTAAAGTGCACTAATTTGGTATGTACGGCTCAATTAGCTTTTATGTATGAACGCCTTTCTGTATGTGTAGCTACCTCTAAGATCAAGATACAGAACATTTTCAGGGCCCCTGAAAGCTCCCTTGTACCTTCCTCAGTGTGTATCCCCCAAATATAACTATTAGTTGGATTTTTAACACCATCAGTTAGTTTTGCCTGTTCTGGAACTTTATATAAATGCAATTCTACAGTAATGTGTCTGGCTTCTTCCATTCAACGTAATATTTGTAAGATTCATCCCATGTTCTTGTCTGTACCAGTGGCCTATTTCTAGTTATTACTTGATAGCAAGGGTTGGCAAATTTTTCTATAGAGGGTCAGGTAGTTTTAAGAAATGTTTTGTGGGCAATATGGTCTCTGTCTCAACCACTCAACTCTGCCTTTGTAGCCCCAAAGCAGCCATAGGCTATATGTAAATCATGAGTGTAGCTGGGTTCCAACCAAGGTTATTTACTAGGATTCGGTCCATGGGCCATATTTGCTGATTCCTGCTCTATGATGCTCTGTTGCATAAATACACCGTGATTTATTTATCCATTCTCTTCTTGATAAACATTTGGATTGTTTCCTGTCTTCTGGTAAATTATGCACTCACTTCTCTTGGATCTATATCTCATAGTGGGATCACTGGATCATACAGTTCACGTGATGATTAGCTTAAAAAAAAAAACCTGCCAAACAGTTCCCCAAAGAGGCTGTACAGAGTTCCACTCCCTCCAGTGTTGTATGAGATTTCTAGCTGATCCACTTCCTTGCCAGTACTTGGTGTTGTCAGTCTTCATTTTCGTCATCCTGGTGATTGTCTGGTGGAGTCTCTTTCTGGTTTTAACGTGCATTTGTCTGATGAGCTATGACATTGAGCACCTTCTTTTATGTTTGTTGCCCATTTAGATACTCCCTGTTGTGACCTGCCTGCTCAATTCTCCTGCCCATTTTTTCAGACGGGCTATTCATTTTATCATTGGATTGCAGGAATTCTTTATATATCCAGAATATAAGTCCTCTACATGTATTGTAAATATCTTTTCCCTGTCAAGGTTGCATTCTTTTTTTTTTTTTTTTTGTGGTACGCGGGCCTCTCACTGCTGCGGCCTCTCCCGTTGCGGAGCACAGGCTCCGGACGCGCAGGCTCAGCGGCCATGGCTCACGGGCCCAGCCGCTCCGCGGCACGCGGGATCCTCCCGGACCGGGGCACGAACCCGCGCCCCCTGCATCGGCTGGCGGACTCCCAACCACTGCGCCACCAGGGAAGTCCCAAGTTTGCATTCTTAAAGCAATTTTAAGCAGTTGATCTCATGATCTTGATTTTTTTTTTTTTTTCAATAAGACCCTTTCAGTTTATCAGCTGAACCATCCCTGAGTGGGTCGTTGAATCAATTAGGATATGAGAGCAGCATCTCGGGGGTCCAGGAGCTTGTGGAAGAGAAAGGTCAGTTCTGTCTTGAGGATGTGAAATAGAGCCACTGGCCTCACCTCCTCTCCTGATGTGGTGGTGGTCTTCTGTGCCCCTGGAAGGGAGGCAGGGCACCAGACTCCAGAAACAAAGATAACCTTCAGGGAGGAAAGTAAAAGGGACACAAAGATGTAGCAGGACCAATATTTGGGACTGTACCCCTAAAGCAGAACCTTTGCTAACTCATCCACCATTCCTGTTCCCCTGTGCTAAGCAAGGCAGGAACTAATTACCTTGATATTGTAATTTGTAGCCTTCTTTTAAAAAAGAAACCAGTACACCATGAAGCTAGTTTTGCACTGCCTGGCAGACACCATGCAACAAGCCAGGAATCTTGTCCAAAATCCAATATTCTGCGCTACACATTCCCTCTTTAGCTATGCATTCTCCCTCTATTAAGTTATTGCCAGGCAAAGGTGATTTATTAAGATGAGAAGCAGACATTGCTAAAACAGGAAGAAAAGCAAAAAAGAAATAAATGTTTCCTCAGAACCCACAAAGGAGAACGGATGTCAGCAGAAGCAGATGTATGCTTCTCCGGAGTGAAAGAAAGAATACTTAATGCAATGAGAATCCCGGTAACATAAGAAAATGGGATATCTAAAACTCTGCAGAACTCAGGTGACGCTGTGCATCTATAAAAGTGCTACCCAAAGCACTACAAACTACCGATGACAAATGTTTCCAAACTGGTTTTTAAAAGACGGAAAAATAAGAATGAACTAGGTTATTTTTATATGCAAGGTTATAACTGTCCTATTTTTAGAATTGGAAACCCATACAGAATATTTGCCTTTAGGAAAAAGTTGTCAATTCTGTATCCTATTTAGCTCAATCAGCTAAATGACTAATGTCTGGTCATGACCCTCATGTGACAGGATGAATGATTCATTCCTTCCCAAATTTCAATATGTAAGGGAACACAATATAAATCGTTTAGGTAAACATCTTGAGGAAAGTGACTGAATGAAATGACCAAATTGTTTCTTTCTAAACTATAAAGTAGGGATGACTATAGAAAAAGGTCAAACTTCCGTGTATCAACTACCAAGGTAAAGACACTGGGGAGAATATTTACAGCAAGTGTGACTTTGAAAAGCAGGATACGTTAGTTATATAAAGAGCTCCTGTATACTGATTGTCAAAAAATGAACACTTTAATGCCAGTTTTTCAGTGGTTTTAAAACAACAGTTGACAAAGAAAGAAGTTAATTAGCACACATTAAAAATGTTCAACCTGACCAGTGTAGGAACAAACAAAAAAAGCTGGAGAGATCAATTGCTACCATTCCAATTAGCAGAGTCTTTAAATGAGTAATAGGCTTGGTGGGCTGATGATAAAATGACTGTAAAATGGGCACAATTACACATGTTGTTTGGACTATACATGAGTAAGAGGCTTTTGCAAAGCAATCAAAATACTGATAGTATGTATATGTTTTAACATAATTTCAACTCTTTCAGTCTACTCTATAGAAATAATCATAAATTCAAAGGAATTTTAGGCGATTTTTGATGGCAACAACAGCAATAACAATAATAAAATAAAGCACATCACCAACTGTAAGGACACCTTAATCATCGTCGTCTTCCTCTGAATAAATATTTGTTCTTAATTTTAAAAGTACTTTTATTTCCTATGAATAAATATTGGTTCTTAATTTTAAAAGTACTTTTATTTTCTATGAATAAATATTGGTTCTTAATTTTAAAAGTACTTTTATTTTCTATGAATAAATATTTGTTCTTAATTTTAAAAGTACTTTTATTTTCGATCTGCCCAGAACTCCGCATGTTTCCTCTTTTGCGGTGCACGTCTCCAGGTCTCCTTAATCAGTTTACAATTCTTTCGAAGGCGTGTATCATTCTCTTCCCATGGTCTTTAGATATTTTACCTTTTCCTCATATCCCACATTATCATTCAGTGTGGTAATACAAACTATGGTAAATTCATTCAACGAAAAGTGATGTAACTCTATAAATTCTCTGCAAACCATGAGAAATGATTGTGCGTAATGTTAAACAATGATTTCAACAATAGTTTTCAATGTCTATGCTTACCCAAAAAGACTAAAAGACAGTACCCTAAAATATACCCAGTTAGTATTTGACACATGGGACAGTGGGTTTTGTTTTTCTTTCTTCCTCTGAATGTTGAAATCTGTCCACATTTCCTTTAATAGGATGTACTTTTTCCACAATGAAAATGCAAATCATTAAAGCAACTGCTCTCTTCTTCAAAACCCCATGACACCACAGCCCTCTTTTAAGATAAAAATGGGGTTTGGTTTCCTCCCCAGCATCTCTGAACAGCAGTTCTCGGAGTCCCACTGTTCATATTCACTCTCTTGTTCCACTGCAACCAGGCTTGGCGTTTAGGCTTGTGCAGCCAGGAGAGGTGGGCGCAGATGGGATGACGGATCTAGATGGTTGGAAGAAATGAGTTCCACTGCCTTGCTGAGCGGTACCTGCACACAGCGCGTCAGCTGGATCTCAGCTAAGCAATATTCAACCTGCAAAAAGCCTGGTTGAGCTCAATGCCTCCTCTAGTTGCTACTGACTTCCCCCTTGCTTCTTCTGGAAGCCTGCTGCAAAGTACAACTGCTGCCTTGATCTATTTAATTCTTGTCTGAAGGCTTGGACTCTACCTCTGACCACCTTGTTTCCACGGGAGCTTTTTCTTGGCAGTGACCAACACCCTGGTGCTGAGCACATGTACATCATCCCCAGGCTCTCCACCCTCCTGCCTGTCTTTGTTCTTGAGCTCGAGAAGTCCATTCTAAAGCCAACCTGGCTTCTATCATTTACATCTTTCAAACCATCTCCCACATTCCGGAAATGTTCTTCAGAACTCTCTTTCCCGTTTTCTCCCATCATCATCATCATCATCTTCTCGGGTATTTTACTGGCATTTACTTTGAGAGAGTGAAGCTCGATGGAAAAGTGAACTCTGAAAGGACACCAGGCTGAGTCATGGTCACACATGTCCTGAGTAGGAGGAATAAAAACTCACCCACTTTCCTGACTCACAGGGGTTCCTGATTGCCTGCTCTGTATTCCTCCCGTGATTCTCCAGCACTGTTTAGATACGTGGAGGGTTTTTTTTTCTCAGTTTGTGTTTTACCCTGGGAGGTACTGATCTCTGGTAGACTTCCAAAGGTTTGAAAAAAAAAAAAAAAACAATAGGGCTTCCCTGGTGGCGCAGTGGTTGAGAGTCCGCCTGCCGATGCAGGGGACACGCGTTCGTGCCCCGGTCCGGGAAGATCCCACATGCCGCGGAGCGGCTGGGCCCGTGAGCCATGGCCGCTGAGCCTGCGCGTCCGGAGCCTGTGCTCCGCAACGGGAGAGGCCACAGCAGTGAGAGGCCCGCGTACCACAAAAAAAAAAAAAACAAAAACACAATAAAAGTGATATGAACTCTAATTACAACCCATTTGTCAAAAAGAAAAAGAAAACTAATTTAACTGCTGTTCCCAAGCTTTTTTGACAGGCTTCCTCTAAAAATTACTATTTCTCTAGATAACTAAGAAAGCAAAACAGGAAGAAAATTTTGCTTTTGACTACGTTTTCCTTGGAGAGTAATAGCACTAGGAAATTCTCCTTTCTATGTCTTTTTTTTTTTTTAACCTCCTAACAAGGCCACTACTTTGGGGGTAAAATACCTGCCCCCCCCCAAAAAAAGGATATGTATTCAATATCTGATAATAACCGGTAATGGAAAAGAATCTGAAAAAGTATATATATATATATATATATATGTGTGTGTGTGTGTGTGTGTGTGTATATATGTATATCCGAATCACTTTGCTGTACACCTGAAACATCGTAAATCAACTATACTTCAATTAAAAAAAAAAAACACACTTAAAAAGGAAGAGGTTACCAGAAGATAAAATCATTTCACTCCGTTGACACTTACAAGAACCTGTCATGCTGCTATTGGGATCCAACAAAAAAAATAGTGCCTGATCCCAAAGTGCTGACCATCCCGCCAGGGAAGGCCGGGATATAAACAGCCCTGTGATAACGTGTTACAGGAACCACTGTTGTGTGGGGTTTAGTAGCAACGGGTATTGTTGGGAGATGGGGGAGCGGAGGGGGCATTTACACAGACCAACCCCATGACCAGCATTGTAAATAGTTGTTAGTTCCTAGGTTCTATCTGGTGCTAAATTATGTGTGAACGCTAACTCCTTAAGACACATGTTCTTTGGTTTGAGGCCGTACCACGTGTTGGGAGCCTGCTCTTCTGCATTGATAAAGAGGCTGTTTAGTGGTGTCCATTTGTATTTGATACCCTCCTTCGCATGCGGCAATGCGATCCACTGAATGCAGTCTTTGAAGCCACAATAAATGCATTTTGTGCTTAAGTAGATAATGAAAATAGCAAAAAAAAAAAAAAATCAATGAATTAAACCACTGTTTGGAGACATCCTCGCCTTATTAAAACGTAAGATGTTTCGAGTGAGCTCCGTGCAGAGGGAGTGACTTCACAAAAGAGATAATACGATAAGTGGCCTCCTTCTCCCTTAGCAATCAATGTTTATTTGTCCTTAGCAATTTTCTTAATTTTCTGCTGGGCACACACTTCTCCTTCAAAATAGAATAATGTCCTGGAAATGAAGTTGATCAATAGGCAATTTTGAGGTTGTTTTTTTTTTTTAATCTAGAAATTAGTCAGGACAAGTCAGTAAGATAGGATGTATGTCCTTAACTCCAGTATACCTATCTTGTCAATTCAAAGTAAAGGTTTTCCGTGTGTGTGTGTGTGTGTGTGTGTGTGTGTGTGTGTGAGTGTGTCAGTGTTTTCATAGAATAGAGCAGTGGTTCTCCATCTCTGGAGCATTAGAATCACCGGAGGGCTTGTGGAAGCACAGATGTCTGAACCCATCCCCAGAGTGTGTACTTCAGCAGGTCTAAGACAGGACCGGAGATCTGACATTCATAGTAAGTTCCCAGATGATGTAGATGAGGCTGATCTAGAAACCACACTTTGAGATCCACTGTGTTAGAACTCCCTTGGACTCATCTGTCGTATGTCCCCTTACACCAGGTACCCGCAACGCTCTTGCCAGCACGCAGGAGAGGAGCCCTAAAACCCTGATTATTAAGCTCATCATTTGCGGGGTGTTGGGAGAGGGGGGGACTCATCGAAGGTGATATTTGTTACTATATGAGGAATTTATTTGTCATAAAGAATCCAAAATTTAGAGCTAAGAAGGACTTGAGACATTATCTAACTTAACCTATTGTCTATAGATGAAGACAGTGAGGCCCCGAGAGGTTAACTGATGTGGTGAAGGTCACATTGATACTTACTGGTGATCCAGGGACAAAATACATCTGCCTTTGAACTCCCACCATGCAGTCTTTGCACTGTGCCACCTGACTTTTGTAACTTTAATTCAGAGCCATTTACAAACGAGTGTGTTACCATTTAGGAGACCTCATAAAAGTGACACAACTGTTTGAGTGCATCTGCCCTATTTTTGACATGGCTGGGTAGGAAAATGAGCTGCCACTAGCTCTCACTCACTGAGTACCTGCTAAGTTCCTGGCACCATACATTACATGCACTGGTCAATTTAATCTACATAGCAGTTCTGAGGAATAAGTAAGATTATCCTCATTTTTCTGATGTGGAAACTGAGGCTCAGAGAGGTTGCACAGCTTACCTCCCGTCATGCAACTGGGAAGTGGCATCAGGACAAGTACAGCTGCAGGATCACCGAGCCAGGCAGTGGAGACCCAGTAGTCAGTGCCTCCGCCCGCAAAGGGAACTGCTAAGGTACGTGCCTGGGTGGTGTGAGAACAAGGCAGTTGGTGAGCCCGGAGAAACCTGGCAGGCTCCCACCGCTGAAACTGGGATACAGCAGAGGGACCGACTTGGTGTCAGGAAAAAGTCACTAGCGCATGACACTGGAATTGGATTACAAAGTCACAGGCCGATTCTCAGAAGGGCTTGGTGAGCTGAGTTTGGCCTGAGAGCTGGACTGTTGTCATAGGGAAGGTCAAGGCCAGGCGACTGTAGGTGCAGGGCTCTCGCTGTGGCTGCAGACACGTGCACTTTGTTCCTGAGTTGTGCTAGGTGTGGAGCTGACCAGGTGTGCTTCTATAAAGGGAAAGTTTTATGTTTCTGTTTCAAAATGGTAACGAATTACACCACCTTGTGTTTTCTGAGAGGGGAAGGTGGGTGAGAAATGTGGTTGGTTTATTGGTTATCCCGAGGCACTTGGATAGGAACTAGGCCTTATTCTTTTGCCCGTTATAATTTTTTAATCAACAATAATTATTGCCAGAATGAATTTTCTTAAGTAAAAATCGTAAAAGTGAAATATAAGATCTCATGCTTTTCATTTTTATTGTCTTGTTCTATTTTAGGGTTTTACTTTGCCATTTCTCATTCATCATTTTGAAATTTGTTTATGAAAAAAATTTGATATTTAAATGTGTGTCTTGCTTGCCAATGACAGCTCTTTGAAATACAAAACCTTTATCTACTAAGTCTTTGTAGTACCTTTAATATCCAACATCCAGAGAAGAATATTGGTCATAGACATATCAAGAACATTTTCTGTTTAAAAAATATAGTTAATGAAGAATGTAGTCATTCATTTAGCATTTCTTTATGCCAGGCATATGCTAGATTCTTACAGTGCAGGGCAGCATAAAGATAAGTAAATAGCATTTACAATACACAGTGATAAGTACTAGAGTAAAATTATTTAAAAACTTCATAATAATAGCTTATGTTCACTGTGCTCAAGGTATATATGATAGGTGGATATTCTGTAGGTGTTAGTTAACACATATAATCCTTAACACAACCTTCTGATGGATAAGTATTACCCCCATTTTATCCATAAAGATGTTGAAGCAAAGAGAAATCAAATAATGGGACTGAGGCACAGCTAGGATATGACGGAGTCCCCGAGTTCCTGCCACTTCCTTGTATGAACTACCTGTAGAAACAGGGCCATGGGAGCAGTGAGGAGCACCTGTTTGCCCCACCAGAGAGGTCTCAGCTGAAACTGGGAGGACTGGTAGGAGTTGCCTGGCAAAGAAGATCGATATCCTGGACCAGGAAACAGTGCATGAAATGCCAAGGCCAGAAAGAGCAGGGAGTGTCCTGAGGACCCCCTTGTGAAGTGTGGTGAAGGGAGTGTGTGGGAAGAGTGATGAGGGAAGAGGCTTTAGACCAGGTGAGCAGGGGCTGCAAGTTAGAAGTCAATGTCAAGGTGTGTGCAAGGGGAGGATGGGGGGATTGCAGGTAGAAGCTGCTTCGGAATCCAGAAGTAGAAGAAATAACTGATCAAAAAAGGCATCCTGAGGTTTTTAGTGAGGGTGGTAGTCAACCACTACTGCATGATTTTTCTTCAGCTAAACCTTGCAGAAAAGTAGACAAAAAGGCAATTCAGAAGATGAATAGACTTCCTAGCTGACTGGTAGCAAGCAGACAGTTAAAAGCCAAAATGATCTCAGGTGGCCCACAGATACATTTTTTTTTACCTTTTTTAATTGTGACAAACTATATATATATATATATAACATAAAATTTGACATTTTAACCATTTCTAAGTACAATTCAGTGGCATTACTTACATCCACAATTCTCTGCAACCATCATCATGCTCTAGGTCTAATTCTTCATTACCCCAAATAGAAACTCTGTACCCATTAAGCAATAAGTCCTCCTTCCTGCCTCTCCCCAGCACCTGGTAATCTTCACACTACTTTCTGTCTCTATGAATTTGCCTAGTGTGGGTACCTCATGTAAGCAGATACAATGTCTGTCCTCTTGTGTCTGGCTTTCTTCACTGAGCATAATGTTTTCTAGGTATATCCATGTGGTAACATGTATCAGAACTTCATTCCTTTTAATAGCTGTATAATATTCCATCATGTGTATAGACCACATTTTGTTTATCCCTTCGTCTGCTGATGGACAGTTGAGTCATTTCCGTCTTTTGGCTGCCATGAACATGGGTGTACAAGTATCTGTCTGAGTCCCGGTTTTCAACTCTTTGAGGCATATATCTAGGAGTAGAATTCCTGGGTCATATGGTAATTCTATGTTTAACTTTTCAAGGAATCACCAACTGTTTTCCACTAGCTGCACCATTTTATATCCCCAACAGCAAGGTACAAGTAGTCCAAAGTCCCCACATCCTTGCCAACCCTGATTATTTCCCAGTTGTTGTTGTTGCTGTTGTTTAATAGCTGTTCTAGCAAGTCCACACCCACTTTTTCCAGCATGCTAAGTTGAAGACCTCAAAGTATGTGGATGGCTAATATATGCCATGTCTAGTCTCTTAGTTAGAAATTTGGGGTGATTAGTTTTATTCAAACCAGGGGGAAGGGGAGGAACAGGGTTAAAGAATGCAGTTATTGCATGTAGTTTATTCTCTTATTATTGGAACCATAACCTGGTCATCTTTGCATCCCCAGCATGGAGCTCAGTGCTGAAGACAAAATAACAATAGAAATATGTAGGTTTACATGAATGAGTGAATGTATGAATGAATGAAAAAGGGAATCAATGTAACATGTGTTCTCCATCTTTAGGGAAAGACACTCTTTAGGAAAACTGTCTGTTTTCAGATACTTTTAGAGAAAAGCACTATATTTAAAAGCAGGAGCCTGGCGTCTGGTGTCATCTCTGTCACTAACTGGAGGTCTAATCACGACCAGGCATTATAGCCTCTGTGGGCTCCAGCTCTCTTCTGTAGGATGATTGGCTCAGACTAGATCATCTCGAAGTCATTCCATATCTGACTTTCTAAGATGCCTTATATTCTATACTATTGGCCACCCTTTCAGTGGTTATTAATTTAGGACAAACCCTTATCCTATAGTTTCAACTCTGAGAGATTAGAAGTTGAAGAGTTTATCCACAAAGTTCTTTTAAGTGAGAAATTATTTTAAAAATATATGTGCCACATAAGCCTTCCCAGAAGAAAACTGGGAAGAGGAAAAATATAGTATAACTCACAGCGTTAATACAGAAATGCACTGCACATTCACCAGGCAATCTTCTCATATTTAATCAGTCATTTCATGGGAATATCGAGGTCTACCCACTTTTATGAACCTGTTTTGGGACAACAGTCTTGGAAGACTTGGGAGTCAATCTCCTTTAACTTCATATGAACTACATAGAAGAAGAAGGAACTACAAAGGAAGCAGGTTTCTAGTCTCTCTGCTTCAGGCGACATTTGTACCCTCCCTGAAAGGAAGGCTTGGGGCAGAATGAACACTTACAAGAAACTGAGGCTGGCACGTTCCATGCAGTGAATCATCTGCATAATGGGAATTCTAACTTAGAATTTCTGTTTCCAAGCTTGACGGCCCCCACTCCTTACACATCAAATTGATCAAGCCAGGAATTACAGATTCAAATTCATGGTAAAGCCGAGAAAAGGAAAACAGAATGATGAGTCAGATGGTAGGAGGCCACATACCTCGATTTTTTTTCCAGCATAGATTAAACATTTATGAACTTTACCAGCACCTCCGCCCAAAAGGTGCTCCTTTAAAAGTAGTATTAATTATTTACACAAATCTTGCTTTAAAAATCGATGACCTTAGCATCATCCCCAAATTTTTGAGATCAATTCAAATCTAAGAATTGATTTTAATATGAATTCATGTATGCAAAAAAAAATGTATTGCGTAACCTATGTGCGACCTGGAGCACACATTATTCTAGATGCTGGGGTTACAACAGTGAACAAAATAGGCCAAACCTCCACCCTAATGAAGCTTACAGTCCAGTGGGAAGAGGAAGACCAAAACTAAGAAAACTTTATAGAAATATATAGGCATATATGTGTATATATGCATATGTATGTATATATAAAATGCTATAATACACATAACAAGATTCTATATATAGTTTTCAGAGAAAAATCTGGTTAACTTATTTGTGCCTTACCTTATAATACAGAATATGAATATTATCCATGAGTTCCCAGGCCCAGCCTTGACTAGTGTCTCTGCCATTTTACAGGGCGCACTACCTTTGGTGAGATAAATAGCTGTTAGACTCGCACTGGACAGGACCCCCCAGACTGTGTGAGTAGTTCAGTGATAGACCAGTTGACAGGGTGAGAAATAAAAATGCAAATTAGTTCTCCACCCTCCCAGTGGCCACCGATCCCACTTTCTTGCCCTGCTCCATCCCACTGCCGAGTTTTCCGAGAAAAGGATGAATATTCCAAGTGATGCTCACTTCGTGTCACAGTGACCTAGAAAGGGGAATGTGCAGTCGGCGCAGCGGGGCTCTGCTGATGCTGAGGCGGGAAGCAGGGCCATGGTGTAATTGACAGCGACTTTGAACATCCAAGCCCTTGTCGGCTCTGCACCTCTTCCTGGAAACTGAGGTGAATCAGTGCAGCCCAGGGAGACTGGGATCTCCTGAAGTTTGACCACAGGCATGTGCCCCTCTCCTCCTGGCTGGTACTGCCTGTTCTGGGGACCACAGGAGTTTTATCATAATAAAAGCCTGTGTCCGTGGAATCAATTAGCCCAGCATGCCTCAGAGAGTTCTGTGATGTGAGTGGTCACTTCTTCTGACCACACTTTAAAAATAATAATAATGAAGGCTTCCCTGGTGGCACAGCGGTTGAGAGTCCGCCTGCCAATGCAGGGGACACGGGTTCGTGCCCCGGTCCGGGAAGATCCCGCATGCCGCGGAGCGGCTGGGCCCGTGAGCCATGGCCGCTGAGCCTGCGCGTCCGGAGCCTGTGCTCCGCAACGGGAGAGGCCACAACAGTCAGAGGCCCGCGTGCTGCAAAATAATAATAATAATAATAATGAAACCATTTCAGTTACAGAGAATTGAGTGCTGTGTTCTAAAGGTTTCCTTGTTCAGATGAGAAAGGAGAAGGGAACTCTGATGGATGCTGTGGTGCCCCATCCAGATCCGTCAGGGGCCAGTGCACCCGTCCCCCATCCCGCTGCTGCTCTGAGGATGCACTGCTCACAGCTGGCCCCTTCTTCAGAGAAACCCTGGTGGGAGCCACTCTATCTGGGGAGGTCCTTTCCCCTCCCTTATTCCTGGGCTGACAGCATCTGGCCCAGTCTCTCATCTTAACTTGGACTAAATCTGAGCTCCGGAGCTCCCCCTGGGATGAGGCTCGAGCTAGTGTCCAGCTGAGGCTGAAACCACTGCAGTGCGTCTGGTGGGGGTGGGTGTGTCCGCGGAACTGCGGTTCTTTTTGTCTCAGCACAGGAAGAATTCAGCGAGGGGTAAAGTGGTGGATACGAAGTGATTTATTCGGATAGGGTGCTTGTGAGGCTTATAAGCGGGCGGGGGAGAGAGTGCCGCGCCCTGAGAAGTTAGTGGGCTACGGTTTTACAGTCAAAGGAGAAGTGGGGAAGGGAAGACGATGACC